>NC_060069.1:67746593-68049624 GCF_922984935.1 Meles meles
CACTCCTCACAGGGCAGGATGGGGCAGGGGTAGGGGTTTCCTAGCCAATGGGGTTTCCCTGTTCTGCGAAGCTCTGTACCCAAAGCAGCCCCTTGAATGTCCTGGGAACGGTTCAAGGTGTGGATACAATGTCCTCAACTTTGTCTCCCAGCCTTGTCAATCTTGTACAAAAAGGTGGAGATTGGGCTGACCAACCCCATGAAAAGGTCATGGGAAAGAGATAGGCCCTGAGCCTTGAGGACCAGCAGAGGGAGGGCACCTCTGCCCTATCTGCTCCTTGACGCTCAAATGCGTCCACTGGAAACAAAGTCTGACATTCCTCAATGAGAAAGAGATTTTTAAATGCCTCCTCAGTTAACTCCCCTTGGAAGAAGGAACACAGTGTCTTAACTCGAATCAGGTTGAGATAGGAAAGACTGATACCAGTTTCTTCTCAGAAAGTGGATTTTCACTAGTCATGAGAAAAGACGCCTGACACAGGGTGAGGAGATGCCAAGAGGTGAAATGACACAGAAGGGAGACACCAGGGTCCCAAAGACACACTTGGCCCCATTCATTTCACAGCGTTGCTGACTGCTAGATTGTGGAGGCCAAGAAAAATGAAGGCCATCCTACCTCAGGTTTAGCCTTAGCATAAGTACAGCCATCTCAGACCCCTGTGCCCAAGGGCTGAACTTTCCTTACTTTACTTTAGTTCCAGGAAGCCCCACCCTGCTTTGGTTCCGGAGACCCCCACCCTGCCTTAGTAACAGGAACCCATAAAAACCCCTGACTTAACTAAGCTCGGGGTCCAAGTCCTTACTCCACTGCATTGAGTACACTTGGGCCCAAGCTTAAGCTTGTCAAATAAACCTTCGTGTGATTGCATCGGTGTTGGCTCCTTGATGGTCTCTCGGACGCAAAAACTTAGGCACAACAAGATCTGAACACATCAAGGCAGAAGACACCATAAGCCTCCCCTGAATGGAAGCCCCCAAGATCACTTGGAGGGGACAGACGGCAGGTGGGGGTGCAAAGAGGCTTGGACTGCCAGACAGAAACCGTATTCCAGTCTAGGCCCTCCATGGCTGGCTCTGGAAACTGTTTCCTCATCTGTAAACAAGAAGTTGACCCATGATTTCTTTTTTTTTAAGGTTTTATGTATTTATTTGACAGAGACATAGTGAGAGAGGAAATAAAAGCAGGGTGAGTGGGAGAGGGAGAAGCAGATTTCCTGCAGAGCAAGGAGCCCGATGTGGGGCTCCATCCCAGGATCCTGGGATCATGACCTGAGCCGAAGGCAGATGCTTAATGACTGAGCCACCCAGGCGCCCCTGACCCGTGATTTCTAACTTTCTAGACCGCTGCCATGAGAGCAGTGAACACACCTCTCTTGCTTCCTGCCTCACTTTGGCACATAAGGCAGAGCCTTGGATGCAGGAGGCATTCACAGACTATTTGTTGAAGGACTGAATGAATAGAAGTTGAGTTTTCCTTCACCCTGCAGAGGCCCTCCCTACACTTTGGCCAAAGTGGAGAACAATTTCAATCGCTCTATTTAATTAATTATTTGACAGTTCACCTCTCTGAACTGTCCTTTGAGATCCTTTAACTTGATTTGAGATTTGAGATCCTTTAACTCAACCTTTTAGAAATTGATCCTAAGAAAATAAATCATCAGAGATATGGTCAAAGGTTTATGGCAAAGAATATATCTATAATTACAGGGGAAATATGCCTAAAAATCGAAGTCAACCTAATGTCCCAAACAGGAGGTTGTTTAAGTAAATTAAGGTGTAACTATAGAACTCAGTATGACACAGCCAACTATGTTCAGAATGTTTCATGACAGGAGAATCTTCATTTGTTATTAAATTTTAGAAGTAAGATGCAAAGGTTATATGTGGTATGTTTTTAGTTTCAAAAATATATGTATTTTATACATGCATAGCAAAAGATTTAGGAGAATATTAGGAGAAGTCTGATTTGGGGTAATTCTGTATTTTCTTTTTCCTACTTCCTCTGCTTTTTCCCACATGTGCTTTAAAAAAATATTTTTACTTTCATTTGCAGAAATGACTTTCATTTCCTATGAGGGCTTTTCCAAATATTTGTCATGTCCTAAATGGCAAACCAAGAAAGGACCCTGACAGATTTCCCCCAAGCAATATAACACAATAATAGAAGCTATTCTCTTAATGTCATGCCTTAGGCATCTCTCTCTCTGCACTGGCATGTATAAATTGAGGATGCTTCTATATCTTCAGCAGAGGAAAGCCATACTCAAGGAGAGTTCATCAGCTTGGATACCTGGCTCACATATCCATTGTTAGGTATTAAATACTAGTGTTAATTGGTTCCAGATGTCAAGAATATTAAAAGACATCATAATTTTGAAGGACAAATGCAGATATTTGCATATGTAGTTGTAAATATTCAGTTTAATGCTTTCCCCGAGTAAAATGTGTGCCAATATAACTTTATGTTGCCTTGTGGATACTGCCTGTCATGCAGAAAATGATCGATTATTATTTGCTAAACTCGATTGAATGGAAGTTCATCCACACCTGCCAAAAATATAATTATTTTCAAAACGTCCACACTGTTCATGATTTATAAATCAAATGTATCTTTCTCTAAGGTCATTCCTCACTTAAAATCTCCACCGGCCAGTAGAATTTGTCCAATTCTATTTGCCAATAGAATGCAGCTCCTCCCAGCTATATCTCAGCCTTGTCTCCAGTCCCCCGTCTAACCCTCCCCCAAGCATCATATATTCTGACCCCAACAGACTCCTGAATGTGGTCTAGGCACATTCTCTTACCCTCTTATGTCTTTCTGAATGTCCTTGACCCCCTTATCCACTAGGCAAACTCCCATTCATTCTTCAGACTCTTCTCAAGGGTATCCCCTCTCTGAATTTCTGGGATTAAACCCCTGCCTTACCCACTCCTCCCCCAACCACATATTCCTCTAACATTCTTTTTTCTTAATGCATATAGCATTTTATATGTTGAGTACAGTTATTTGTTTCTATGCCTCTTTCCTGCTATAGATCAAAAGCATCCAAAAAATATAAAAAAGAAAATGTTAGAACTATTTCTCTAAAAATTTTAATCTAGGGGTGCCTGGGTGACTCAGTTGGTTAAGCATCCATCCTCAGCTCAGGTCGTGATCTCAGGGTCCTGGGACCAAGCCCCGCATCGGGGCTGTCTGCTCAGTGGAGAGCACTTCTCCCTCTGCCCTTCCTTGTGCTCTCTCTCACTGTCTCTGTCTCAAATAAATAAAATCTTTTTTTTTAAAGTTATATTTCTTGGGTGCCTGGGTGGCTCAGTGGGTTAAGCCGCTGCCTTCGACTCAGGTCATGACCTCAGGGTCCTGGGATCAAGTCCCACATCAGGCTCTCTGCTCAGCAGGGAGTCTGCTTCCTCCTCTCTCTCTCTGCCTGTCTCTCTGCCTACTTGTGATCTCTTGTCAAATAAATAAATAAAATCTTTTAAAAATAAATAAATAAATAAAAAGGTAAATTTCTTTTAAAAAAATAAAATTTTAATGTGAAAAAAGAACAAGATTAAGCCTTCTATTCAGTGGTTATAATGTATATTAACATACAATAATAATATATTCAATGTGTGGAATATAAGACTTAATTTTATTTGTGTTCTGTTGTATTAGGTGGCTTACTATGGATTATGTTGAGCCACATATTCATCACACCATCTCTCTGAGAGTCTAATGGTCCTCTGGGTCCCTAAGAGTTTCTAAGCAGAGAACCACGGTGGAGGGGCAGACTGTCCCACTCTCACAACCGTCACCATTTCATTCAGGTTATGATATTTTGTATATTACAAATACCTATTTAGGGGGATTGCATTATCTGTTTTTATAAAACTGACCCCACAAAAAGAGCTAGTCATTTAAAAAGATTCCTACAAAGAAATCATAAAATGGTCAATTGCAGCAAAAACAATGAAGCCGAAAGTACAAAAGTTTGCTATCTAACAAGAATTTAAAAACAAATTACAGGGCACCTGGGTAGCTCAGTCAGTTGGGTGTCTGCCTTTGGCTCAGGTCATGATCCTGGAGTCCAAGGATCCAGCCCCTGTGGGGCTCTCTGCTAGGCAGGGAGTTTGTTTCTCCCTCTCCCTCTCCCCCTCCCGTGCTGTGATCTCTCCCACACATTGACTCTCTCTCTCTCAAATGAATAAATAAAATCTTTGAAACAACACAAAATAAACATGGGCGCCTGGGTGGCTCAGTCAGTTAATCTTTGGTCTTCGGCCTGGGTCGTGATCCCAGGGGTCCTGGGATCAAGGCCCGCATCTGACTCCCTGCTCAGCGAGGAGTCTGCCTCTCCCTCTCTCTCTGCCTCCCGCCCCGCCCTGTTGTGCTTTCTCTCTCTCAAATAAATAAATAAAATCTTCAAAAAGAAAAAAGAAAACAAATAAAAACAAAATAAACATTGTTACTCTGTGATCTTATAACATGAAGAACACTGCTTTTAAAGGAAATTAGTGCAATGGAGTGATTATCTTGAAAACGGGTATTCGGACATGTATGTGATTTTATTACTGAAAATAATGTGTCTTACCATACATAGAGACAACTTAAAATTTTTAATCTGTTTCAGACATCTTACAAATGAAGAACATTTATGGGTTTTCAAACACTTTCTTAAAAATATAGAAATGCAACCTATCTCATTAGTTTATAAAAACAACTAAAGTGCATCAAGGAAGGTGGAAAACTGCCAACTTTTAACAGGAATATTTGCAAAATAGACACAGGAGGTTGACATGAGTATAATTATTGAGGAAGACAGTCAATAATATACTTTTCCTATATTATTCTGTGTCCTCATAGGAGGTATATTTTTCAGCCAAAGCAGCTATTAAAATCAAACAGTAAAATTAACTGACCTAAGAATCAGACTTTTGAATATTTTTATCCCAGGATTAAAAAATGAAGTAGGGGGGCACCTGGGTGGCTCAGTGGGCTAAGGCCTCAGCCTTCGGCTTGGGTCGGGGTCCCAGGGTCCTGGGATCGAGTCCCAAATCAGGCTCTCTGCTCACTGAGGAGCCTGCTTTCTCCTCTCTCTGCCTGCCTCTCGGCCTACTTGTGATCTCTGTCAAATAAATAAATAAAATATTTTTTTTTAAATGAAGTAGGTTCAAATTCATTGCTTTAATAAATTATTATTATCAGTTTGAAGAAAAGAGAAAGAGTTGACATAGTTAATAAATAATATGAAATAAAATTAAAATGTTATTTCATTTTTTCCCATTCTTTTAACATTTTTATATACATCTAATACTGCACATCATACCTTAATATAATTATTCATCTGGGGAGATGGGTCCATAAACATATGTGCCTCTAGAACCAGGAGGTAGTTAATAAGTTTTGCAGAATGAAAATCTTCTTGTAGGATTTAATACAGGATATAAAAAGGGTCCATGAATCCTATGTACAAACTCTGAAAAAAATACACAAAGGGCTGGGTCTCCTAGGTAAGTCATGGTCTGTTTATTTTGTAATAATCAAAGGGACAGAAATCGTCTCTAAAAATTTTGCTGTCCTAGAATTTAAGCTACACCACTGAGTAAAAGACAATAATGTGACATTATATATCCAGCTACAAAAATGTATTAGAGAGGAATTAAATATTGAAAAGTAGTGGCATTTTCTGGCAAACTCTCAAGATGTAATCATGATATTCACTTGACCAAACAAAGGCACATTCTAGTATCTTTCCTAAGAACACACTAATTTGAATTCGTGAATATGATGAAATTCTCCTGTCTCCAGAAATTGCCCAGCCAGTTAGTGAAAAGAACGTAGAGGGAAACTAGAGGTATTTTGATCACTTAACCATGATAGAGCAATATAGTGCTTTAAAAAATGAGATTGAAACATGTTTCATTTTCTTCTCTCAAATTCTGGGAACCTTTTGTTTCCACTTAACAGATTAGCACAGGGATGCGTTGGAGTTCATCCACTGTTGCTATGCCCAGATCTTCAACTTGCAGAACGTCCACCTACCTTCAAGCTGCAGAATGTTCACCAACCTTCTTGTGCAAAACCCACCTCTCCAAAGCTGCCCCTTCTCAGGGGCTGACATTGATTTATGGAGCTAGGAGATGAGGTGAGCAAATGAGGTGGGGACCACTGGACTACTGTATGATGAAACAAAGCAAGTAGATCACAGGAGACAGTTTGAGGACAGATGAGAAGAATCACTACTCCCTCCCCGTGGGGGGCAAACATATGGACCATGTTAACTCTAAGTGACAGTGAGCGCTAAGGCAGAGATGGGTTCAAGGAGGGTTCAGACACGTTCATGGAAAAAGCTCTCTAATGAAAGTTAGGTGTGCTCAGGGAAAACTCCAGGGTTTGGAGAGGGACCCCAAGGAGGACACAAACCCCACTCCTCTCCTTCGAGAGCTCGCAGCTACTCTAGCCAGACACAGCCAGATTCTTTCATTCTTATCATGACATCAGAAATACATTCCAAATCCGAACACACAGAGGGAGTCTTTGATAGCTTTCTGGTCTTGGCATCGCGCCGCACCCCCCAACCCCTTGGGCTAGAAGGAGAGGTACAGGACTGAAGAATCAGGACTCTGGACCTCTCTGCCATCCTAAAGCCATTTTTTTTTTTTAAACCAAAGTGAGGCCCTACTTCCCTTTTAGGAGTTTTGCTAGATTGAAAGTAGCTCAGAATGACCTCCTGACCTAGAATGCTCTCTTCTTTTATTTTCAAATTTTAAGCCCAAGTGGGTTAACTTCAAAAGGGCTCTGTATAAAAATCTTATTGTTTTCCTAAGGAGGTCTTATTGAGTGATTGATATTCTGAGGGCTTTCCAGCCCAGTGATTTCTTTGCTAAAAACAGAATGTACTCACTCATTTTGGTATTTGTTTGCAAACCAAACCCATAGTCTGAACACTGTCCATGTCCCCTGCTCCCTCCCCACATTTCCCCATCTGCCCCATCCCCCTGTGGATCAGTAAGTGGCCAGAGTGACCCATACCTAGCAAAGGGCGCTCCCATGCGACTTTACTTTTTACATACAGAGTATGATCTGTCATTCATTAGGACTTCAAAGCCTATAAGAGTTTACTCCCTTCAGTAGCTAATTCCCCTTATTTCCTGAAAATCCATGTGTGGCGTGGTGAAGAATATGCGTCTACCTCTCCTCTTTCCAGAGGTACAAATATTCAATAGCCCTAATACCACAGAGAAGTTTGAGCTCCCTTTATTTTCCAACTGACTACAAATAATCTCTTTCTAAGAATATTTGCTTTGAAAATAGGTCCAGAATTTAACTCTATTACAAAACTAACATTTTCAGTAAGGAGAGTATTTATGTTAAAGAATCTTGGGCTAACTTTGAATCCATCCTTTCAATAAATGGCTTTCCACAGTAATTCACTCCAGTTTCTTAGGAGGTAAATGACACTTGAGGGCTAGAATAGTGGTTAATACTTCAGGCTTTACAGGCAGACTGCAAAGGTTAGAATCTTGGCTATGGAGCCTGAGGCAATTTATTTAACCTCTCTGTGCCTCTGTGTTCTCATCTGTAAAATGGGCATAGGAGAGCCTCCAATTCACGGAATTGTAAGACTTAAATGGACAAAACATGTATGGTGCACTCTGTTACTATTTTAAGTAAAATTTATACTTCTTTTTAATGTCCTATGAAAAAGATGCCTATTTTTGAAATTTTAATTCTGCCCTATTTTGTTAAATATAATTTAACTTCATTTCATAAACCCCAAGTATGCTGTAACAGTATGAGAACTGGCCTTAGCTTTAGGACACCTGGGTGCAAATCTTGATACTGACAAGCTCTATAGCGTTGGCTCTTTACTTCATCTCCCTGAGCCCTGATTTCTTCACATGGGAGAAAGGGGATGATACCTCTTGTTGAATAGACTGATTTTTGAGTGCCCCGTGAATTCATAGGTTGAAGTCCTAATCCCCCAATGTGATGATGCTTAGAGAGGGCAACTTTCAGAGGTAATTAAGTTTAGCTGAGGTCTTGACAATGGAGCCCCCGATGGAATTTGTGTTTCTATAAGAAGGAGAGACTAGAGGGCACCTGGGTGCCTTAGTCAGTTGAGCAACTGACTTTTGGTTTCCACTCAGGTCGTGACTTCGTGGGTCATGAGATTGACCCTGCATCAGGCTCTCAGCTCAATAGAGAGTCTGCTTGAAAACCCTCTCCCTCTGGGCCACCCCGGGCCACTGACTCTCTTTGTCTCTCTCTCTCTCTCTCTCTCTCTCTCTCTCAAAAAGAAGTAAGGAAGAAGGAAGAGGAGGAGGAAAAGGAGAAGGAGGAGGAGGAGAAGGAAGAAGAAGGAACCATGACAGACTCTGAACTCTGGGAAACAGACTGAGGGTTACTGAAAGGAGGGGGTGAGGGGATGGGATAACTAGGTGATGGGTATTAATGAGGGCACGTGATGTGATGAGCACATTATATGCAACTAATGAATCATTGAACACTACATCAAAAACTAATGATGAACTATATGTTGGTTAATTGAACTTCATTTTTTAAAAATCAGTTTTAAAAAAAAAAGAAGAAGAAGAAGAAGGAAAATCTAGAGTTCTCTCACTTGCTTGCTCTTTCTTCCTACCCCATGAGGACACAGCAGAAAAGTAGCCACCCACAAACTCTTGCCACCATATTTCATACAGGGTTCATGATGCCCCATGGGTACAGCATTCCAGTGGGCCCATGACGTATGGAAGGTCAGCAAGATTCAAAGCAGATTCAAAGCAAATTCAAAGGTGAGAGTGTGTTATGTCTATGACTAAGTGCCACGGTGTAACTGATGGTGTACCCCAAATATTCATACATTGAAATCCTAATCACTTAATACCTACGTGATGGCATTAGGAGGTGCTTAGGTCCTGGGGGTGGAGCTCTAGTGAGATTAATGCTTTTTATAAAGTAGGCCCCAGGGGGCTCCCTACCCCTTCCACCATGTGAGACAGCAGCAAGAGGACACCAGGCTGTGAACCAGAATCCGGAACCCCCTCATGCTAGTGCCTTAATCTGGGGCTTCCAACCTCCCAACTGTGAGAAATAAATCTCTTGTTTCTAAGCTGCCCAGTCGTCTGTGTTTGGTTATGGTGGCCTGAACAGACTAAGACCCTGAGTAAGCAGGTGCACGGACCATCTCCAGAGGCCATAGTTACCACTGGAACCACAACTCACTCCACATGGAAAGAAGGAAATAGATCTAAGAAATGCAAATGACCAAAGAAACCCATCATATCCTTGTGTTAATTCCCTGTATTCACCGATCGCTTTACACTGAAAATGATGACCAAGAGGGAAGGGGGGAAATGGGGCAACTTATTGTCCCTTGACATTTCAGTCTTTCCTGACTCATCAGGAACCCAAAGGTAGAGAGTGTTGGTAAACTGTGTGCATATCAAGAAGTAAAAATAAAAGACAATTGAGTTAGCTTTGTGCAATGTGTCCACAGTTCTAATAAGAATTAAATACTAATATGGTATATGAGCTACCCAACACAAACTGTGGAGTTTTGAAGTTTCTGCATAAAAGTGAAATGTTCTTTTTATTTTATTTTATTATTTGTTTGAGACAAAGAGAGAACATGAGTGGGGAGGGCAGAGGGAGAGGGAGAAGCAGACTTCCCTCTGAGCGGGGAGCCCAATATAGGGCTTCATCCCAGGACCCTAGGATTGGGCCCTGAGCTCAAAGCAGACACTTAACCAACTGAGCCACCCAGGTGCCCTAAAAGTAAAATGTTCTTATATTCCCCCTTTAAGATTTTATTTATTTATTTGACAGACAGAGATCACAAGTAGGCAGAGAGGCAGGCAGAGAGAGAGGAAGAAGCAGACTCCCTGCTGAGCAGAGAGCCTGATGTGGGGCTCGATCCCAGGGTCCTGAGATCATGACCCGAGCCAAAGGCAGAGGCTTTAACCCACTGAGCCACCCAGGCACCACTTATATTCACCTTTAAAACAGACATTGTACAATATAAAGAATAATAAGGGGTGCCTGAGTGGCTCAGTTGGTTAAGCGTCTGCCTTCAGCTCAGCTTGATCCCAGGACCCTGGGATCAAGACCCACATCAGGTTCAGCTGGGAGTCTGCTTCTGCCTCTCCCTCTGCCCTTCCCCACACTTGTGCACTAACAAATAATCTTTTTTTTTAAGTATGCTAAAATTCATACTAGTAATTTAAAATTTTAATTTTTCTTTACCTAGAACAACATTAAATAACAAAAACAAGTCAAAAGAGAGACCATAGAAAAAGGAAAAAGCTTTACGTTTAGTTTTAACACTTTTTTCCAGCTTTTTCTAAAAAGAGCTCCACATTTTCATTTTACACTGGTCACTGCAAATGATGTAGCCCACCCTGACGAAGATTGTGTTTCCCAGCATCTCCAGAGGCTAGATGTGGCCAATGACTGGCTACAGTCAGAGTCTTATGGCAGCTTCAGGGAACTCTCCTAGGATGCAGTGGGCATGGGCCTCTGCCCTTTTTCTTTGAAACTTTTCCCACCTGCAATGGAGATGCTGACATCTAGGACCATGAGTTTAAGGGCTGATGAAGCTGTGTGTTGGAAGGATCCTTGGCCGGGGGTGGGTGGAGTCTGTGAGGAAGAACCACCATACTGGGCCAAGGCGATGGCTTGCCAGACTTTCCCAGTTGGTGAGATGGATTTCGTGAAATGACTCATGTGGTAGCATATTGCCTGTATGAGTCACTCAAGAGATGCCTCGATTTTTGTTTTTATTGTTCGTTTTTTTAACCAACAGTGAAAAGAAACACTATTCTTCCTATTTTGGGAGGGGAACCACTCAGCACCCTCAGACCACCTACAGTGTCCAGCATGGAGGTCAATGGCTCCACTTTATTCTGTCCATTGTACCTGGTCACGCTCTTTCTGTCCGTGTCCGTGCCAGCTGACGCAGCTGTTTCTGAGGTACCTATCACAATGCAAACTGAATGCCAGCACCTGGGGAGGAAGTTTTAAAATCAGACTAGCAAAGAGTAACAGCTTCCACCAAATGCTAGCCCTAAGAAGACACAGTGTGATCTTCTACAGAAGGTCTCAACGGGACATTATGTGGAGGTCTGCAGAAGGCCCTTTCTGCCAATTCCTCACTGTTCTGCTCATAATTCAATCAATAGACTTGATGTGGTTAAGGGATTGGCTGACTTTCAACACCCATAAATAAAGGTGCGAGGCTGAGAGAAAACCTAATCAATACGTCTTTACATATCAGATATTCTGCAAACCCTTATCTTTAACTTGCACTAATGTGCGTCTGTTGGCATTTTATTTTCCTCTTTCAGGCAGGGTGTCGGTTTCCAGAGTAGATTAAAGATGACCATGATAAGAAGCTAAGAGCATCCTTATTCGCCATGTACCAGACTGTGCCCCTAGCCAATGAGTTATCTGAGAACTGGGACTGTCTGTGCTTATTTTTTATATCTGGGGGCTAATGCATGGCTGGCACATACAGACGCTCATTAAATGCTTAAGTAATTAACTAATTAACTGAATCAATGAATGAATAAATAAGTGATATACTTTTAGCAGATGTTCTTAAAATCTATTTTAAATGATCAAAATTCTAAGAGCTCATAATTTTTTTTTAAAGATTTATTTATTTATTTATTTGACAGACAGAGATCACAAGTAGGCAGAGAGGCAGGCAGAGAGAGAGGAGGAAACAGGCTCCACACTGAGCAGAGAGCCCGATGCGGGGCTCGATCCCAGGACCCTGGGATCATGACCTGAGCCGAAGGCAGAGGCTTTAACCCTCTGAGCCACCCAGGCGCCCCTCATAATTTTTTTTTTTAATAATAAGCAAGATTTCAAATCTTAATGCCAATAAACTCTACAGAAGCCCAGATCTTAAGACATGTGAATTATGTACCTAACATTCTACACTGAAGGCCAACTTATTCAGAAATCTGTTCTATTCTGAGCAAAACTGAGGACGATATTTTCATTAATAATAGCTTTATAGATTTACTGAAAATATAAATAGCTCTAGGGAACAATTTTAAAATTTGTAATAATTAACCCTCCAGGTGATTGTTCTTATAAATGTCCCTTGGTTAGTGGTGACTGATTCCTTCCAGAAGATTCTCTAGATGAGATCACAGGGTAATAAGGTAGGGTAGGTAATATAAAAGAAGTTTCATGATTGAATAAACATTTGGATATTGGTGAGTGTGATGGACATATATTATTTTAGATTCTCTTAGCATCAGTGTGCCCTTCTCTGGTAAAACACCTTAACTTCCATTGGTGAAACCATGCTCTTTCTCACCCAACAGGAAAAGACACTTATACAGAGCACATGACCCAGGCCTGCTGCAATTTCCCTAGCTTCAGTGATGGGCTCCAGAGTAGACACAAACCCTTGTAGCCCAATCAGATGCTCCCTTCCTGATATTTGAATCTTAAGCTGAGGGACAAAAAAACTAAACATAACTGGAGTTCCTTCATTCTAGCAATAGAGCCCTTGTGAAAATGTCCTTGTGCTTGCCTTTCTCGAAGTGTGGTTTTCCTGAAAAATTAAGTCTTGTTCTCCAAAATCCCTTTTCTCTGCCCCATCCTTGTTTGTTTTTCTGTTTCATCTATCCAGAGTCTCTTTCTCTTACTCATAACCAAAAACCTTCATCTAAATCTTATTAATAAAAGCCAGGTATCCGAGGGGCATGTTGTGAAGCCTTGCATGCCAGGCTAAGGCATTTGCACTTTATCCAGTGGACAAAGGGAACACATCAAAGAATGTCAAGCCAGGGAAACACATGTTGTTGGGATTTGTATCTAGACGTGAAGCAGAAGATGGGTAGAAGGAAGACAGGGAGGAGTCATCCAGGAAGGAGATGGTGTAGTCTTGAGGCAATAAGGAGACAGTGAGAATGGACAGATGGAAGGCCCCCCCGGGGGTTCAACCAATGTAGCACCAAGGGGAAAGGAAGTGGTCCAGAATCTTCTGGTTTTGGTTCTAGGGAACATAGTAAGAGAAACAATTTTGTCTCTGAACCTGAAGAGAACTGTGGGACATCCTGAATGCTATCAAGAGTAAAACTGGTTCCAGCAGGGAGGTAAATTTGGGAATCTGTTTTGAATCAATATCTTAAACAAACCCGGAAGTACTTATTTGTGAATTTCTTATAGGCAGTCTTTCAGACAATGCCTACCCACCCACCCCCGCACCCTCTCTGCCCTCAGCAATTTCCAGACTTTGATTCTCCCTAATCCTTGGACCTGCTCCACCATGTTCAGACTCAACAGCTCACGTGCCCTGAGAACTATTTCCTGCCCTTTTCTTACACTTCTATGTACATTTCCCAGGCTCCCTTGACCTCCGCTGACTTCTGGCAAGTTTTGCCAAAGAAAAGCACTATGAGAAGACCGGAAGGTAAGAGGAAGGGCAAAACTGGAGTGTTTCTCCTTCTTTCACTCTGCTTTGGTGTCTTCTTGTTAAAAAAATAAATAAATAAATAAAAAATAAAATAAAATAAAACTTTTTTTTTAAGTTGTTTTTTTTTTTAATTTATTTGAGAGAGAGAGAATGAGAGCACACAAGCAGGGGAAGGGTAGAGGAAGAAGCAGACTCCCCACTGAGCAGGGAGCCTGACATGGGATGTGGGACTCGATCTGAGGGTCCCAGAATCATGACCTGAGCTGAAGGCAGACATACAACTGACAGAACCATCCAGGCGCTCTGCTTTGGTGGCTTCTTGAGCAAGAGTTGAGTCTCCTCCATGGTCCCAGATCCCACAGAACAGCCCCTCCCTCTGTCTCAGCCTTTACCACCTATCCACAGCAGTCCCAGCCCTAACTAGATGGCCCCAGCTTCTGGGTTCTGGTCCTATGGCCCCTTCCCATTGCTTCTCCATCCCCTGCCAGTGGCTTCCTTCTACTACCAACTCTGTGTTACCTCATCATCCCAACTGGCTTTTCAGCTGTACCGTATCTACAACCAGTTCCCTGTATTAAAATCTATTTGTAATCCTAAGGTGGTTTCTGTCTTCCAGAACCATGACTTAGCAGTTAGTATTGAGGGGGGTGGAGAGGGAGAGTGGTGGAGGAGAATGGTACTGGCTGTGAGGAGGGTGTCTGTAGGTTTCAGTTAGGGTTAACACTTGTGATGAAACCACAGCCGTCCACCCTGCATAAATCTACCACAAGCAGCAGCCCGAACAGGAGACGGCCTCCTTAGACTCCGAGTCTAAGTCAAACCATTCATGGGGCGCTCTATTAGAGAGTACTTTTTTTTTTATTACAAATGACAGTGCCCTAGCTCAGATTAGCTCTAACCAGAAACACTGGTGGTGGCTCCCAGATCTCTTGGAACCAGACACCTGAATGTTGCTGGGCTCTCTACTCGCCATATCCCTCTTCTGCTCACTCTTTCCACTCTCACAGACAAGGTGCTTCACAAAGTTGAGGGACGCTATGGACACTAGATTCTCTCCTAGCTGGGAAGGAAAGAGACTCTCTTTTAATTTCAGTTTGAAAAAGTCCAGGAGAGAACTAAGAACTTGATTGTCCTGACTTGGGTCAGGCATCCGTCTTCTGGACCTTTCATTTTGGTAAAGGCATGCCATGCAGACCACACAGCTAGCAAGAGGGAAGGCACAAGGCCCAGAGGAAGAGGTGAAAACCAGCATGGACATTGTGGGAACTGTGCCTGTAACTACAGCCTCTGCCTTGTCAGAATTCTTTGGGTCGCAATGGACAGAATTCAATTAGGAAAGTAAAGGGGTGGCGAGGGCGCGGAGCTGGAGGTACCAGCTTGTGTAACCAAAGAGCATTTGTAAAGCTGGCATCAGAAATGACGGAACTGGGCCCCTAGGCTCACTGTTCTTTTACCACTACTTGCCTCTGCATCTGGCTTCATTTTCCCAGGTTCATTTTTCCCACAAGGCTGGAAGCACAGCTCTGAGAACTTGCAGTCTCACATCGTCCTACTCTGGTTGTCCGAGAGGAATGTGCTCTGACCCCCAGCTCCAGTAAAGGATGGGCTCCAGTGAGGAACTGTAACTGACTGAGCCTGAGTCAGGTGCATGCTCCAAGACCAGGGAGGAAGAGTCGGGTAAGACAAAGGAAGACCTCAGTCTCATGGAAGGGCTAGTTCAAAGAGGGAAGAATTCTGGGGCGCCTGGGTGGCTCAGCCAGTTAAGCATCCGACTCTTGATTTCCACTCAGATCATGATCTTGGGGTTGTGAGATCAAGTCCCTCGTCAGGGCACTGCACTCAGAGGGGAGTCTGCTTGAATCTTCTCTCCCTCTGCCCCTCCCCTGACATACGTGCATGCGCTCACCCTCTCTCTCTTTCTCAAATAAATCTTTAAAAAAAAGGAACAGTTCCCCCAAACCACAACCCCATTGTTTTACAGTCCTAGGAAATGAGAAATGACTCCCTAGAATATGGCCTTGGGTAAATCACCAACATTTCTGGCTTCTGGTTTCTTCATCCAACCAGATATTCTAGTACCTACATTCACTGAAGCTTTTTCAATGGTTCTCAAACTTTGGGGTACATCAGAATCACCTGGGGAGTCATTTAAAATGCAGATTCCCAGGGGTGCCCGGCTGGCTCAGTCAGTAGAGCATGTGACTCTTGATCTCAAGGTTGTAAGTTCAAGCTCCACGTTGGGTATAGAGATTGCTTAAAAATAAAATTTAAGGGGTGCCTGGGTGACTCTGTTTGTTAAGTGTCTGACTCTTGGTTTTAGCTCAGGTCATAATCTCAGGGTCCTGTGATCAAGCCCTAGGTCGGGCTTCACATTCAGCACAGAGTGTGCTTGACCCCCTCCCTCTCCCTCTTCTCCTCCCCGCTCCTCTCTCTCTCTCAAATAAATAAAATCTTTTTTAAATTTTTTAAAAAACAAATAAAATACCAAAATTTTTAAAATAATAAATGGTAAAACTAAAATGCAGATTCCCAGGCTCCCCTCCCCACTGTCTCTGTAGGTCTGGGATAGGACCCAGGAATCTGCATTTACTGAATGAGTCTTATGCTGGTGAACCCTATGCCGTACCTTAGAAATAATGAATGCAATGGTTTGAGATCCTTGCTTAGGCAGTCTATGATGGAAGCAAATATGAGCTGTGTTCTGGCTCAGGAAAGACCAACATGAGAGGGGAAGGGTTTCGCACAGCCCAGAACTGAAGGAAAAGCAGCCCTCCTGGCCCCACATCAACCTGCGGACTGGAATGAGTGAGGGAGGCCCCCTAACTGTGTACTGAGAAGGTTCTGTTCTGCACATCGAAGCCAAAGCAGCACCAAGGGAAACACCCAAAGGTCCCAGGCTGCCTTCATCTCCAACAGTCCTGGGCCTTTTCATGCCTTTAGAAGCTCTGCTTTATGTGCATTTTTTCTGACCCTTTGTCAAAACATAATAAACAAAAGCAGTACAAGGGAACCCAGGTCAATTATCTTTCTAGCATATGCAGAGGGTTAACATTTAGAAAGTTTGGGGTAAGGGCAAGTGATTCATTTTTACCATGCTTTATTGTTGCTGCGTCATGTTTAATAGATTATTGGGGGAAGAGGGCTGGCAAATACAACCAGGAATAATGACTCAGCGAGCCATGCTCCCAAAACTTCCCACTCCTAACCAGGGCTTCCCAACACAAGGTCTCCTGGAGATAAATGCCCATGTCTGCACTCCCTATATACCAGAGTCAACTGAAGCAGAATTTAACGCAGAGCAAGCTCCCCTCTCATGCCTTTCCTCCCATCGTGATCTGGAATTTTTCCATTGACTATTTATTACCAGTATTCCTTTGTATAATTCCATATCAACATAACTGAAATGTTAACTATCTCAAATAAGTTTTCTCAAACAGCATATTACATGGATAAACTGCAACCTATTATAAGGCCTGGGTCACTCAAGGTGCCCCTTTATCAAAAAAATGGACTGGTCCTAAAACACTGGCTGGAATATGTGATCCGCCATTCCTTCCTAGGATTTGATCTTAAAGGGAATTAGAAAGGAACTGAGATAACTGAGATATTCTTGGGAAATGCTTGAGTAAATTACTGTATATCCAAACAATGGAAGATTATGGAGATAGTAAAATTTTTGTTTCAGAAAAGCATTTAATGATATAGAGAAATGTTCTCTACATGTTAAGTTTTTTTAGAGTAGATTACAAGCTCTATGTATAGTATGTTAGAGATTTTTGTTTTACAATGAAACAATGGCCATATATATTATTTATAATATATATATTTATATATAAAATTGCTCTAATGATGAAATGATGGGTAATTTTTTTCTTTTCTTGCCTCATTTTTCTATGTAATGAGTATGTATTACTCCAGGTGCGAGTCTATGCCAAGAGCATCTCCTGAGAGCTTGTTCAAAATGCAGAATCCCGAGCCCCACCCCAGATCTGCTGGCTCAGAATCTGCATTTTAACAAAACTCCCCACACCTCCACACCCGTGATCTGTATGCACATTATAGCTAGAGAAGCCCAGCTCTCTATAACTCAGCACAAGAGAAAAAACTGTTTTAAATCAAGAAAGGCCCCAGGCCATGAAAACTGGGTGCCCTTTACCATTTGGAAGTGAATTCTGAGGTAGGGCAGAAGCAATTCCCACCTTCCAAACTCCAGAATCCCCTAGAAATGGCTTAACATTTCCACGTTTTTCATTTCAACAATGGGGCATGGAGCAGTGACAAGTCCCCCCATCTCCATTCCCTCCCCCGGCCACAGGGCCACAAAGCCTGAGCTCTGAGAGTCTGCGTGAGGGAGGAACATAGATTCCTCAAGAGCTGCTATTCAAGCCATTAAGCAGCATGTGCCAAGGCTCCCCCCACAATTCTGGGTCAGTCTCCATTAAGCTGCACATCTGGCTGTCACACACTCTTTTGTGGGCACAGCTCAATGGCAGCACTGATGCGGCCTCTCCGCAGGGCCGGGCCTACAGTGGCCTCCCTGTCCTCCCAGCATGTGATGTCATGAGCACAAATGTCCTGCCAAACATTTAAGATGTTGCAGTTCACATTGTGTACATTGTATAGAGAAACACTGATGGGCAGATTTGAAATTAAAAAAAAAAAAAAAAAAAACCCGCACACGCCGGGCCAAGATACAACCAAACCTTGTTCTATTGTTATTCCAAACCACCAATTCAGCACAAATATGTAACTTGTATTCGTCAAGTACACAATCTTCTCTTTTTTTGTTGCTGTTGTTGTAACTGGCATCCCTAGATGCAGAGATTTCCTTGAAACGTTTTTTCTCTAATTTGGTGGCTATCATATTCTTGGAAAGCATGAACACAAGGAGTTCATTTCAACCCAAAGATCTCCTGCATGTAGTCTCTTCAGAAAAGGCCAAAAAGGGAGAAAGCTGGATGTATGTCTCAAACTCATCTCTCCTCCAGGGACCATCAAAGCAGGATGGGGTTGGCCAGCTGCACGATCAAAAGGCATGAGGAAGAGGTCCTTCCCCTCACTGTTGCTCGAGTGGGGCAGGAGGACCATCACATCAGAACCAACAGGTGTGCAAGCAAAATGCAGATTCCTGAGTACCGGCCCAGAAAGACTGAGAGGTCTCTGGGGGTTAGGAGAACAAATCTACATTCTATCTGACCTCTAGCAGTGAATCATAAATGAGAGTAGGAGGGCTTCAGAATTAGATAGACTTAAATCCAATTTTCCTCCCCTCTAGGGGCCCTATGAACTTGACAACCTTAATTCTCTACTTCCCATGTTCTTCTCTATACAGTGTGGACAGTGGGGAAGATTAGAAGTGTGAAAGTCCAGACACAACAGGTCCTGAGAGCGTGAATTCCCTTTCCCCACTTATTCAGGTAGAGCACATTGGGTCTGCTATTTTACCTGTGATGGGGGGGGTCACTGTTTTCCCCGGGCGACAATTATTGTCACTGTATCACCAGGTTCCAGTGGAGCTCTACCGAGAGCAGACAAAATCATCAAGACTAACTCCCTCTTGCTGATGGCTGGAGTGGAACCTGTTGTTCTATAGCTGCGCTGTCCAATCCAACAGCCACTAGCCCGTGTGGCTACTGAGCCCTGAAGTTGTGACTAGTCCAAATGGAGACGCGCTGTAAGTGAGAAATACACACAGGAACCCAAAAAACATAATACAAAAAGAAGAACATAAAATATCCCATTAGTAATTGAGTACATATTAAAAATGACAATATTCTGGATAGAATGGATTAAGCAGAATATATTAAAATTATTTTCACTTGCTCATCTTTAGCCTTTTAATGTTGCTTATAGAAAATTCTAAATGACATATGTGACTATATTATATTTCTACTGGACAGTGCTGTTCTGGAGGAAGAGCTACCCCTCCCTTCCTCCCTCTCTAGCACAGATAATAAGACCCAATTCTGTAGTTATGACCTACAAAATGGGATTTCCTAACTAAGTGGGCAATGATCAGCTAGGAGAGATTTGGAGTGTCTCTTCTCTCACTGCACAGAAAAGTGGGCTTATGTAGTGTACGTACCCCCTCAGGTGAGAATGCAAGCAGCAGCCTCAGGGAACGGGGCAGCTGAGTGAGTACATACATCCTTAGGAGAAGAGAAGAACCAGCTGAAACACTTGAGATTCAAGCCAACAGTGCTAAGGAGAGGGTATGGAGGGCCTTGTCCACACCCCCTGGATGCTTTTGCTCCATTCAAGCTCACAGTCATTACACCCTGACAAGTTTTTATTAGAGTAAGTCCTCTAATACAATTACATGATTTATATCCTTATAAAACCTTATCATAACTAAGCAAACATTTGGGTCAACATGAAGACTGTCTCTTCTACATACGTAATTTAGAAATAGTTATAATCACCTAATGTACACAAATACCTACCAAAATGACCAGCCCAAATGGATATTTCCAAAGAGGAAATGTTTGCCTATTACATTATCAGTTAATGAAATTAATATTTTCAGAAAAACACTGCCGAAGTAGATTGTAATCTGTGTTTTTTAGAGCAGATTCATAACTTGACAGAGTTTCTGGAATAGAAAGCAAACAAGAATTAACTTGATGTGCCTTTGTCTAAAATTTCCAAACATCTATGGGCATATGTTTAAGGAAATTGCATCTAGATATTGTCACCAAAATATCCAATATAGGGGGTTTGTTTTATACTTTCCTTTATACGTAGCCAGTTTCTTTACTAAGTGTTCAAAGTAGATGAAGGCATTTATCTGTGTAATGTTAGGGACTTGGTTTCTGATTGTTTATGTATGACTCAAAGTTGCTGTAACCTCACTCCACTAAAGAAACCTACAGAGCACCAAGATTTCATGTTTATGACCACACAGGACCACCATGGTCCAGTGAATAAGACCAAACATTTTTACTCAGGGAGGCGCAGAAATGCCTTGTTCCTGAGTCACGACCAGGTTCCCTATAAATCACTAGTAGAGATTAATGAAATCGGTGAAAATCGATAGATGGCCCCTCTGGACACAACAGAATATGGAGGCCACTTTTGCACACAGTCTGTTATTTTATTGCATGGGTTTCACTTAAAGAACAAAATGCACCATCATTGTTTGAAGAGTTTGGGGTCTTGGATACTGATACACCATCAGTGTTTACACCCGTAAAGCCAAATCCAACAGCATGATTTATGTTAAACAACACCACTGCAAGATGGCTAACAAAATGAAAATAGAGAACGGGGGAAAAACTTTAAAAATGTGTTAAGTTGAAGCATATGCAAGTGTAGGATTAAAAACTACATCATTCAAACCCAGAAATCAAAACTATTTTGTGGTATGTCAGTTAGAGTTATATTCACTTGGACTGTTATTTATCATATAATTAAAGCTTATTTGGTTCATTTCCTTCATACTGATGAACTGAGAATTTCAGGAAAACCATGGTTATAAAAATGATCAATCTTGAAAAAGTATGTACAGATAAATGTAAAATCACAAACTAAAAAATATCCCCACCCTCGCCCTCGACTTACAAAAGGGAAGTTTCCCATGAAGGGAAAGTTCCACAATCCCCTCCCTCCCCACCCCACGTCCCCGGTTCTATTTTTCTCTATCACTTATAACTAAATGACCTTGGAGCCAAAGAGGAGGGAGCAAACAGAGCGGCATCTTTATGAGGCTCCCATTGTCATCTGTAACAGTTTGAAAAGTGTCTTTTATTTCTCTCCCGACACCCAACTCAGCAATGTTCACAAGATATTTAAAATTTAAAGAGAGAGAGGAAATACATATACATATACATATACATATACATATACATATACATATATATAGGTGAACAACAAAGGAATGCCCAAGAAAAGAGCTATTAATGGGCAAAACCATGAGAAAAGTGTGTGGGCATTTTCTGAACTAAAGATCTCTTTTAAGGCAACAAATGGGGAGAGGGGTATTAAGACTAAAAAATGCCAGACGGGATGCTTTTCTACAACTTTGGCTTTGGAGCCTGGCAGTGGAGTGGGCTTCCCCCGCCTGTGGCAAGCAAACCCGGGGCCACGGGCCCAGGATCTGCAGCACCTGGGTGGGCAGGCAGCAGCCCTCTTATACGTGGGCACTCTTGGCATGAGTCGGGGAGCTGGAGCCCGAAGAGTAGTAGAAACGGTTTTCACCAAACGACTGGGCATCTCCAGCGCAGCAGACGATGACACAGCCACCCACGAGGCACAGCACAGCCCCGATCCAGCCCGCATACAGGGAGTAGCCAAAGCTCACGATGGTGGTCTCGCGGTGGGCGCACACGGGGAACCAGATGGTCGCGACGATGGCACAGAGAGCTGGGGAGACAAAAGAGAGCTGTGACCAGGCATGCCCGTCCCACACCAAGCCCAGCGGGCAGGCTCCCCTTCACTCCACAGGCATGGTCCCTTAGCTTCAGCCAACTCCAAAAAGCTCCGTACACACAGCTCTGCTCCCAATCCAAACCCATAGGTTTGCATCTGTTTAATAAGCCAATCCAAAGCTGGGTCAAACTGCTAGGTCCTTTATTTTTTCAACAGGTGGCAGACACCAAAGAACTCCAAAGTAAAAGCCCAGAAATAAATCACTGAAGCCAAAAATGGGTATTTGCATTTACTTACGTATCTTCACTTTATGTATCTATACTTAGAATTCTATGATGACGCTTACCTAATCGGATTATAATTACTTCTTTACATGTCTATTTCCCATGCCAAGTCCTGAGTTCCATAAAGGCAGGGGCCATGTCCTCCTTATGCTTGTAGAGTCAGTGTTTACCTCACTCTGAGGCACAGAGTATGTGCTCAGTACACACCAGCTGAATGACTAAATGGCCTGATGTCTTCGGAAATGAGAAACAAAAGGATGCCCACCTCATTTTTCCACTCTGTTTTCTCAATTTGGTCAATTCATATTACAAAGACCTTGAAGAAGCTCCGAGAGCTCTCTTGCTGTGGTGGACTGTTGCCAGACCAGTCCAGTATCGGCTAAGAGTCTGAGTTTGTGTTACACTGTTTGCAAACACACAAATAATGCTCGGAGTAAAAGAATTCACCCTTGCAAGGATTTTATGGTGATGATATCTGTTGTGATGAGTCACAGTGGCAGAATTTTATGGTCTTCCACCAACCAGTCTAATTTTCAGACTTGGTTTAGGTTTTAAAGAGCAGGATAAGAAACAGCTTCTGCATCATTTAGTTCTTCCCCTCCTCCTAAGCAACATAGCAAAACAAGGACAGGCAGAAGACTATGAAAATGTTAAAAATATATTTAAACCACTATACCAGCATTGTCACATAAGGTAGTCACAAGCGACAGGGGCTCTTGAAAGTTTCTCATGGGGCTAGAGAGATCAAAAAATCATGTTTTGAATTTTAATTAATTAAAATTTAAATAACCCCATGTGGCTGGTGGCTAATGGGCTGAACAGCACAACTCCAGACAAAAGAACTCCATCACCTCCTGTCATCTGATTTCTCACAGCCACAAGCAGGAAAGAAATTTTAGTTGAAGCTTGAAATTGGGATGACCCATTAAAGTTGGCGGATCAAGAAAATAATAGTGATGAGGTTGCCAGTCATTAGGCCTAGAGCCTTCAATAAATTCAAGACAGGGCACTGAGACATTTGCTACCTGGAGGATCCTTGTCACTTTCAACTCAGCAAGCATTTCTGATGGAAATCAAAATTTGATAAAATCACTCACACTGAGTGATTTTCTGACTTATCTCTACGCCCACAGAGAAGAAATAGAATTTTTCTTTAAACAGAAGCACTCAAATCTAACAGCCTCATACATTAGTTCTAAACTGAAGAGAAGACTGAAGTCTTACCCACTTCGAAAGACCTCTTCATCCATCTCAGTGCATTTGTGTAGCTCGTAAGAGGCTCTTGTTGACATTAAACTAAGCCCACCCCACAAGCCAGGCATAAATACACAAAAGCAGATGTGATTCCTATTATAAAAAAGCATAGATCCCTACTAGAAGTTAGAGGAAAGAAAGCTAATTTGGGGGGTTTTGGTTGCTCAAATTGGCTTTCTAACAGCCTAAATTCACTCCATTAATCGTGAACTATTCACTACTTCAGAAGTTCTTATAAATTACCTAAGAAGCAAAAATCTATCCATATGTTAATGGCTTCATTTTTTCTTAAAGAGTAAGAACAATCATGCCAAGTTCTGTAATAGGTTTGTATGAGATACTATGTGGCGATATATTGTCCTTCCGTGAACGAGAGTGTTCTCAAAAAGACCAGTATCAATTGAATCTTCCTTTCCAGCGCTGGGCCTCAAACACCTGAGATTAAAGGAGAAAATCTTTTTCTCTCTTCCTCCAGCCACACATCCCAAATGCTGCTGTCACTGATAACGGCTCGGCTACTGTCAGAGTCATACCCTCAGCAAGACACAGAGAAAGACGAGGGGGAAAAAAGAGTCTTTTTCTGTCTCAGGACAAGAAACAGAAACTCCTTTAGAGTGTTTCAGCCAGAGAGAACTGTGCTAGCTTCTTCATGTCAATACACAATCCAGCTACATACCCCTAGACCCCCAAAGAGGGGCTCATTCTGCTTGAGCAAAACAGCAACCTAGCAAAGGTTTCCAAGTACCCAAGCTTGATTAGAAGGAAAAGGTGGGGAGGGAATAGCTGAATTCCATAGGAAAAAAATATATATCTGATTTCCCAAACAACTGATTTGGTTCAATTCAACTGATCTTTCCCATAAACAATTAGCCTGGTTTCAAAACAGCTTCTGGTTCAAATTAGGTTTCATATTTTTCAGTTACTTCGTATTATACATACAACGCACACACACATACACGCACAAGGATTCCCCACACTCCATGTAAACCTAACTCAAATGTAGATTTGCTGATTTTATAAAATAAAGATATATATTTTATATTTGATTTGTATATATAAAATAAGAGAAGAAATTGCCTAGTTCTCCCCCTCTTCCTAAGCAAAATAATAAGAGTATCTTCACATGGGGAAAGAATCAGGCTCAATATTCCAAAAATAATCATCAGCCTTGATTTCAATTGTTTTAGGGATTTTGTTAGATTTTATTCTAATGTAATTCACTAGAAGAAGGAAACATCAGGAAAATGTCTGAATGCTTAAATAATGATCCTGGAGAACCTGGAGGACTGAATGGGAGAACAGGTGGATGGATGGACGACAGACAGTCTCATTTCAAGTCTACTTTCCACTTCAAACACATCAAAACTGACTTTCCAAATCATAAAACTGTAATGTGACTTTAACACACTTAAAGCTACAAGCTCATGATTTACCTCATTAAAGACTTCCTTCTTTTATAATCCATGCAAAACAAGGCGAACGAGCGCCAGCAGGGTCACACTATTTCCTAGTAGATAAATGAACTCTGGGTGATTCCTGTGGCTCTCAAAGTTGAACCACATCAAAACCACTAAAAGATGACAGACCGCCACACAACATGAAGGGAAATGAGAAGTTCACTGGTAACAGTGACCTTCAAGTGAACTCAGAATGAAGAATGTTTAGAAACTAAAAAAGAGTTTACTCAATTTCAGCATGGTTTGAAGGGAAAGGGGGATGTTTTCATCAGTGAAGTTAAAATGCAAGTTAAGTCATTATGTAACTAAAAGATGTGAAATATTAATAAAACTGGCAATAATTTTTGGCTTTTTTAATGATATAGAAGGCTGGCTAGATTTATTTCTATTTGCAGACACACACACACACACACACACACATGCACACACACACGGTTTATAATGCTTCTCCCAATTATTTGGAGAAAATAAGGAAAATGCTTCCCTAAAAAAGTCAGTTATCCATAAGGCAAAGAAAATTGAAGAAAGAAAGAGAATCTTCATTGCTTTTCTTTTCTTGTCATCATGATGTATTTTTAAAGTAAGTCTCTAACAGTAACTCAGATTTTTCAATCTATTTCTCCTCTTCTACATTCCAAAGATACAACAGTTACCTGCACACGGGGGGGGGGGGGGGGGAGGCAGGAATCTGTCATTTGGGAGGGAGCAGAAAGTGAAAATTGAGAAGAAGAAGAAGAAGAAGAAGGGGGAGGGGGAGGAGGAGAAAAGAAAAGAAAAGAGGGGCACTTGGGTAGCTCAGTGGGTTAAGCCTCTGCCTTCAGCTCAGGTCACCATCTCAGGGTCCTGGGATCGAGCCCCCCCATCCCTCTCTGCTCAGCAGGGAGCCTGCTTCCCCCTCTCTCTCTGGCTGCCTCTCTGCCTACTCTCTCTCTCTCTTTCTCTCTCTCTGTCAAATAAATAAATAAAATCTTTTAAAAAAAGAAAATTAAAAAAAAAAGAAAAGAGAAGAAAAGGAGGAGGTGGAGGAGAGCAGAGAAGAAGAAGGTTTCACTGAGTAGATACAGATTTTTCCGGACTTGGTGCTCTCACAAGTAGAACTCCCTGCTCTTCATGGAATAAAATTGCTTGCCTCTTTTGGTAAGTTTCAAATAATGTAATACAATGTGTTCATTAGTTGATAGAATACAGCCTTACTAAATTAACAATGATCCTCATGTAGCCAAACACAGAAAATAGTTGGAGAGGGAACTGTAGAGCAATGAAAGGTACTTGCAGCTTTTTATTTCTTTAGGGATTAGATGACACGTAGTAACATAGTTAAATAAACGTGATGAAGTTAAATAAAATTAGTAAATGTGCATTTGACTTCCAAGGCAATTTAGAGAGAGAGGGAAAGACTGACAAAGAGGTCCAAAAAGGCAGAAGAACCCAGATTCTGTTATTTCTTCCTTTCTCCAATGAACACCTCTGATTTCAGTCTTTGTCACTTTCCGAACTAAGAACTAACAGTACTTTAAAGAGCATTATTTCTAGCACAAAGAAATATTTCCATTAAAATCACATAAATTACTCTGAATGATATAAGTAATATTGGAAGAAAATCTTCCTTGATATTTTATCTGAGATTTGCTTCAAAAAAAAAAAAACTCTGGAGACTGGAAGAAAAAAAAATACATAGATGAAACAGATTGGTCATGAGTTCATCATTATTAAGAATGAGTTTAGGTTAAACTATTTTTTCTACTTTTGGGTACGTATGAAATTTTCCACAATAAAAACTATTTTTTAATTCTCTCTCCCAGGGCACGTGGGTGGCTCAGTCATTAAGCCTCTGCCTTCGTTCGGCTCAGGTCATGATCCCAGGGTCCTGGGATGGAGCCCCATATCAGCTCCCTGCTCACTGGGAAGCCTGCTTCTCCCTCTCCCATTCCCCCTGCTTGTGTTCCCTCTCTCACTGTCTCTCTCTGTCAAATAAATAAAATCTTTTAAATAAATAAATAAATAATCAGTCTCCCTCTATTTAAACATTTGACAATGCACTTATTGCTGCCTTCTACAACTGATGCTATTACATGATCTAAATAGCAACTACCTTTAGCTTTGTTCCAATTAACTCAAGGCAACAAGTAACGAGATTTCTAATGAGCTGTTGGAGTCACATTTATTTGTTGTTTCCTGATCATCTGAATCTAGAAAAATTTTAGTTTTTCTTTTTTTTTAAATTTGTGATTCTCTAAATTTTGACTTAAGAAAACATAGCTGCCAAAGGACATACTCTTCTTACACAACGACTTTTATGAAGATCTAATATTTAAAACAATCATGAGGTCAATGGAATATTTGACTACATTATTTTCCTGGCTGCTGTCGACATTTTTTCCTTTTATTTCTATTTCACACATCATTATCTTTTTTTTCCCCATAACTTTTTTTAAAACTGGTCCCGTGGTTATTTGTTATTATTATTTTTTTTAATCACAGAACTTAGAGATGGGAGAGACTTCATAAAGCAGTTAATTCTTCCAAGTTTACCGATAGGGTCATTTTAAGTCACAACCATACTAAAGATGCCACAACCTTTCCACTACCCATATGAAATTTGATTTACATTATGAGCTTGTTTGTGTAAAGCTAATGAGTTTAGAGAAAGGCTCTTTCCATCTATTCTCTTAAGACTCCACACTGAAGGGTGGCCTTTCCTAGGACATCTGATTCTGTGTGCATGACAAGATCAATCTCTCCCACAGTTGCACACACCCTTTATTTTATTGCAATTCCATTACTGACCTGTAAGTTCCAAGTTAAAACAGCTTTTTTTTTTTTTTAACAAAATACGATTCCTAGGGTCATAATTTGAAAAAGGAGGAGAGAAAATGAGAGGAACCCATGGAAGAAGGAATATATACTTCCTCTCCTTCTATTCCCTACCCCGTCTCCCAAGAAACACCCCAATCAAGTACTTTCTAAGTTACAGTGAGGTGAGAATGAGATCAAATCAGAACTAAGCCTGACCGTTTTTAGGTGGGTAGTTTAACATGACTTCTTATAGTGGGATAGGCAAAAAAAAAACTCCCAACTATCTACTGATCTGGTTTTTACAAAGTAAACAATGGAAATGTCTCCACTAGACCAGGAGAGGACCTAGCATTTCCAGGAACAGCTCCCTGACTCTCCTGACCAGTGCCATGTATGGAGATGACCCTGCAGGAATCAGACATGATCAAAAGAATACTCAATGGCCCTCTGGGTTAGCTCTCTATTTCCTCTATGGTTAGAGGAATGATAACAGTAGCAGTGATAATAGCAACCATTTGCTGAGGACTTACTATGTGCCAGACACCAGGCTAAACAACTTGCATACCTCCTTACCCTATTCTTACCAACCTCAGATAGAAGCATTTCCTCATTTCATATAAAGGCTCAGAGACATTAAGTAACTGCCCCAGTTCGCACAGCTGGAAAGTAGGAGATCTGAGATTCCATACAGTTGGTCCCACTCCCAGAGATAAGATAAAACAGCTCAGGGCACAGGCACCTCCTGTTGTGGTAGGGGCTCTTGAAGAGACACAGATGAGATTCACCTGGATCCATCCTAGCTCTGAGGAGTCGGCAACATCAGGCTCCCATTCCTTCCCCCAAAGCAGGACCAAATCCTCACACCATTAAACTTAAAACTATTGAGAAGATAAAGTTATTGTACAACAGACATGATTTTTTAAACTTGTGGAAAAATAAAACTTTTTAGGGTCAGGAAGAACTGATTTAATTAATAGTGCTTAAGGTTTCCATACCCAGATTAGCTTCAGTACTGTTTTCAGTTCCCAGGCCCCAAACCCCCAGTGCTGCCCAGTCCGTTTTGGTCAGGGACCACACCTCAACTGGGGCATCACTGGTGACCCCTAGGATCCAACAGGGGCCCAGCACTGGCTTCCCCCGGCGGGCATCAGAAGCCAGTCCCAAGCAACACAAAGGGAGCTTTCACTCACTCTAGCTCCTCTCACCCAACGCCAACAGGGGAACAGAGGCACTAGGCTCCAGAGAAGACCCAGAGGGGCCAGCGGGTGCCACGACTGAAGGCAAGGAGCATTGCCTTTCCAGATCTAACTGGTTCCAGTCAAAACGACATCCAACCTGAAGGCAAGCTGTGACCCACTGAGAAATAAATCCGACAGGAGCCATCAAAGAGGCAGCAGGTAACACTGGAAATTCAAAGCTACAAGAGGGTAGGGGGTGGCGTGCTCACTCCACCCTAATAGCGAGTGGCCAGAAGGCTGCAGCCACCCTGAGAGAGTCCGGGCCCTCAAAGGCCCTCCGTGTGTTCACTCCAGGCAGTAATCAGGGACTGAGGAACTCGCACCACTGCCGGTCCACCTCACGTTCCTCTCTACGATTCTGTCCACATATACCAACCAACCCACTTGGAAAAGATAAAGAAAAACTTTAATTCACCTAGGAAGTTTCAGACAACTGGTTGCTATTGTTCTTTTAATAAGCCTCATTACTCACTCGGAGGATTCCGTTGTTTTTAGGGGTTTTTTGCATACGAATTCATCCATACATACTTATTTTATATCTTTATTTTCCACAGAGTTTGGGTTTTTTTTTTCTTTTCCATGTATTCTCTTAGTGGATATTCTACGACTCTCGTATGGAAGGCCAGAATTTCTAAAAATGAACACCTAACCCAACAGATTCACCCGCTGGGTCTGGCATCCTCAGAGACAGAGAGACCCTAATGTGAGGCAGGTAACAGTGGCAACTGCCTAGAACGAGAAGGGTTTCCTCCTGGGTTCCGCACACCAATTTACCTGTAGAGCTTTGCTCTAACTGTTGGAAAGGGAATTTGAACGTAAAGATCTGACCTCCAAAAACACTGTGACAGAGGACCCTGTGAGTTAGGGGAATCACCTGATACTGATTCTGTGTTCCCTGTGGCGCTCCCACACAGATTCTTTGTGCCTGGAACCAAAATGTCCATGCCCAGATTCTTCTCCGGAAAGGACAGTGGTCCTCTGGTCTTTTTACTCCTGTTGCCCAGCCCCACACACACCCACACAAGCCCCTCCTCTGAATTCTCTGTGGCTTCACAAGTCCCTGAAAACCTCCATCCCTTTGCAGTCCTATGAAATAGCACCCTTCCCTCTCACGTCCCCTTACCTCACCGAAGTCACTGTGGCCAACCATTACTTAGTGGCACTGACCCATGTAGAACGCTGACCCTTCCCCTTCCCCTTCAACATCTAGTCTGATACCAGTTGGAGGATGGGAATTCCTGGACTCAGGAGAAGCTGATGCTATGCCTAACCCACAGACAGACCAGCTGCTGTTCAGGAATGTATCAGTGCACTTTGCAACAAGTACTGCTGTTCTTAAAATTCATGTCTTCTATTAGGACTTAAGATGTGCTGGTGGAATTAGCCTTCAAGAAAAAAGTAAAATAAAATGAAATCACTGAAAAAAGCAGAGCTAGAAGGATCCTCCCTAGGTTGTTAAACCCTCTGTGTGTAGGTGCAACCAGGAAAACCAAGAGAGCTCATGCCATTTCCTTGGCCTGGGGCCGTCCCCCTTCAATCCATGATCTGACTACCTTCTCTTCGACCCTCAACACTCATCACTGGGATCGCCTGCTCTGGAAACCTCCTCCAGTCTGGCTCAGGTTCCTTCCTATGTGTGTGCACACCCTCTGCACCGTTTTTAGATGAGCCCATGCCACACTCTATCGAGATGTGCAGGGACACTAAAAGCAGAGAATGCCTTTCTCCCCCTGTGTCCTCAGTACCAACCATGATGCCTGGCCCTCAGATGCTCCATGAATCCTTACTGAATAAAAGATTAAGGGACACCTGCCTGGCTCAGTCAGTAGAGCATGTGACACTTGATCTTGAACTTGTGAGTTTGGACCCCACATTGGGTGTGCAATTACTTAAAAATAAGATCTTAAAACAAAATAAAATAATTGAATCATCAGTAGTGATCTACCACCCTCTGCATCTTTCTTTTCTCTTGCCCTCCTCTTTCTCTACCCTTTCTTTACACATTAAATGAAGTTCTCAACTGTAGCTACAAATAAGAATCACCTGGAAGCTTTCAAAAAACCACTTTGCTTGGCCTGATGCCCAGTAATTCCGAATGCTGGGATCTGGGCAGAGGTGTTCCCAAGAAAGGGATCCCACTGTGAAGAGTGACACAGAGGACAGCCACTGTGTCACTCTCTCCTGTCCCCTGGTCTCTCTCTTAAGTATACCCTCAAAACCCTTTCTTCCTTTTGCTTTTTAATTTTTTCATGTCCAGTGACCCCTGCAGACATTACTTATCCCTCTGCCTCAACAACCCATGAAACATAAAGAGATACACATTACAGGGGGGTTTTCCCAGTGGATACACCTGGCTGCCTTTCCCATGCCTCTTGAATTCAGTGAAGCAGCAGCAAGATCTGAGATTCATCGGGTTCACTCCAAGTTGGGGTGCTACATAGAAAGCTCTCTTACCCAGCAGAATGAGCAGTACGCCAGCCAGCTGAGCCCGCCTGTACTTGGCCACACCAGGCTCATGGCCCATTCGAATGCAGGGGAGAACCGTCAGCAGCAGGAGAATGGCGGGCAGCCCCAGGACTGAGGCTGCAATCATCAGGGCTCGGCAGGCCTGGACATAGCCTGGACACAAGAGAACAGACAGGAGCATTAGCCAAGGGTCCCCTTGGAGCCTACACCATGGCTCAAGGGAATGCAACACCATCTGCCTTCCTCTGGCTGCATTCCAGGACTTAGCATGTGGTAAATGCTGTCGAAGATTACTTCACATCTTGAACTTTTTTTTTTTTAAGATTTTATTTATTTATTTGACAGAGAGATCACAAGTAGGCAGAGAGGCAGGCAGAGAGAGAGGAGGAAGCAGACTCCCCGCTGAGCAGGGAGCCTGATGAGGGGCTCGATCCCAGGACCCTGAGACAATGACCTGAGCCGAAGGCAGAGGCTTAACGCACTGAGCCAGCCAGGCGCCCCACACGTTCAACTTTTAAAGTGACCAACAAGGGAGGCTGGAGGCTGGAGAGACTGAGTGGAGATATCTGGTTTAGACCATCTGTCTAAGCTCCCAAGATCAAGGGGCCAAGAGTCCAACTACACCATTACATCACCTTATGAAAGAGTCAGATTAAAACTCAAGCCCTTCCAGATGCCTTCTGTGATAGTCTGTGCTGATTCCAACCTGCGGCTGATACACTCTGCCTGGGTGACGGCGGGCAAGTTACCGAGGGCTCTCCTTTGATGAAATGGTCATAGTGCCTATATCTCTCTAAAAGAATTCAACTAAGATTAAATTAGTTAACTCATGCAGTGTTTAGAACAGTGCCTGGCACATATGAAGTATTCCAAAAAGATGAGCTGTTATTATTGGTGTTATTTCCATGTGGCAGTGCCATCATTTTATCCTCGGGTGTACGAGGTGATTTTGTCCCTAACCATGTGCTTTTAATTCCCATTGTATGTAGTGTGTGGTCCTAACTGGACTAAACTAAGACTCTGGCTTCCTCTCTTGGTTTTTTCCCCAGACACTGCTGTGCTCATGAAACCTGACGCCTGCTGATGGTCAGGTGCCATCTCCTGCCTCAGCCAGTCTCCTGGGCATGTTTCCACAACCATCGGCCATCACTTTAAAGGCGTCTCTCCAGGGACGCCTAGGTGGCTCAGTCAGTTAAGCATCTGCCTTTGGCTCAAGTCATGATCCCAGAGTCCAAGGATTGAGTCCACATCAGGCTCTTTGCTGAGCAGGGAGCCTGCTTCTCCCTCTGCCTGTCGTTCCCCCTGTGCACGCGTGCTCACTCGCGCGCGTGCACACGTTCTCTCTCTCTCCCTGACAAATTAATAAATAAAATCTTTACAAAAGGAAGGAAGGGAAGGAGGAAAGGAAGGAAGAAAAAAGGCATCTCTCCAGCCCCAAGAATTCCTAGAAGACAGACACCTGCCTCGGTCTTTGTGGAGCTACCACAGTCCCACAGCAGATGATATAAACATACAACTATGAAAAAAAAATACAAGTATGAACAAAGGAATAAAAAGTTGAATAATAAGAGTGGAGCAAAACCAAATGAACTTTATGCTGTCACACAAAATGCCAGGTAACAATTTCATTAAGAAAGAGATTACAATATGTGCAATATTTATGTGAAATAAATCTGACAATATACTGGCAGAATATGGTAGACTTAAATGTGTTGTTTCTCATTAAAACACTCTCCCTCCTCAAAAAAAAAAAAGAAAGACAAAAAAGGAGGGGGTTGTATTTATTGCTCTCCCTTTTCCACTCAGAGGGAATTAGGGCTAGTGGCCTGGGGGAGGCAGAGTTAGAGATAAAGCCAAAAATGAGCCCCAATTTCTGCCTCACACACCAAGACTCTAATACCAAATCTGGCCAGCCTGCCCTGTGCGCCAACCCCCAACCGCAACACTGTCTTTTAGCAAGATCTAGTTTGCCAGAATTCAGGGTTACTCTTCTAGCCACTGCCCATCTCAGCTTCTTTAAAATGAAAGTTAAACGATCAATCAACTGTCTGTTGACTTGAAGACCCCCTAGGGAAGAGCCAGAGGATTCTGAGGCAGAACCTCTGACCTAAGTCCAGTGCCCCTGCAGCTTGCAGGAAAGCCAAGTTGAACACAGGAGAGACAGTGAACTAGCAACTAAGGTTTCGAAATTCATGGTGCAGGCTGTCTACGTGCTCAAGGCCAAGGCCATGTCTGAAAAATCAAAAGATGGAGACTGAGATCTGTTCCTATAAACACCCAAGTGCAAGGTAGGGGGAAAGCAGGAAGGATTAGACCCTCCCTAAAATGTACTCCATCTGTAGAATGGTCTGTTCTCTGAAAATAAACCGCTTGGCTCCGAATGTTCAGGAAACTTAACTTTGGGGGAAAGAAAAAAAGTAATTTTACGCTATAGTTAGAGTCCCACAAATACCATGCCCAGCTTTTTTTTTTTTTTTTTCAGCGTAACAGTATTCATTGTTTTTGCACCACACCCAGTGCTCCATGCAATATGTGCCCTCCCTATTACCCACCACCTGGTTCCCCCAACCTCCCACCCCTCTCCCCTTCAAAACCTCGGGTTCTTTTTCAGAGTCCATAGTCTCTCATGGTTCATCTCCCCTTCCAGTTTCCCTCAACTCCCTTCTCCTCTCCATCTCCCCATGTCCTCCCTGTTCTTTGTTATGCTCCACAAATAAGTGAAACCATACGATATTTGACTCTCTCTGCTTGATTTATTTCACTCAGCATAATCTCCTCAGTCCCGTCCATGTTGCTACAAAAGTTGGGTATTCATCCTTTCTGATGGAGGCATAATACTCCATCGTGTATATGTACCACATCTTCCTTATCCATTCGTCCGTTGAAGCCATGCCCAGCTTTTAATTAAAAAATTACAGCAGCAATTTATGAAGCTTCCACTAAATCAAGGGAGGTTTACATTTCTCATATCATTTAATCCCCCAAAACCACTCTGAAAGAGAGGTGGTTGGTTTCATTTTGATTTTTAAAGACGACAACTGGGGTTCCCTGAGATTACTAGTAAATTGTTCTAAATTATCCAGATGATGAGCATTGGCTCCCAGAGTCTAACCCAGGTCTACCACGGCTGCCATTAAGTGAAGGTGAGTGCATATCTGGGCTCCTGGGACCTCTGTCATTCTGAAAGTTCAAAATGGAGTAGAAGCGGTGCCTATATGGCTTAGTCAATAGAGTTAGTGACAACTGATCTCGGTGTCATGAGTTCAAGACCCATGTTGGGTATAGAGGTTAATTTAAAAAAACAAAAAAAAATTTTTTTAATTTCTAAGAAATGGAAAAGAAGATAGTGCTTAGCAGGACTGACGTGCACTGTGTGCACCAGCTGTATTCCAGCATCAATGCCTGGTACAAAAGATGCAAAGAGAGCAGGATGACATCTCTATCCTTAAGGAATTTATAATGTGGTACAAAAACTTGACTCACAATGAACAAAAAGTCGAAATATGCCCTGATGATGATAAGACTCAAATACCAGGGCAGCAAGAAGGAAGGGGAGATTGATTTCAACTACAAGGACTGGGAAATAGGAGGCACTTGTGGGGAGGCTTAAAGGGGGGAGCAAAATCTCCAGGGAGCCAAAGGCTCCCCCAGCAGATGGCACAAAGCCAAAGCCTCCCAGACTGGCACTGGGGCTCAGTTACTCCACTCATTAAGGAAACTAGGATAGGCCTTCAACCAACTGAGCCTCCCAGGCACCCCATTTTTTTCAGGATAGGCCTTTAAACGGGTACCATCAGGATGCGTGGGTGGCTCAGAAGATTGTCTGTCTTCAGCTGGGGTCATGATCTTAGGGCCTGGGATGGGGCCCCCCCCACCCAGGCCCCCTGCTCCCTGGGGAGTGTGCTTCTCCCTCCACCCCTCCCCCAGCTCGGGCTCTCACTCTCTCCCTCTCCCTCTGTCTCTCTTTCCCAAAATAAATAAATAAAATCTTTAAAAATAAGTAAGTAAATAAATAAATAATGCACCATCCTCAAAGGCTAGCAGGACAAAAGGCCATCGCGTATAGGCTAAAGCCGCTGGCAGGGCAGAGATAAAGAGCAAAACCCCGAAGGGGAGCCTGCGACCCAGCCAATCACCCAACTGGCTCAGGTTTACATCTGAATTGAAAGCGTTGCCCAGAATTGTTCAAGAGGAAGCAAGTGAAGATGGGGGGTTGGGGGGAGCGCCAGCTGGCGTTGGAGGGGGTGGAGTCCAGACAATTCTCTCCTCTACCCTCTCAGAGACAGCTAGATGGGAGCGAGAGACCCACGGCGGATCTCCACCCACCCACCCACCCCCAGGATGAGCGCGCCCTCCCGTAGGCAACACCCCTTCCCGATCAGAACGGAGGGGTGCAGACGCAGGCAGGAGACCGGACCTACGCCCCCACTGCGGGGGGCAAGGGTGGGGAAAGTAAGACAGGCCCTCTTGTCCACGGGAACCCACCTGGTGGAACTGGGAGGGCCCAGATTTGGCCAGGACTCCTCCCCAGTCCCACGAAGACCTGAGAAACTCGGCTTGCGACTGTTCAGATGGCTGGAATGCTAGCATTTCTCTCCTCCTCGCTCTGCGGGTGGGATCTAACTCAAAAGGGTGGGGCGGGGGCTTACAGTACTTCTGACCCACCGACGGTGGGAGCATGGGGTAGGTGGGGCAACAGTTATTAACATGGACAGAGTTCCAAGTACGTGCCCATGTCTCAGTGCAGTAACTTCTCAGGGTGGCTCGGCCAGGGGCCACTACTATCATCCCAAATTCCAGACAGGAAAACTGAGGCTGGGAAAAGTTAAATTCAGGGCTGCCGAATCCCTTTAGGACAAGGTGGGGCTGAAGGTGTCAAAAATGTGCCCATCAAGGCCTTAAAACGTTTCTGGGAAACGTCTAATGCGCCCATCCCCAGTCTGCCCCAAGGATCAGGGTTAGGAGCAGCCACTCAGAGGTGGGGTCCTTACCCGGCAGGATGAGGATGTCCACCAGCGGCTTGCAGTGGTACAGCCCCGTGGCCATGACGCAGTCGGCCCACAGCCCCTTGGAGCCCAGTTCGTCCAGCTTGCGGCAGGTGGGGATGGTGTAGCCGCAGGTCACCACCCAGTCATTAGTGGACGTGGTGACGATGATGCCGATCCAACCCACGAAGCTCGTGACGAAGCCCACTACCTGCAGGCACGTGGCCACCATGGTGGCCGCCACCCTGGCGTCCCCGGGCCTCGCCCCTCACTAGCTGTGCCCGCGCCCGGGACTGGACGGCGCCTGCCCGGGTCCTCTCTCTCCCGCGCTCGCGAGCGGCTGACCGGCGATGGCCGGCTGCGGGACGCTGGAGGCGGCGGCAGGCCGGGAAAGGCTGAGAGCCGCGCTCGGACGGCACGACGCGCTCGGCGGGGACAGCGGTGCGGCTGGGCACGGCGCCCCCGCCCCCCTCTTTAAACCCCGTGGACCCGGCCGGCGAGCGCCAATCGGCGACGGCCCGAGCGAGCCGCGGCCAATCGCGGGGCGGGGCCCGGGTGGGCTGTAGGGGGAGCAGGGTTAGGGAGCGGGGCGCTGAGGCCTCGGCGCTCTGCCCCGCGTCGCGCGGCCCAGGTTGGGAAGTAAAAGAATTCGTTCCAGGTCCAAGAAATGGAGAGAGCGTCAGGCGTGGGCTCTGTTTTGCGGCAAATTATTTCTCTTCTTGCTGCCCGTCTCACATCTCTGTCTCTGGGTCTCCTCTTCGCTCCATCCCTCCTCTCCTCCCCATTCATCTGTCTTCCCAGCTGAGAGCAGGGACTGTGGTCCTCGCAAGCGCGCCGGTACAGTTCCTCCGCCGCCCGGGAGAGTAACGACGGATGAGCTGAGAATTGTTCTGAGAAACAGAGGCAAAGCGTCCAGCATTCCAGAGATACTAGAGGAAAGAAAATGATCCTTTACAGTGGGTGACAAGTGTCACAGGTGGCCATGGCCATAATACCGGTGTCGATAACAATACCAACTTATCCAGATGTACTGCCATGTACTATGTGCATGCGTTTATACTCCTGTATCCCCTCATTCTCATCACAACCCTCTGTGATAGGAACAATTGTTTACCTGTCATAAGCGTGAAGAAACAGCGTGAGAGGTTAAATTGCCCAAGGTCCTTAGCTAGGAAGAGGGAGAGGCTGTGGGCCCTTCTCACTTGCCCTGGTTAACCACTCCTCAGCACCTCTCCTGATTATCACTTTCTGAAAATCCCTAAAAGGCTCAAGTTCCCCATTTTGACACATTCAAAGCTAGGCTGACTGTAAGTTAGTATCTGCACTCCACCGAGAGCTCTGCCTAGCCTAGAGTGAGCAGGCGAGGAGTGTACCTATCATCACCGTCACCTTTAAGCCTCCTTCTCTCTATGCATCAAATAAGACCCATTATATGTCCTTTTTTTTTAATCATGCAGAGAAGTCCTTCTCAGCTATGTTTACATTAAACGGTTTCAACCCCCTTTGATACATTTGGCTTATCTTATTATATCCCTCTATCAACAATCATGAGATCTAAAGATGAGGAGGGTTTCAGTAGACACAAAACTTCCTATTGGATCCTCTAAATCTAAATCTAAGATATGGATCATAAATCACAGCTACTAAGCTTTCCCATATCTATGCTGGGTGTCAGGCCAATCACGTATCTTCTAGAGAAGATTAGCCTGGAGGAAAGCCCAAAGGAATCCAGCACAGGAACAGAAAAGGCTGACAAATAGATGACAGAGTGTCAAGCAGGAGAGCCCACAACAATCACCTGGAGAGCACAGTGGTAGCAATACAGATGGGGTACCTGGCTTCAGATCCTGGCTCAACCACTTACTAGCTGTGACACCAAGTTGCTTCACCTCTCTGGGCCTCAGTTTTCTTATTTGTAAAATAGGATGAAAATAGTGGCTACCCCATGGGTTTCTTGATTATGGTGTGAGTACAGAACTTAAAACAGTATCTGGTAGAGTGCATGCTCAGAAAACCCGCATAATGCTTCAGAGCTCTTGCTTCCACACTCGTATGTTCTCTCTGCATTCATACAAGTTTGATTTGTGGAAACAACTGTATAGGAATCTGTCTGTTTTTTGAGGAAGCCATTGTGTTTGGGAGCATTTCGTCACCTGGATGTTTTCAGATATTTCCTCATAACATTTTAAAAAGAGAGAGAGAACTTTTGTATTAAGAACAATAGAAAACATAAAACCCATGCAACATCAATTCATTGAGAAAGCAACTTTGAAATCTGCACTCCTATAACTCCATTAGTATTTAACGTTCTAACAATAAAGGTTCAACCAATCAGAATTGAACAACTTTCAGGTCACACACACAGAGGTATTTGTAAAGCCAAATTTCAGAACTCAGACACTAAATGGTATAAAGAGCTGTCAGGTTGTTAAGATCTTGGAATGGAACCTCCGGAATTTAAATTCCATTTTTATCGCTGTGTTGTCCCTTAACCTACGTAACTCTCAGGTTCTCCATCTATAAAGTGAGAATAGCAGATGTCTCACAGGGTTATTGTGAAGGTCAAGTGAGAGGACTTATACAAATTTTGTGTATGTATATATATATATATATACATATATGTATACACACACACACACATATATATTATAAATGTTAACCACTATTAATATAGTCATAGGCAAAACAGATCAATGGAAAATATGAATTGCTTTTGATAAAGACTAAAGCTAAAATAATTAGGCCATAATTATCATTATCTATTACAGAAGAGAAATCCTAAGATGAATGTCTAAACAATCAGATTACAAAAGGCCACTGAAGAAAGACCAGCAAAGTGTAATCTCTTTGAATAAATTAGCCACAAATAAAGAGAGAATATGTCCCTTGGAAAGGAAGTGGGGCATCATGGAAGTGCAGGAGATGGTATAGTGACGAGACTCCAAATCTCTCTGTACAGAGAAGTCGCTGAAACTATTTTCGCGGAGGAACTTTTCCAAAAACCATCCACATTCCTTGGCTGTGGTGACTCTTCTCCCTGAGCCTTCCTTTTGATTAGAAAATGACTTCCCACATAGCATAACTTAATAAACTGACTTTCCTAGTCTACCACAAACCCAGGTACCATTTTAGTTACAAAAGTCAGTTTCTCAGAGTCCAGTCACCCCAGATAATTGTCAACAGTGGGTCTGCAGTACTGCCAGACAAGGTCTATCCAATAAATTTTCTCTCAGAAAACTTTGTCTTGCCAACTCCTCACATTTCGACTGTATAGCACAGAACTAGTAACGTAAAGCTGAAATCTCATTCCAGGTCTTCCAACCCTAAGTCCAATATTCTTTCCATTATTGAAAGTGTAAGAAGGATCTTTCCTTCCTTAATCTTATTCAAAATTAGGGGTGCTCAGTCAGCTAAGCGTCTGCCTTCAGCTCAGGTCATGATCCTAGGATCGAACCCAATGTTGGGCTCCCTGCTTACTGAGGATTCTGCTTCTCCCTCTCCCTCTGTCATTCCCCCGCCCATGCTCGTCACACTCTCTCTCTCTCTCAAATAAATAAAATCTTTTTAAAAAAAATCTTATTCAAAAATATGTAAAGGAGAGCATGAGAATGACGGTCACTGACATAAACGCCACAAGTGTACTGAACAAAGACGACGGCCTGGTTAACTGTTCTTCTACCATTTCCACCCGAATGTAGTCAGTCACATGGCCTGTGATTCAGTTAGAGCAGGAACGCACAGGCCTTTGGCAAACGGGTTTGCTGACAAGTGGCGAAAGCCCACGTAGAAAGCAAAACTTGGGCCAAAGGAGTGAACTTGCAGCGACTACTAGTGGTTGTCTTTTATCATTGCATAGTTGGTAAAAACACTTTCTGTGTAAAGTGGCCTATGACTTGCAGAGAAACATGACTAACAGCAACTTCCCACACTCCAATGCGCAGTTATTAGCCCCAAATGCAGTAAAAAGTTTTCCTCACAGGGACACCTGGATGGCTTATCTGGTAGAACATGCAACTCTTGATCTCAGGGTTATAAATTCAAGTCCCATGTTGGATGTAGAAATTACTTAAAATCTTAAAAAAAAAAAAAAAGTTTTCCTCGCATATTAAGAAATATGCGCTTCTTTAGAAAACCAAACGTAAAAACATAGGACATATACAATACCACTTAGGTGAGATTATTCATTTAAAAAGTAAATACTTTTAGTAAGACCCCCTTTAAAAGGATAATTCCTCTAGTTGTAACACAAAATTTCAAAGACACACACATTTTTAGAAATATTGTAGCACAAATTCATAGTGTAAACAAATGTCTCCAAACATAGACTTTAAATGAAATGCTGGCGAGTTTGGGGGTTTTGTCGATTTTGTTGATCACTGAAATCTGAGTGTGGCCCAGTGTCTGGGAAACATAGAGGCACTCTGTCCGTATCTCTTGAATGGAGCTGATTGAAATGTTCTCCCAAAAAAGGAGAGACAGCATTTGCAAGGCCTCCAAGATTCACTAGGATGCTGTCTTAGTCTGTCCCGGCTGCCATAACAGAATACCATAGACTGGGTGGTTTATAGACAACAGAAACATTTCTCACAGTTTAGGAGGCTAGAAGTACAAGATCAAGGCACCAATCAGCAGATTCTGTGTCTGGTGAGAATCCTCTTCTTGGTTCATAGACAGCAGTCTTCTGGCTGTGTCCTTAGGTGATAGAAGGGTCAAGGGAGTTCTCTGGGGTCACTTTCATTAGGGCACTAATCCCATTTAGGGGGCCTACACTCTCATCACCTAATCACCCCTGAAAGATTAGGTTTAACCGGTGATTGCAGGAGGACACAAATATTTAGTCCATAGCAGCTGGGAATCTGAAGAAGAAGAAATTAGGAGGTAGGGATGAGAACTAGTGTGAGAACAGGCAAGAGACAGAGTGAAGGCCCTTTGTGGTCTCAGTACCCACCTGCTGTCCTTGGTAAAGAAGAGCTTTCTCCAGTAAGGAACGTGTATGCTGCTCAGGTCTCAAGCAGGACAATCTCTGATTACCTAAAGATCCTGGCTCAGTCAAGGTATCTTCATTGAGAGCAGAGCACTTTCACAAAGTACTTCCATCTAGAATTTCGACTTCAACTACTGGGGGGGAAAACTGCCTTTTCAGGGTCCCATTTCTTGGCCTGCGTGATGCAATTAAAAACCATTCCTGCAGAGGTCATTTTATTCCAGATTTCCCCTCCTTCCACTTGAAGATGAAGCAAAATAATGAAATGCTGCATCTGGATTGTTAGGTTTGAGCCCTTTCCAGAATGTTTTCTCTCCTCTGCCTTTGAACGGCTATTCATCTGCTTCTGTATCAGAAGTTTCAGAATACACTGGATGATAGATCTCATTCAGCCTATAAGCTCATACGTCCTAAAGACCAGTAGCAGTCTATATTTTTAGTTCAAACTGGAGATCGCATTTTTCTGAAAGTAGACTAGTCATGAAATATGTAAGTACTAAAAGGAAAATGAGACAATTGACTCGAAGTCTCACTATTAAATTCTCTTCGAAATTAAATTCTCTTCCATTTATCCACCTAAGACATCAAAATACAGAGCAATTTGTCAAACTGTAAGTCTTGCACTGAAGAATGTATGAGTTACAGAATAATCAAAACTATCATGTGTCCTCTTGTTATTCATTCAATACATGATATAAGATTATAAATTATGTTATCAACACTATACTGTTCCATAAAGAATTACTAGAAGAGAGGCCTATGTCTCAACTGTACCAATTGTTTTCTTTCATTTATTCATTGGTTTGTTACATAAAGTTTCTACTTTATGAATTATCCTGAATGAGAACATTCCTGGACACCAAGATCCAAGGGAGACATTAGAGCAGGTGGTTAAGAGCATTGGGTTGGAATCCTAGCTCCATCACTTACTATTTAACTAGTTGGGCAAGTTATTTAACCTTTCTGTTAAGTTATTCTGTTTAGTAACTAATATTCTATTTCTTGCTAGTCAAATGGTATTTAAAATAGTAATTATTTTATAATAACAATTACTATATGTAAAATCCTTGGAGCAGTGCCTCACACATATAACCACTCAATTAATATTAGTTTTTATAAGTGAATCAGTTTGTTTTAAACCTGTTTGAAACAACATAATCTTCATATAACAAAGCAGTGAAATTCAAAACATTTCATAATCTGGTAGCAGATAAACAAGAATTTGAAAGGAAAGCAAACGGCATCCGTTCTCTAACTAAAGGAGAGAAGGCCTTTTTAACAGCCAAGATATTTCTAGCACTTTGCTCTTTTTGTCATTAAGATTTAATAACTAAATACAATTCCTTTTTAATTCTGTTGGTGATATTTTTTGCAGATATTTTTGCAGAAATTATCTTGGCCACTGGAGGGCTCTCATGGTCTCTCATTAATGCTGTATAAAAGTGATTCAATAAAAACAACACAAAGAATGAACACTACAAAATACTAATAAAACATAAGGTACAGAGACACCTGGGTGGCTTCATTGTTTGAGCGTCTGCCTTTGGCTCAGGTCATGATGATCCCGGAGTCCTGGGATTGAGTCCCACATTGGACTCCTTGCTCAGCGGGGAGCCTGCTTCTCCTTCTGCCTGCTGCTTCCCCTTCTTGTGCTCTGTCTCATTCTTTATCTCTGACAAATAAATAAATAAATAAGATCTTTAGAAAAAAATATTTTAAATATGATACATCCTTTTACAAAAGTAATTCAGCAATATATAGCCAAAAGATTCAAATACGTATATTCTTTGCTCCAGCTTCTAAAGGTCTACTGAAGAAAATCATTAAGACGTATTCAATTCAGTTTTTTTTAAGATTTTATTTCTTTATTTGAGAGAGAGAGAGAGAGAACATGAGCAGGCGGGGAGGATGAGAGGGCAGACGGAGAGGGACAGACTAGCTGAATCCCGACAGAGCAGGGAGCCTCTCGAGGGACTGGATCCTGAAGACCCTGAGATCATGAACTGAGCCTAAGACAAAGGCTTAATCTACTGAGCCATGCAGCCACCCCCAGTTTTTCAATTTACATTGAGTGCTCAGTTAAGAAGCAAATATGTTGGGGTGCCTGGCTGATGTGGTCAGTAGCATGTGACTCTTGATTTGGGGGTCATGAGTGCATGTCCTGTATTGAATGCAGAGCTTACTTTAAAAAAAAAAAAAAAAGTAAACATATTATAAAATATGGATTTCAAAATGCAAATCATTAAATTGCATTTAGAAATATCTGGACAGTTGGAGATTGGTTTTTAAATACATACAGATATATTTGGAAAATCAATGCTAAATAACAAGCAGTTCCTTCCTCAATCTTGTAAGATTGAGGATTCCTTCCCTTGCACTTGTTCTTTAGGCATTTTCCAATTTTCTGTAACGAGCATGAGCTGATTTTAAAATAACGAAATAAATTTAACTTTTTAATTTAAAATGCTCTCAATATTTTTAAATATCCATTACCATAAGGATCTATAAAGAGTACTCATGTCCCTTTACACTATGTGACCATCCTGATGATTATGTCACTACCTCATTGACAGTCCTTTTCACTTTCCAAACACAGTCCAAACCCTTTAAGATGCAAGAGCACACACACCCTTTGTGAACAACCCTCTCAGCAGCTTCTCCCTTCCTTTGTACAGCCCCCCACTCCAAGTAACAGCCCCACCGGTTATAATGAACTTTCTGGCGGTTCCTCGTAGAAGAGTGCCACTCTTTCTCATTCCCTGTGCTTTATACCTGCCCTTCACCCTGTAGGAAAGGACCTTCTCCATGCAGCTATTTTCCAGTCACCCCAAACTAGTTAGCTCAAGAGCTTCCTATGACAGGACTTTATGTGCCTTTTCCTATGAAGTTCTGAAGTGTTACCATAGCACCTTTTGTATGGTTATATCAAAACATAAATTACTAGTATTATACTGTTAAGATTCAAATTAAACTGTGTGACTTGTTCTTTCATAAAGTATAACATTATATTCATTACTATCCGAATGTAGATCCTTCCACCTAGAAGGCTTCCCAACACAGCCACAGCTCCTCCTCCCCATTCCCATCTCTCAAAGTTCTGTTCAGGTATCATTTGAAACAGGAACACTCCTTACCTTTCAGGTTAGGCTAAGGGCACTATTCATGTTCCCTTAGCCCTCTGTATAGAACTTAGACATGCTGCTTTGAAATGATCCGTTCAGGTGTCTGGGAGTTCCTCCAAGGTAGAAGTTGTGCTTGACTCATGCTGATAGGTCCAGTATCTGTGTCAGGCCAGGGCAAACAGTAATCATTGCTATCTAAGCCAAACACCTCCCCTTAAAGCTTTCCAAATCAAAGTTCTAGCTATAATGTATACAACTCTGTGGTTTCAACCAAGATTATTTTGGTTATATGTATATTATATTGTATTATATATTATATTATATTCTATATTATAGATATATTATATTATTGGTTATATGTATATTTTATATATATATATATATATATATATATATATATATATATTACCTATCCTGTGGTAAGCAACCTCTAAGACAACCCCTGGTGGTCCTTACCTCCCAGTATTCACTCTTGTGTAGTGACATTCCCAAATAAACAAAAACAGGAAATTCATTGCCACTAGACCTCCTACAAGAAATACTGGAAAGAATCCTTCAGATTGAAACAAAAGGACACTCAATGGCAACATGACGCTTTAAGAAATAAAGATCTCCAATAAAGGTGAATTCTTGGACAAATATAAAGGTCAGTATTATTGTAAATTTGGTTTGTGGTTACACCCTTAGTTCCACATAATTTAAAAAACAACTGCATTAAAAATAATAAATCTATGTTATTAAGCACACAATATGTAAATATGTAATTTGTAACATCAATAATAATAAAGTGGGAGGAATTTAGTGGTATAGGAGCAGAAGTTTTATATGCAATTGAAATTCAGTTGGTATCAATTCAAATTAGATTGTTGTAAGTTTAGGATGTTAAACATAAGCCTCATGGAAACCACAAAGAAAGTGTTTACAGAACATTTTCACAAACGAAAAGGAAAAGGGAATCCAAATATGTCATTACAAAAAACTCAACTAAAAACAAATTAAGGCAGTAATGGAGGTAATGAGGGACAAAAAAAGTAGCAAAATGGTGATAGTAAGACCTTTCTTTATCAGTAATTACTTTGAATATAAATGGATTAAACTCTAATTAAAAAACTGAGATTGGCAGAATGGATTTTTTTTTTAGATCCAACTATATGCCGTGTACAACATACTTTAAAACCAAAAACACAAACAGATTCAAAGTGAAAAGATGGGAAAAGATACAGGAATACCTCAGAGATATGTGGGCTCGATTCCAGATCACCCTGATGAAGCAAATATCACAATAAAGTGAGTCAAATGAATTTTTTGGTTTCCCAATACATCTAAGAGTTATGTTTACAATATACTATAGTCAATTAGGTGTGCAATTCCATTATGTCTGGAAAAAACTATGTAAATACTTTAATTAAAAACACTTCAGAGGTACCTGGGTGGCTCAGTCAGTAAAGCATCTGTCTTCCCGCTCAGGTCATGATCCGAGAGTCCTAGGACTGAGCCCTTCGTTGGGCTCCCTGCTCAGCATGGAATCTACTTCTCCCTCTTCCTCTGCCCCTCCCCCTGCTAGTGCTCTCTCTCTCTCAAATTTTTTTTAAAAAACCCACTTCATTGCTAAAAAATGCTAATCATAATCTGAGCTTTCAGTCAGCCATAATTACTGATCACGTCACTACAACAAATATAATAATAATGAAAAAGTTTGAAATATTGCAAGAATTACCAAAATGTCACTCAGAGATGTAAAGTGATCAAATGTTAGAAAAATGGCACCAGTAGACTTGCTTGATGTAGGGTTGCCACAAACCTTCAATTTCTAAAAAACGCAATATCTGTGAAATGCAATAAAGGTGCAAAAAAATAAGGTATGCCTGTAGTCTGTGCAAATAGTAACCAAAAGACAGCTGGGGTAAATGTGCTAATATCAGATGAAACAGACTTTAAACCAAAAACTGTTACAAGAAACAAAGGATATTATATATTGATAAAAGGTGCAGTTCATCAAGATGATATAAGAATTGTAAACATATAAGCACCAAACAACAGTGTCCAAAATATACGAACCAAACATTGACAGAATTGAAGGGAGAAACAGTTCTACAATAATAGTTGGAGTCTTTAATACCCTGCTTTCAATAATGGACAGAACAACCAAACAGAAAATCAATAAGGAAATAGAGGAGTTGAACAACACAATGAACGAATTAGACCTTACAGATACATACAGAACATTCCACTCAATAATATCAGAGTACACATTCTTCTCATCTACATATGGAATTCCCCATGATAGAACATATGTTGAGCCACAAAATGAGCCTTAATAAATTTAAAAAATGGAGCTTATGCAAATTATCTTTTCTAATCACAATGGAATGAAACCACAAATTAGTAACAGAAGAAAAACAGGAAAATACACAAATTGGAAATTAAACAACTCAACCTTAAACAACCAAGGAGGAGTGCTTGGATGGTTTATTTGGTTAAGTGACCAACTTTTGATTTTGGCTCAGGTCTGATTTCAGGGTTGTGAGATCAAGCCCCATGATGGACTCTACACTGAGCATACGGTCTGCTTAAGATTCTGTCTCTCCCTCTCCCTCCCCTTCCCCTGCTCATGTTCTCTCTCTCTCTCTAAAAAAGCAATGTACAAACAAGGGATCAAAGAAGAAATCACAAGGGAAATTAGAAAATACCTTGAAACAAATGAAACACACACACACACACACACACACACACCCCACTACATACCAGAACTTATGGGATGCTAATTAAATTTCTATTCTAAGATAGAAATTTATTGCTGTAAAAAGATCCATTAAACGATAAGATCTAAAATCAATGACCAAACTATAAATCCTGAGGAACTAAAAAAAGAAGAGCAAACTAAATTTAAAGCTAAAAGAAGGAAATGATAAAGATTAGAGTGGAAATAGAGAAGAGAAAATCAATAAAATCAAAGGTTAGTTCTTAGAAAAGATCAACAAATGAAAAACCTTTAGGTAGATTGACTAAGGAGAAAGACAACTCAAATTCCTAAAATCAGAAATGAAAATAGGAACATTTCTACTTATTTTACAAAAATATGAAGGATTTTAAAAGAACACTATGGGGACGCCTGGGTGGCCCAGTCGGATAAGCGGCTGCCTTCGCCTCAGGTCATGATCCCAGGGTCCTGGGATTGAGTCCCACATCAGGCTCCTTGCTTGGTGGGGAGCCTGCTTCTCTCTCTCCCTTTGCCTGCCACTCTGCCTGCATGTGCTCTCTCTCTGTCAAATAAATAAATAAAATCTTTAAAAAAAAAAAAAAGAAAGAACAAACACTATGAACAATTACAACCCATCAAAAAAGATAACTGGGGTGCTTGGTTGGCTCAGTCATTAAGCATCTGCCCTCAGCTCAAGTCATGATCCCGTGGTCCTGGGATCGAGCCCCATGTGGGGCTCCCTGCTCAGCAGGAAGACTGCTTTTCCCTTTCTCTCTGCCTGCTGTTCCCCCACTGCTTGTGCCCTCTTCTCTCTCTCTCTCTCTCTCTCTCCCTCTCTTTCTCTGTCCAATAAATAAATCTTAAAAATCCAAAAAGAAAAAATAGTTAAAAAAAAATAATAACCTAGATGAAAAGGACCAATTCCTAGAAACAAAATCTACCCAAAAAACAACTCATTTAGAAACAGTAAATTTGAATAAACTTATAACTAGTAAGATTAAATCACTAATCAAAAACCTCCCAACAAAGAAAAATCCAGGGCTTCCTGGAGTTCTACCAAACACTGAAAGAAGAGTTAACACCAGTCTTTCTCAAACTCTTCCAAAAATTCAAAGCCCAGAGAACATTTCCTAACTCATTCTATGAAGCCAGGATTATCCTAACACCAGGACCAAAGACATTACAGAAAAAGGGGGAAGAAAAAAAAAAGAAAGAAAGAAAGAAAAAAAAAACTACTACAACCAATATTATTTGTATTATTATTTGTATATTATTAGTATTGATGCAAAATCCCACAATCTTAGCAAACTGAAAAAAATACAAATGCATCAAATTAACATGGTGTACACCTTAAATTTATACATTGTATGTCAAGTATATGTCACTTACATAAATAAATATATTCATCACGAGCAAGGGGATTTATTCTTGGAATACAAAAGATAGTTCAACATACAAAAACCGAGCACTGTAATCTATCACAGTAATGAAAGGGGCAGGGGGAGCACATGATCATCTCTAGCGCTGCAGAAAAAGCATTTGACAAAATCCAACACCTTGTCATTATAAAAACACTCAATATCTTAAATATAAAAGGAATTTCAAGTAGGCCATATCTGAAAAATTCACAACTAAGAAAAAAAAAAAAAAGGAAAAAAATCCACAGCTGGTATCATACACAATGGTGAAAGACTGAAATCTTTCCCTCTCAAATTAAGAACTAAACAAGGATTCCTGCTTTCACTACTTCTATTCAACATGGTATTGGAGGTTCTAGTTAGAACGGTGAGGTAAGAAAAAGAAATAAAGTCATCCAAATTAAAAAGGAAGAAGTAATTTGTAGATGTAGATCTTACATGCAGAAACACCTAAAAATTCCACACAGTATAGAATTGTTAGGGCTAATAAATAAATTCAGCCAAGTTCCAGGACACAAAACCCAACACACAAAAATTAACTGCATTTTCTACACACTAGCAATGAACAATTTGAATGGCAATTAAGAAAAATCCCATTTACAATCATCAAAAGGAACCAAATATGTAAGAATAAATCTGAGGGGAAATTCTTGTACATGGAAAACTACAAAACATTGTTGAAAATAAAGATATAAATAAATGCAAAGCTATTCTATGGTCATGGACTAGAAGACCTAATATCATTAAGATGACAATACCATCCAAAGTGATCCAGACTTGGTGAAATCCCCATAAAAATTCCAATGGTGTTTTTTGTAAAAATAGAAAAACCCATCCTAAAATTCATACAGAATACCAAGGGACCCCAAATAGTCAAAATGATCCTGAAAAAGAATAAATATGGGAGACTCACACTTCCTCATTTCAAAACTTGCTACAAAACTACAGTAATCAAAACAGGGTGGTACAGGCATTAAGGAGAGATACATAGACCGATAGAATAAAACAATCCAGAAAGAAACTTTCTCATATGTGGTCAGTGATTTTGGACAAAGATGTCAAAACCATTCAACAGGAAGGACAGTTTTCAACAGATGAAGCTGGGAACTGGACACTCATGCACAAAAAAAAAAAAAGAACGAACAAACGAACTTAGAAATTGGACCTCTTACATCATGTACCAAAAAAAAAAGAAAACGAGAAAGAACTTAGAAATTGGACCTCTTACCTTAAATCATTTACAAAAGTAACTCAAAGTGGATCAAAGGCCTAAATGTATGAGCTTTTTAAAAAATATAAAATTCTTAAACAAAAACATAAGAGGAAAGCTTTATGACATTGGATTCGGCAATGATTTCTTGGATAGGATACGAAAAGCACTGACAACAAAAGAAAAAATAGGTAAATTGGACTTCATCAAAATTTAAAATGTTTTGTGCATCAAAGGACATTAAAAGTGAAAAGACCACCTACAGAATGGAAGGAAATATTTGTAAATCATTTATTTGATGAAAGATTAATATCCAGAATACATGAAGAGTTCCTCTAGCTCAACGAAAACAAATGAACCAATTCAAAAATGGACAAAGGACCTAAGTAGACATTTCTCCAAAGATATACAAAATGGCCAATAAACACATGAAAAAATGCTTAACATCTCAGCCACTAGGGAAATGCAAATCAAACCACAGTGAAGTTAACACTTCACAATAATTTGGATGGCTATTATTGATAAAATGGAAAATAGCAAGTGTTGGTGGGGAGATGAAAAAATTAGAACCCTTGTGCATTACTGGTGGGAATGCAAAATAATGCAGCTGCTGGGAAAATGCTTGGTGGTTCCTCAAAAAGTTAAATGTAGAATTACCCAATGATCCAGAAATTCCACTTCTGGGTGTATACTCAAAAGGCTCAAAAGCAGGGACTTAATCAGATACTTGTAAGCCAAAGTTCATAGCAGCATTACTCACAAGTTAAATGTGGAAATGACCCATCTGTCCTTCATCAGATGAATGCATAAACATGATATGCACATATATATAACACATACCTTTACAATAAAATATTCAGCCATAAAAGTAAATGAAATTCCAGTACATTCTACAACACAGATGTATCTTGAAAATATTTTGCTAAGTGAAGGAATAAAGGAAGTCAGACACAAAAGGACAAGTATTTTATGACTCCTCTTATACCAGATACCTACAATAGGTAAATTCATAGAGATAGAACATAGAATAGAGGGTATCAAAAACTGGGAGTGGTGGGTAAAAGAAGTTGTTTAACAGGTACAAAATTTGTCTGGGTTAACGAAAAAGTTTTGAATATAGTGGTGAACATTGTGAATGTAGCTAATGCCATTGAATTACTCTTAAAAATAATTTTTCTTATTTTATGTATATTTTGCCATAAAAAAATTAGGAGGATATAGTAATCAGATTCTAGGATGGCCCTCAATAATCCCTTCCTCCTGGTACTCCATCCCCTTGGTAATACCCTCCAACTGCATATGGGCTGGACTTGTGACTCAAGAGTCTAACTAACAGAAGAAACTGGCATCATTCTCTCTCTTTTGGATCATTCATTTGGGGGAAGCCGTCTACCGTATTGTGGGGAGCTCCATGGACAGGTCCATAGAGGAGGGAAGTGAGCACCTGTCAATAGCCATGTCAATGAACTTGAAAGCAGATCCTACAGCTGTCAAGCTTCCAAGTGACTTCAGCCCTAAATAACATAGTAACTACACACTTGTAAGAGCTCCTGAGCCATCACTCTCAGCTAACCTGCCTTTGGGTTTCTGACTGTCAGACACTGTTTGAGATATGTTATTTCAAGCAGCTATATTTGGAGTAATTTGTTACACTGTAATAAATAATAAATACCAGAGGTGGGAGTAAAGGAGTAAGGGAAAGAAGTGAAAGCAAGAGGCTATATATCATGAAAGAAAATAATCATAAAATGCTGGTATGTTCTATACCTGAAATATTACATAAATTTTCATAATTTATAATTTAAAAAAGATTTCTCAAGTTAATCACTTAGTGTGTAATAACTAATAGATTTGAAGGAACAAAAGGAGAAAATGTCAATCTTAAGGGACAAGAAAGTTGAGCTCACACAGGATACTAAAAGGGCTTCAATCAGTTTTATTGGCATTAAAAGTTTTATTCTGAATTTAATCCACAATCTATACAAGTTATTTACAAGCCATGAAAATGGAAAACAGCACAAAATACAATTGAGGTATAAGCTGAGAGCACAGTATGTCATGTTTCAATAAATATAATTCAAAATTTGTAAACTAAGTGACCAGATAGATGAGTCTTGTTTTATAGTAAAACCATATAAAATATTTATTCCACGTGAGGTAGAGGACAGTTTTGTGTGTCATGTGATGCAACCAACCACAGCAATTTAAACCATAAAACTGTACATCATTGGCAAAATTTTAAATTGAATTATGGTCAATGTAGTCAACAACTTGTTTCAACAGTTGCAGAACAGGTTATTTTACTTAACAGCCTTCACAGGCTAGAAATTCAGAAATAATTTAAGACTACTGTGTTGGCTTAAAATTATCCAGATAAGCAAATACTTCTAACAGGATGGTTAAAAGCAAGTATATTTTATTTCTCCCAAACTATAATTCCCCCAAAGTTGTCCTAGATTAAGCAATTCTTTTAGCAGGACTTTTTTACTAGAACTACTTTAAGTATGCTGTGCTTTATTTTCAAGTGAGGTATCTATATTGAAGAAAAAAATCTTATAAATTTCTTTTACATTCAACTAACTTAATATACTATTTTGTTTTCTGGGCTTAATTTTTAATTTTCAGTTTTTACATTTGATCACTTTCTAATTCAAAACCAGTAGCACTATATAAGACATTTAACTCTATTACTAAAGAAACAAGCTCCAGACTGCATTACAGTTTTAGAAGCCATCTAAAATGGAAAGATCTTACAAAAACAAAATGAAATGAAACAAACAAAAAAAACTGTCCTTTTAAACAAGATGTAATATAGAATACCCATATAAATTTCTTCCAGTAATGGAAATGCTTCAGTATCTTATAACAGAAAATAATTTAAGCTGTTTATTCAATCCCACAATGTATCATACAGCAGTAATGTGTCCCTTATTGCTGACAGCTTCAGTAAAAATTAACAAGTAGTTCTAAGCACAGAAAGAGATGTACAGTATGAGCACAACTTTTTATTACACTGATTTTTAATGTCCTGTCGTGCAGATTAAATGCGTAAGAGCAAATGAAAATGCGCATTTTCCCCAAGGCAATCAAACATAAGTCACTGAGAAGAAAAATTTTAGAAGCTGATCAAAAACCTTCAGCACCAGCTTGACAATTAATTTTAGGGAAAAACCTTGAATATATTTCATATTATTGGAGTTTCCTTATCATTCTACGTTCCTTCAAACAGAAGCCACAGATGTGCAAATAACTGGTTGTTTTGTCATGACTTCTAAAACCTATGGATGACCTGCGAATATCATCGTACTCGTCTATTTCACCTACTTTAGTAACTGGTTTTTAATTCAATATGTACAAATGATTTTATATCTCAACTGGTAATATATTAAATATGTTATAAAATTAGTTCAAGAAGCATAAAACATCCTGACTCTCATGGACACAGAAATTCAAGCAAAAGAATATGCTTTACAAAACCAAAGCACAAGCCAAACTTACGTTGTTGGTCAAATCCTTTCATAGTGTTACAAGCTGCATTTGTAAAATCAGGCTGGTTTAGAGCTTCTTCAATGACAGCAGGTTTTACATTTACTACCTTTATAGATTTGGTACCTTTTACTCACAACAATTAAAGTACAGAAACTATCATCACCCATCACCCAGTAAGTTAATATTCTATCTTTTCTTCCTTCTTAAGATGCCCTAGCACTTCTGATAGGCCGTTCCTTTAATGCAGCTTTTTAAAGTAAATATTTTTATATTTTTCGTAAAAAGAATATTACAAAGTCTGAGGAAAAATCTGCTTACCTAATAAATTGGCACACAAAAACTAACACCAAAACAAACTTTAAGCTAGCAACCAACACACAAAATGAGCATGCAAAGAATAGAAGAATAAGTTTATATGGATATTTCAGCAGAGGCCACTTTTAAAGTATTACAAAATCTCTCTATTTTCAACCTAGGTGGTGCAGTTTAACTTAAAATTACTTTTAACTAGAATAGGTAAAATATTTACAACTGGCTAAAAAGCTCTATTTTCAAGGAAGAAGACAGAAATCTATGGCACATCAATGCATCTTCTAGAAAATGAAGACTATACAATTTTATGTGGCAAGTTTTCCTAATGCAAAGGACTAGAAAAAATATTTCTTTACTCAATTCTAACTTAAGAGTTTATGATAATTTAAAGATGGTTAAGCACGGCTTAGAGTTTTAAAATAAACTATCTCAAAGATTAAGCAATGTATTTTAGAAGCTTTGGGTTGAAACTTAAGTAAGCTTGTCATTTACTAAGTAACATAAGCACAAAGTTTTTTTAGTAAATTAGAAAGATGAAATTATAGGGGCTTGAGTTTGTCTCCCAAAATGATTAACCGTGACACAACTAAAATGCACTTTATCATAAAATGTCTTTGTGATTTTTCTTTCTCCAGATCTAAATAAAAGGTATTAGGAGGGTATATCATTTTTAACATTTGTCCCTCCTTGAGGAAACCAAGAATCAACAAATTGGAGGGTAATATAGTAAAATTTAAATGGAAAATAGAAAATACACATTTACATCACACTCTAGTAAAGAAACTATATTTTGAGAAGTACAAAAATTCTTTTAGGATATGTAAGTACCATTAAGCGAAATATGAAAATAACTGGCTAAATGATAACCTACTGATTTTTGAAGTTCTATACCAGTAGAGCATTTATTGTCTACACTGGGAATAGTATACAACCTTAACTCTAGCTGATTTATTTTAAAAATAAACTTAGCTCTCAAGTAATTCATACAGTACCCTACATGAGAACATAAACATTAAATTCCTGGAATAATAATGTCAATTAATGGTAGCTTCAGGAAACTTTCTTTTAAAAATGCATACTAAGAACTTTACCTAGTATCTTTTAAGCCAAGAATTAACAAATATGAAATTTGCCATTAAAGAATGACAGACTTTTCTGTGCAAAAAAAAAAAAAAAGTGCAGATTTGTCCCTCCCCCAAACTATGAATTCCTTTGTCTTCTAAAAATTATCTAAAAACCTTTTAGTAGCAGAACTAAACGTCCCTATATTAACCTACCATACACTACCAGCTGACTGTAAAATTCCTGATGTTGATATTAAGTAGTAACTGAAAATGGTCCATTTGTGCAAATATTGGTAAGACTTAACACTTAAACATACAAAAATCCAAAATAAACTTCAAGGTGTTTAATATGTTACAATTTAAGGAAAAAAAGAACCCATTAAGGAAAACAGATCCATTATATAAATTTCAGTAAGACCCATAACTACTATAAAAACTGTACAGGAGGATTATGGACTGTATACAAACTGACATACATCAATGGTATCAGTTGTTCTCAAGAACACCTCTATTAACAACATAAACAAAAGTTCAAAAATCATTACATTTTATTCCCTCTTCTGAAGTTGCTACATAAAAAAAATTCTAAATAAAACCACATGTAAACCAAAAAACAAATTACAACTGCTTCTTGTATTTAACAGCGGTGTGTAATAAAGTATGTTATCCTTCCTCATTACGCCTATGGGGTGTGCTATAACCTCATCAATGAAATTCCTCTTTTGACAAAATGTCTCTTAGGAAACATTAAAAAAAAAGAGAACTGGTGGAAATTCATTCTATAATATAAACAAAAGAAAAGCAGATTTTATGTATAATGATTATATCAATTTAGAAAGGAGACTGTGTTAATGAAAAACATGGAGATTCAATTCCTTCAATAGCTCCATATATCTGAAATATGGAGCTACCATTATATGTAAAATTGAGTCTGAAATATGGGTAACAAAACTGACTGCAACTATCCATCACACAATGCAGCTCTTAAAAAGTATACAACTGCTAAATTTGCATTTGAAATATAGGCAGATTATATAATAGTTCAAACCACATAGTACTGTTTCTAAGCTGGCTGAAAAAAAAGAAGTACAAAGAAACATACATTTTCATTCATTTGGAAAATGTAAAAATTTATGTACTAATATATAATCTCTTCACTTTCTCTGATCTACAAATGGATAGGATGCCTAGTTATCTTCATGCAGACAAGTTATTCAGAATTCAATAACCAAAGCAAATAAACAAAACTAAACCCTGTTGGGAATACACAGATGAATCTCTTTAAAGGTTTCTATTCTTTAGCAGTCTTAGATGATTTCAAAATTTGCAACTTTAGCTCTTTTATCATCATCTCTAACTTCTGTCTTGCCTCCCGTTCCTGTCGAAGTTCATCTTGGAGTTCTTGCCTATCAGCCTCAGCATGGTCCAATCTCTGTCTCAGTTCTGCCAACTGTGAGATTTAAAAGACTGTGTCAGTTTTCATTCAGTTGTGTTTTTCCATTTAATCTTCACATCATGGCAAAGACCTACTTTCAAATTACTTTTTAAAAAATGAACTACATTTGTAAATTCATGCATATACAATCTCTTGAATATCTAATAATATTCATCCAGTTTTGACATAACATTGAATGGGGGGGAAGGGGTCAAGAGAACTAACACCTAAAGCACTTTCATTATGCCCTACAGTTTAGTATACCTCTCAAACAGCCTGCTCAAGTTAAGGGTTATTTGTTCATCTTCCCCAAGTTATGAGCTACTATTCATTTTTGCTCAAGTGCTTTTGAACATGAACAATTCATGTCTGTTAATTTGTTGATTTCAAAGTCCATATACTACATTAAGGTAATTTAACGTTTGACATTCAGAGAGCTAGAGATTAGCAATTTGGGCAACTAAAATACAGAAACCTAATGAAAGTTCAATAAAGCAATCAAATTCAAAAAATCATCTTGGGGGGCATCTGGGTGGCTCAGTCTCTTAACCATCTGCCTTTGGTTCAGGTCATGATCCCAGGGTCCTGGGATTGAGCCCCACATCAGGCTCCCTGCTCCGCTGGGAACCTGCTTCTCCTCCTCCTGCCTGCCACTTCCCCTGCTTGTGCTGTCAAATAAATAAATAAAATCTTCAAATAAATATCATGTTGGATGATACACCATAAACTTGTGTTGAACAGAATTATATATTTTGAAATCTTGCCCAATGAAATCAACTTGACAAAAAGTAATTTTAATAGAGAAGGTACAGCTTCAATCTCCACACTTCAAGGGCAACATTATACAAACTGAGTCATTCTTACCTGCGCTGCATATTCAGCCTCTTTGTCTTTTTCTAAATTTGAATCACAGGTACATTTTTGCTTCATTACCTGCTCTAATTTTTTCTCTAAGTCTTTCTGTTCAATATAAAATTCTTCCATTCTATGAGCATGTTCATTCTGCAAAGATTCAAGCTCTTTCTGCAAATTCTGCTGTTCTTCAGTGAGTTCCTTCATAGCTTTTGAACTACTCAACATTTCAACTTCCTGTAATATATAGAATCACAATACAATTTTTATTTTATTTCCATCATGCTAAAAATTTCAATACAAGAAAAAGGGGCAGAAAACATCTAAAATTCGGCTGTCACATCAGTTTTATATATAAGTAATTATCTTGAAAAAACTATTTTCTCTAAAAATTTAAAAGAAAATTGCTTATGAGTATAGAACTCTAAATCTTAAACACATTTAAAACCTCTCCATTTTTCTTGAGAATGTAGAAAAATATCTTTATAACAGACTATCACTTTAATAATTTTACCATCTGAAGTTGTTGCTTCTTCTGCAAAATTGAGTTCAGTTTTTCCTGTTGTTTTACGTAAGTTCTCATGACTTCTTCCATGATCTTTCCCTTATCATCCTCGCAAATGGTATCTTTGACAAGAAGTGAAGATGAAGCTGCAGTATCACGGTCTATTCCTGCCTTGCTTGTGTCTCTGATGAAACTGCAAGTGGTAGACTCGGGTTTCTTTTTACTTGTAGAATTATTGGACATTGATAGATCTTTGAGAGGCAAAAATGAAGTAACAAAAGTGAGCATCACTGTGAAAAAGTCACTAGAACCCACAAACAAAATGAAAAAAAAATTCCATTTCCAAATGAAATAAAAGATAATGAAATAGTTAAGAATAATTTTTTTTTTCAAGATTTTATTTATTTATTTGACAGAGAGAAATCACAAGAGTGGCAGGCAGAGAGAGAGGAAGGGAAGCAGGCTCTCCGCTGAGCGGAGAGCCCGATGTGGGACTCGATCCCAGGACCCTGAGATCATGACCTGAGCTGAAGGCAGCGGCTTAACCCACTGAGCCACCCAGGCGCCCAGTTAAGAATAAATTTAAGAAAAGTCGTATAAGATCTATTCAATAAAAACTACACAACACGATTGAAAAAAAATTAAAGACCTAAATAAACAGAAAGGCATCCATGTTCATGGATTGGATGATTTAATATTGTTAAGATGGTGTCATGAATTGAATGTTAATGACCCCAAAATTCATATATTGAAATCCTAATACCCCATATGATGATGTTAGGAGGTGGGGCCTTTGGGAGATAATTAGGTCATAAGGATGAGCCTCCATGATGGGATTTATACCCTTATAAAAGAGACTCCAGAGAGCTCTCCTGCCTTTTCCACCATGTGAGGACTTCCATTGTGTCTCAGAAGAACACAGACCTTTATCAACCAAGAAGTAGGCCCCTACCCGACACCAGGTCTGCTGGTGCCTTGACTTTGGACTTCCCAGCCTCCAGAAGTGTAAAAAATAAATGTTTGTAGTATAAGCCACCCAGTCTAGGGTATTTTTGTTATAGCAGACTGAACACACTAAGATGGATGGTAAATATTCCCCCCCAAAATTCTACTTTTTCAATGCAAATCCTACTGAAATCCCAGCTGGCTTTGGGCAGAAACTGACAAGCTAATGCAGAAATTCATAAGAAAATATAAGAAATCCAAAATAGCCAAAACAATCTTGAAAAAGAATAATAAACTTCAGGACCCACAATGCCCAATTTCAAAGCTTATCACAAAGCTACAAGGCGGTGTGTAGTACTGGCATAAACATTAAGTCCAGAAATAAACCCATATTTTTATGGGCAACTGGTATTTAACAAGGGCACCAAAACAACTCTATCAGGAGAGAATAGTCTTTTCAACAAATAGTGTTGGGACAACTATAGTCACATACAAAGAGTGAGACTGAACTTCAGGCTGTATATAAAAATTAACTCAAAATGGATTGAAGAGACCCAAATGTAAGAGCTACAACTGTTATATGTAAATCTTTCTGACCTTGGTTTAGGCAAAGGTTTTTTAGACATAACACCTACGTAAGCAACCAAAGAAAATAAATTGGACTTCATCAGAATTTAAAACTTTTCTGCTTTGAGGTGCCTGGGTGGCTCAGTTGGTTAAGCATCTCGCTCTTGATTTGGCTCAGATCATGATCTCAGGGTTGTGAGACTGAGCCCCACCTCGGGCTCTATGCTGAACACAAAGCCTACTTAAGATTCTCTCTCTCCCTCCCTCTTCCCACCCCACTCGTGCTCTCTCTGGAAAAAAAAAAAAAAAAAAAAGAAACAAATAAAGCTTTTGTGCTTCAACAACAAAATGAAAATACAATTGGGCACCTGCGTGGCTCAGAGGGTTAAGCTTCTGCCTTCAGCTCAGGTCATGGTCTCAGGGTCCTAGGATAAAGCCCTCTGCTCATCAGGGTCTCTGCTCAGCAGGAAGCCTGATTCCCCCCTCCCTCTGCCTGCCTCTCTGCCTACTTGTGATCTCTGTCTGTGTCAAATAAATAAATAAAAATCTTTTTAAAAATGAAAGGACAGTTGCTAGAATGGCAAATCATATATCTGATATGGGTCTACTATCCAGAATATATAAAAAACAGTTATAACTCAATAGTAAAGAAGCAAAGGATCTGATCTAAGCAAAGGATCTAAAAATAGCAAAGGATCTGAACAGATCCAATAAAACACAGAAAGGTACTCAGTATCATTAGTCATTGGAGAATTGCAAATCAAAACCATGAGATATCACTTTACAACCATTAGGATGGCTATAATCAAGAGAGACAATAATAAATGTCGACAAAGATTGTAGACTGGAACCCTCATCAGCTGCTGGTAGAAAGGAAAATGGTATAGCTGGTTTGAAAAAGTCTGACAATCCCTCAAGATATTAAACATGACCCAGTAATTTCACTCCTAAATATACACCCAAGAGAAATGAAAACAGGTCTATGTTAAATGATATTAAACATGACCCAGTAATTTCACTCCTAAATATACACCCAAGAGAAATGAAAACAGGTCTATATTAAATGCCTGTTAAACAGGCATATGCCTATGTTAAAACATGTGCGTTAAGTGTTCATAGCAAGGGGGCACCTGGGTGGCTCAGTGTGTTAAGCCTCTGCCTTCAGCTCAGGTCATGATCTCAGGGTCTGGGATCGAGCCCCGCATTGGGCTCTCTGCTCACCAGGGAGCTTGCTTCCCCTTCTCTCTCTGCCTGCTGCTCTGCCTACTTGTGATCTCTCTCTCTCTTTCTCTGTCAAATAAATAAATAAAATCTTAAAAAAAAATTTAAAAAAAAAAAAAAAAGTGTTCATAGCAGGGGCGCCTGGGTGGCTCAGTGGGTTAAGCCGCTGCCTTCGGCTCAGGTCATGATCTCAGGGTCCTGGGATCGAGCCCCGCATCGGGCTCTCTGCTCTGCAGGGAGCCTGCTTCCTCCTCTCTCTCTGCCTGCCTCTCTGCCTACTTGTGACCTCTCTCTGTCAAATAAATAAATAAAATCTTTAAAAAAAAAAAAAAGTGTTCATAGCAGCATTATTCATTACAACCAAAAAGTAGACACAATTCAGGGCACTTAGCTGGCTCACTTAGTAAAGCATGCGATTCTTAATCTTGGGTTCATGAGTTCAAGCCCTATGTTTGGCATGGAGCCTACTTTAAAAAAAAAAAGTGAACACAATTCAATGTCCATGAGCTGATAAGTGGATAAACAAAATGTGGTATATTTATCTATAAAATAGCAGAATATTATTAAACTATATATAGAAAAAAGTACTAAAATAAGCTACAACATGGACTGAAAAAATATCCAAGTGAAAAGCCAGACAATTAAAGGTCACATATTGGGGTGCCTGGGTAGCTCAGTGGGTTAGGGCCTCTGCCTTCGGCTTGGGTCATGATCCCGGGATCCTGGGATTGAGCCCCGCGTCAGGCTCTCTGCTCCGTGGGGAGCCTGCTTTCTCCTCTCTGCCTACTTGTGATCTCTGTCAAATAAATGAATAAATAAATCTTCAAAAAAAAAAAAGTCACATATTATATGATCTCTTTCATATGGTATGTCCACAATAGGCAAATATATAAAATATATAAATATAATATTTAATATATAATATAAAATATAAATATATAAAATATATAAAAACAAAAAATAAATAGAGGCTGGGGAAAGAGGAAAACAGAGTGTAACTTCTAATGGATCACAGGGGTTTGGGTGGCGGGCAAGGGGGCGGGGAGGATGAAAATGTCCTGAAATTAAATAGCTGTGACTGTTGAGAATTTACTGAAAGTCACTAAATTGTACACCTTAGAAGGATACATTTTATGGTATATGAAATATATCACAAATATGACACAAGAGTACATTACTAATTATTGTTTACCATATTTAAATCTAAAGAAAGCTGAACTTCAAAATTAAAGTACAGAAATCCCCCAAAGAATCTCAGTTATCTATGAAAACAGTTAAATGACTAATGGACACTTCAGCTACTCCAAGACAGCTGAAGTAACTGTCACACCTGCCTAAGCTGGAAGCAAAGCTCTGCTGCTATGTAGAGGGTAAAATAGGCAGCATTTGTGCAGACATGTCTCCTTTGCTCCACAGTACTTTAAAAGGCACTGTAACTAGGCAGATTTTTTTTTTATTTTTTAAGATGCCCAGCCAGCAGTCTGCTTTTTATACCATCTGCCAGGCTCCCACACCTTTAAGTTTTCGATCTTTGCTTATCACATGGCTAAGTTCCCCTAAGTCCTATACCTAACTACTGTTATGTACTTCTTAGCATTATTTTTTTTAAGACTTTTATTCTTGGGCATCTGGGTCGCTCAGTCGTTGGGCATCTGCCTTCGGCTGGGGTCATTATCCCAGCAGCCTGGGGTCAAGCCCCATATCAGGGTCCCTGCTTAGCGGGGAGCCTGCTTCTCCCACTCCAGCCTCCCCATGCTTGTATTCCCTCTCTATCTCTGTCATAAATAAATCTTTTCCAAAAAAATTTTTTTAAAGATTTTTTTTTTTTTGAGTAATTTCTACATCCAGCGTGGGGCTCAAACCCAGAGACCAAGAGTCACATGCTGCACTGACTGGGCCAGCCAGGCACCCTATTATATACTTCTTAGCATTATAAAATGGTTTCTCAATTCAAAGCAAATTAGGGCCTTTTGAAGAAAACTAACAGCAAAAAAAGGGCAGGAAAGGAAAAAAACCAATCACACAAAAACCACTTAGAGTATGAAACCATGTAGACTACATATCTACAGCATTAGCATATTTAGTTATATAGCTATAACTGTTCTAAAAAAGTAAAGGAACTGAGGTTCTAAGTAGTCACTAAGAGTTCTGAAAGGTGCACTTTTTTTTTTTTTTAATTTTATTTTATTTATTTGACAGAGAGAGAGATCACAAGTAGGCGGAGAGGCAGGCAGAGAGAGAGGAGGAAGCAGGCTCCCCGCTGAACAGAGAGCCCGATGTGGGGCTCGATCCCAGGACATCGGGATCATGACCTGAGCTGAAGGCAGAGGCTTAACCCACTGAGCCACCCAGGTGCCCCAATAATATTGTTTTTAAAAGAAAGAAAGAGAAATAAAAAAAGAGAAACAAAGAAAGAGAAAATGATGAATAAATGTGTTTATTAAGTATATGATTTAAAAAAAAAAATTTCTGAATACTTACCTAAACGGCTACATAATTCTCTATTTGTTTTTAAATCCATTTTCTCCTGTTCCTCCAATGAGACATCTGGGTAAGACGCCATTTTTTGATGTTTCCCACTACTATGAGGCTTCTCCGACTGTCTTGGTATAGATCTATTTGCCTCTGTCTTTGTGACCTCTTTAGACTGGGATACAGCAGAAGTAAGGGACACATTTGGAGCAACCACTTTATCGCACATGTATAAGTAGTAGCTACAAACAAAGAAAGGCAAAATAAAACATATATCACATTTGGGTAAAAAGCAAAATACATTAAATCTATTTCTATGGTTAAAAAATTTTATACTAAAATGGACAAAATAACTCAGAAAATAAGGATCGTAAGGGTGCGTATTGTGGGCAACACTGTGTATTGTGTAAGACTGATGAATCACAGGCCTGTACCCCTAAACAAATAATACATTATATGTTTATGATTTTAAAAAAAGAAAATTAGATCATAGAATTCTTTAAAAATTCAGTACTTAAGACTGTAAGTGCAAAATTATGAATAATTTTTATTTTATAGCAAAAAGTAATTTCTAAGCACTGAAGAGATACTCACTGGCAAAGAAAATTACAGTCTCATCTCCCTCCCTCAAAACCACCTGAGACTAAAAGCATGAAGCACTTTAGAGCTGTTTAATAGCCCTGAATAGGTAAGGCTTATGCTGGAAAGAAAACAGAACAACGCTACTTGAAAAACCACTTTCTTGACTACCACCCGTGAAAGCAAGGAATCCTCGCTCTTTGTTATAGAGGCTGATTCAGTCCCATACAAGGCTATGGCCTGATTCACCATAGGCCCATTGAGAAGCTCCCGGTGCCCTTCTTATAGAGCAGACCGCCCAGCTACTTTACTGGGCAGTCAGTCCTACTTGTTTCAAATCCCACACAGCAGTTTTCCCAAAATACATTAGTATTTCCTAATTTGATTAAAAACAACAACAACAACAACAAAATTTCATAGTGAGTTGCACAAAACTAAGACTGAAGGGATAATTACCAATTTTTCTCAAAGCTCACATAAATTGTTCAGCAGATTATCTGAGAGACCCATGGAACAAATTTGAGCTAGATACTGAAGCACTATATTATTAGCTATAACCTGCATAACCTTTAGCCAGAAGATGCAACCATTTAACTGATGTACTACTTAATACCTTAAACTCTAAATGATCTCCTCTTACATATTATTTTCTTTATCCAATAATATATATTGTTCTCTTTACTAATTACAAGAATTCTGAGGATTAAAAACTCTGTATTCTGCTAAGAACACTGACAGGTTTAATAATGCCCAAAGACTTACTTCAAACACAACAGGAATGGTAGAAACTGTGCAAATATAAATAAGACTGAGATTCTTCATCACCAGGTTTGGGGGGAATCTATATCTACAGCACTAAAAATCTAGAAATCAATAAACAGTTTATCATCTAAGGTACATTTTTATTAAAACTATGAAACTGGATTTTGAGGGATGTGGCTACTATGAAAGCTTCTAAGTTTCAAAAAATTTGTAAAACACCCAAATTGCATACCAAACTCTTGAAGAGTTGGTTTACCTCTTATAGGGAAGCAAAGAAATTAAAGGAAAACTTTCGGGGATAGGGAGAGGGTGATTGGGTTATGGACATTGGGGGGAGTATGTGCTAAGGTGAGTGTTGTGAAGTGTGTAAACCTGGCAATTCACAGACCTGTACCCCTGGGGCTAATAATACATTATATGTTAATTTAAAAAAAAAAAAACATATAGGGGCGCTTGGGTGGCTCAGTGGGTTAAGCCGCTGCCTTTGGCTCAGGTCATGATCTCGGGGTCCTGGGATCGAGTCCCGCATCGGGTTCTCTGCTCAGCAGGGAGCCTGCTTCCCTCTCTCTCTCTCTCTGCCTGCCTCTCTATCTACTTGTGATCTCTCTCTCTGTCAAATAAATAAATAAAATCTTTAAAAAAAAAATATATATATATATATAAAAGGAAAACTTCCAATTTTTACTTTAGGGCGAAAAGAAAATGACAAATTCCTAGAAAGAACATAAAAACATCAAGAAAAGGTTATCTCAAATATTCAATGCAATTTACAATTCATTTAACAAGCCTAAAACTAAAAAATGAATTCCCAGGAACTAGAACAGTACCTGACATATAGATGTTGAATAAATGAATGAACAAATGAATGAATGAACAAACAAATGAGCCAATACCCACTTACCTGGGGTGTAAAAATGAATGTGTCTGAGCAACATGCTCACCCTCCTGCTTTATAACAGGGTACCATGACTGTAATTCCATTCCTGATGGTGAATCTATCTGTAGAACAATGCAGAAGAGAAAAAGTTCATTGAGGGAAGATGTGATGGTTAATTTTTTGTGTCAGCTTGACAGGGCCAGTGTATGCCTCTGGAGAACCCTAATAAAAGGTACGTTATTTGAGAGTTCTCTGCTAACAAGGCAGCCTTCCCTTAAAGTACCCAATCTAGTCACTCAAAATTATGTGAATTATCCTGTCACAGAAACAATTTCAGTATGCATATTAACATGGACTACCAAAAACAATTTCATAAAATTTCATACTAAGGAATCTATTTTTAAAATCCATTATAAGGGCACTTTGGTGGCTCAGTCAGTTAAGTGTCTGCGTTCAGCTCAGGTAATGATCCCAGATGCTGGGATCAAGTCTGGTGTCATCAGAGTCCAGTATCATCGGGGCTCCCTGCTCAGCTCAGCAGGGAGTCTGCTTCTCCCTCTCCCTCTGCCCCTGCACCCCCCACTTGTGCGCTTGCTCTCCCTCACTTGCTCTCTCTCCCCAATAAATAAAAATCTTTTAAAAAAATAATAAATTCGAAAATAAATAAATCCATTTTAAATAGTACCTTGCAAATGTACAGCATCGGTAAGTGTGGATTCTTCTTGCTGTGACAATCAGTTAGAATGTTCCCCTTCCCTACTGTACTTGTTAGTGGATTAGATAACCTTCTATAGCAATAAATACTTTGCCAGGGGAGAGATGTCAATAAGACGGCAACACAGGTTGTTCTTGACTTCACACCCCCTCACAAGAGAAACAACATCTGATTCAAGAACAAGACACCATGAAGAGAATCCTGTAACATGGGAGTGTGGAGTTGGTGAGGCTGAAGCACCCCACCGCACCTCAGAGACCAAGACAGACAACATTACAAGGATGGATGTTAACTGAACCTACTGTGGTAATCACTTCACAATATATGTAAATCAAACTATCACGCTGTATGCCTTATACAGTGATTACGCTGATTATTTCTCAATAACACTGGAGGGGAAGAGAAGTGGACAGATGAATAGGTAGATTTATAATAAAAGATGTATGGTGAAATGTTAAAAAAAAAGTGAAGAAAGAAAAACCAAAAATTAGAAAGACAAGGGAACCCAGTCAGAGCCTCACAGAGTAACTTGAGTGGAGAAGACAGGGTACAACACCCAAAAAGACCAAGGTAAATCAAGTCTGCAGGTCAGAGAAAGCTGCCCAGAGAAAACTCTACAGATCTGAGGTGGAGGATCCACCTCAAGAATTCAGCATAGCACCTGAGCAGCACACGCTCATGAGGAAAGTCCTCAAAGCTGAGTCCTGTCTTTCTCTGGGCAGCTGATATGGTCACTAATATGATGGAGGTAGAGAGCTGTGGAGTCCAAAGGAGTAGCCATTTTATCCTAACATGGTAAACTCAAATGGCCATTATTCACTCCACAGCTCTCTACCAACTTGGCTGAAACACTGATGGGACTGCACTGCACATTTTTACCTTCCCTCCACACAGTCTCACCTCCACTCCCTTCCTTTAGCAGACAAAAAACAACTCCCCAACAAACATCTTACACACCAAAAAAAGCCCACAAAAAAACGACAAAACTTCGCCAGGCTAAACTTGAAATTACTTTGCTTGCTAACACTTATTGGTAAAACACATTTCCTCATAAACTACACATGTGAATAAAAGGAAAAAAAGTAACTGGCTACTTAATGAACATCTTAATGAACATCTATCTACCTGATAAGAACTTTATAAACCCTACTTACTTCTAACAAGTACTCCTTCATTAAGTAGATATTGTTAACTCCATTTTACAGATTAGTAAACTGAGGTTCAGAAACAGAAAGAATAACCTGAGACTACGAACTTCTCCCTTATTTTGGTTTGTTTTATATGGCCTCTCCACTACCACCAACCACCAGCACCATTATGCACATGCACAGTATTTCAAGTCACAGTAATTACCCTGTTATTTTGGGAAAAGAGTATCTTAAAGGGGAACAAGACTTACGTAGTAGAGGAGGGAGCTAAAAGGACATAAGGTTTGGGTGAGCAACAAAGACAGGAGGTTAATGGACAACCCCAGTAGAGTAAGAGAGGATGGAATTGAGACTGAGATAAAGGAAAGATGAAACAAAAACGAAAGCTGGATATTCCTCTGAATGTCTCCAGTCCCTTCTGCAACTAGGTAAGATGTGGGAGAAATGACATCCTCATCCAATAATCCATAAACACAGCACTCAAGCGACAGCCACTAAATAGTAAGAGATTAGGAAAACTATTTTGCTTGATGTCCCAATATTCTAGTTCAGAACCAAGAAACTACATAAAATGGAAAAGAAACAAATCTCCAGATGCTAAGCAGTCATGATTAAAGCAAAATCAATTCATAAACCATCCACCGTTTGACTGGGGAGATCCTTCTAATGGGGGGAAACAATTAGGATGAAGAAACTCAGGAGAAGCCTGATAACCCTTGGCCCCAACAAAATGGGTTGAAAATGAAAAGGAAACCACTTCTGGAGCAAACATTATATGTAATTTAATCAATTAGGAGATGATTTAAGACCAATGATAAGCCAAAAATAAAAATATGATAGAGGCACCTGGGTGGCTCAGTGGGTTAAGCCGCTGCCTTCGGCTCAGGTCATCTCAGGGTCCTGGGATCGAGTCCCGCATTGGGCTCTCTGCTCAGCGGGGAGCCTGCTTCCCTCTCTCTCTCTCTCTCTGCCTGCCTCTCTGCCTACTTGTGATCTCTGTCAAATAAATAAATAAAATCTAAAAAAAATAAAAATAAAAATAAAATAAATAAATAAATAAAAACATGATAACTTCGATTGGTGGTAAATCAACATTTTGGTTAAGAATGACAAGGAGGGGCACCTGGGTGGCTCAGTGGGTTAAAGCTTCTGCCTTCGGCTCAGGTCATGATCCCAGGGTCCTGGGATCCCGCCCCGCATCGGGCTCTCTGCTCAGCAGGGAGCCTGCTTCCTCCTTCTCTCTCTGCCTGCCTCTCCGCCTACTTGTGATCTCTGTCAAATAAATAAATAAAATCTTAAGGGCGCCTGGGTGGCTCAGTGGTTTAAGCCGCTGCCTTCGGCTCGGGTCATGATCTCAGGGTCCTGGGATCGAGTCCCACGTCGGGCTCTCTGCTTGGCAGGGAGCCTGCTTCCCTCTCACTCTCTCTGCCTGCCTCTCTGCCTACTTATGATCTCTCTCTGTCAAATAAATAAAATCTTTAAAAAAAAAAAAAAAAGAATGAACAAGGAATTTGAAAAACTATTGAGGCCACAAGATTAAGGAAAATGATGGTATTTTCAAAGGATTTAAACAGTTGATTATTCAGTGAGGGCCTCTAGGCTCTATACAGTTAAAAAAACAAACAAACTCGGGCACCTGGGTGGCTCAGTTGGTTAATTGCCAGCCTTGGGCTCTGCTTGTGATGCCCCACCCCCACACCCCATACCCCCATTCCTGGGATCATGCCCCACCCTAATTGGGCTTCCTGCTCAGTAGGGAGTCTGCTTCTCCCACCTCTGTCCTTTCCCTAACCCGCCACAACAAGCTCTCTCTCTCTCAAATAAATACAATCTAAAAAAAAAAAAACCTCACAATCCAGATCAACTATTCTAAATAAGTTCAGAATCTGAGGCAAAATCAAATGCTTATTGCTGGCAACAGCAATACTAAATGATGGATGCCAGGCGACAGCTGATAGCCTAAAGAGAGGAGAATTACAAGATCCAAACACAAAACCTGAGTCAAAAAGCAAGACAACTGAGGGCTTTATAGTCCAGGGCAAATAATTTAATATATCTCAATTGTCCCCTACCTTCATCACAACACAGTACAGTAACTGATGTTTAAGAAGTCTTGAGTTAACATGACATAGTTAAATTATAGTCTATATTTATATGATATAAATAGTACACTGTATACATATACACCATAACTATATACCTACCACATAGAATGAAAACTAAGACATTTTAGAATGCATTAAGAAGGTTAAAGTTTGGGGCGCCTGGGTGGCTCAGTGGGTTAAAGCCTCTGCCTTCAGCTCAGGTCATGATCCTAGGGTCCTGGGATTGAGTCCCGCATCAGGCTCTCTGCTCAGCAGGAAGCCTGCTTCCCTTCCTCTCTCTGCCTACTAGTGGTCTCTGTCTGTCAAATAAACGAATAAACTCTTAAAAAAAAAAAAAAAGGTTAAAGGTTGGGGTTTTTTTTTAAGATTTTATTTATTTATTTCACAGAGAGATAGAGCACAAGTAGGCAGAGTAGCAGTCAGAGGGAGAAAGAGAAGCAGGCACTCCCTCTCCACAGAGCAGGGAGACTGAACTGAGCAGGGGGCCTGATATGGGGCTCAATCCCAAGACCCTGGGATCGTGACCTGAGCCGAAGGCAGACGCTTAACTGACTGAGCCACCCAGGCGCCCCAAAGGTTAAAGTTTCAAAAAAAAAAAACACTGCTATAAAGGGTAGCTTCCTCATCCAGAAAACTCACTTAGGCAGAACATTTTTCACCACAACACTGTATAACCGGAGGTGTTTACAAGCATGGATAAGCTCACTCTAACAAATCAATGAAATAAAACATCAGCTTGAGTTAAATGAGAATTTCTTTTCTAGAAGTCATTTGTTAAACTCATTATTTAGAAAATAAAGCTCCACTTTAAATCATTTTTATATCCAAAATAATTCTAGATGTACTGCCCAAGATACCAAGTGTTTCCAGATATTTTAAATTCAAATTACTAAAATTCACTTATATATTCAAAATTTTTTCGATTATAAGCTAGAATCCCCAATCTTCAAAATAGCAAGTTCTAAACTTCTTCACCCAAAGATCTTGACTTGAAATCTGACTCAGTATTTTAAAAAAAAAAAACTGACTCAATTTTGATCACATTTCAAAACTCTACAGCTTGATTTGTGTTTGTTTTACTTTTATTCATGAGCCAAACTCAGCGTATCTTCGACTTTTAGGTCTCTAAACTTCAGATGTAAATAACGGCTAGCATTTTAAACATCCATCCCTCTCTAATTTCTGTCCTTTACTTTCTAATCTCACCCTATCCTACTAGCAAAATCACAATCAAGAAATTCTAAAGAAACCTTCCTTAAAGATCACTTAGTGTAGTCCCGTAGGTAATGTCTGAATTCCCCATTCAAAATCTCTAACAAGAGGCTATCCAGCCTCTGCTTCGACTGCAGCTTGAGGTCAAGGACCAACTTCCTTACTTCTATATTTTCAGTACCTAGCACCATGCCTGACATATAGTAGGAACTAATAAATATTTGCTGAATGAATTCTGAATGACAGCTTAGCTCATTAATTCCCCAAGTGGCCTTTTATCAGGTTACTCTGCTACCCTGAAACTGAGAAGACAGTTTCTTTCACACTCAATATCTTTTTTTTTTAATTTTTTTTTTTTAAGATTTCTTATTTATTTATTTGACAGAGAGAGACCACAAGTAGGCAGAGAGGCAGGCAGAGATCTACAAATTAAATAATATAAATGGTAGGGAAATGTACAACAATGACCATGATAAACTGTTGGGATTTAATTTTATCCAACATGTGGTAAGCCATAAACACATTTATAACAACTTATCCTAACTGTGTGTTAAAGACAATTAAGAAAAACACATTATTTTACAACAGAACATTCACAGGCATGCCAGATTTTCTCATCTATTCTGCATTTGTGTCAACATACAAATTAGGTCTTCAAAAAAAGAACAATATAATTAAATGGCACAGCAGTAATGCTAGCTAGCACTGATGAGGAACAAAAATTAGATACCAAGATACAAGCATCTATTCCCTCTTATCTTACCTTTAAATGTAGGAATTACTTGGCAAAGGAGAGAAATAGATCACTTAGTATCTTAAGTTGGAGTCTTAAACATTTTAAAATGCTTTTATTGCCCAACTTCCCCATCATTATCTATCACAAAATGAACAGATGGCATCCTCATCCAAAACACATAAGAAAATTTTCAGACATATTATTTCATTTCAAAGGTTCTTTCTCTAAGTCATAAAACAAATAATGTCTATGAAAGCAAATTTTAAACAATCCCAAAATGTATAGAAGAATTCACCTTAAATAAGTAAAAATCAGGAAATGTTTCATGCAAGTTTCTCTAAATTTCGACTGTGTTATGTACACACGAACCTTTGATAGTCAGACTTCCTAATAAAGAACAACTGTATTTTGGTAGAACAATGCTTATTAGTCTCACAATGACAAATAATTCAGAGAACTTGATTTCATTTAACAACAACAAAAAAAACACAATATTTTGTTGCCACTTTCTAGATACAAAACAATCCCACCCACTCAGCACTATTCAATATATAAACCCAATTTATACTTAATCAATCAATCAATCAATCAATCAAAACCCTTTACAATTCCTAGACTTATCTCTGATAAGCTTTGCTTTTAGGTGGCACTCTAGTTTTTTTTGTTTGTTTGTTTGTTTTTTAAATTATTTTATTTATTTGACAGAGCGAGATCACAAGTAGGCAGAGAGGCAGGCAGAGGGAGAGAGGAGGAAGCAGGCTCCCTGCCGAGCAGAGAGCCCGGTGCGGGACTCCATCCCAGGACCCTGAGATCATGACCTGAGCTGAAGGCAGAGGCTTAACCCACTGAGCCACCCAGGTGCCCAGTACTCTAGTTTTTAATTACAGTATCAGATTAATACTATCTTTAATGAATGACAAATATTAATGAACTAAAGAAATCAAGGCAATACCTCAACATATTGGCGAGACTTCCAAATATCACCAAAAATCAGAATTAAATTTTTTTAAATATGTGGAAAAATTATTTTTAAATACAGAATTTAGAAAGAGCTATAAAAGATGTAGATTAATTTTTACATTGTGGTGTTCAGAAGACAGTAAGCATACAAAGAACTAGCAGACTGGTAAATTTAACAGGTTACCTAATGATGTGCTTATATAAAAAGTAATACATAATGCATATTAAATTATCATTACTTTGTACAAGCCCAACATAAATCATTAGCAACCTTACTAAACACATGACTGAATACATAGCTAAGCAATAGCTCCTTAGGTATAAAGTGAATATACCTGTCAGGGTCTTCTTACTGTGTTATTATAATACTAAGACATTCAAGTGGCCAAAAAACGATTTCAGAAGGACACAAAGACACCCTACCACACAGCTGCCAACAACTCTTACTCAAAGAAACTCAATCTCTCACTAAAGGATCAGTTTTCCTCAATACTTCCAACAAGTTGTGAATGAGTGTTTCAACAACTGAAACAGGAATAGTGTTACAAGTAGCAAACAGCTACTTAGAGAGATTTTTAAGGCTTAGTCTTGTCCCTTGCTTCCTTGTAATTATTCAAATTAATCAACCCAATGAAAACTGAAACAATAAGGGCACTAACTGCCCAAAAACAGATCTTGAGGAGTTATAGGAATGTCTGCTACTCCCCCACACTGAAAGATACCACATATCTCACAAAGCCAATTTTAAGTTTAAAGTGCTGAAAAATGCTCATCGGAAAAGCGAAGGCTCACATTTTTATAATGTACAACTATTATCTTAAATCCTTTATGGAAACAAAACCATGTGAAGTCCATGTGAAGTAGCATGGTATCACGCCCTTTATAATGTGAAGGGAAAGGAGTAAACTGATAAAAAGTCCTGTTAATAAAATCCTGGTACTTTAAAAAATAACTTCAGTTTATTTATTTATTTAAGTAATCTCTACACCAAATGTGGGGCCTGAGATCAAGAGTCACATGCTCCTCCAACTGAGCCAGCCAGGAACCCCTAAAAATAATATTTTTTTATATTGGAATTCTACAGTGTCCAATTCTTTTAATATTACAATAACTTAGCAATCTCCATGTCATATACATCTTTTCACTAAAATATCTGTATAAATCTAAGGTTTTGTTTTTCTATCCCATTTCAGCATACATGCTTTCAAAAAATGATCTCAGATTATTTTGGCCTTGAATTAATGCATATTGACAATATCAAAATGTAGATTAATTTTGTTATATCAACATATTCCTTTTTTTATTTTACTCTATTTCATTTTATTTGAATGCTGATGACCCACTAAATTGATTCTGTAACCCTCCTGGCCGTTCTCAACTGGGGTTCTCAAGAGGCAAGCCCAAATGCCTCAAGGCATCCACTTTAGGCAATAAATTAACTTCACTCCAAAGCATTTAGAAGGGTACTATATACCATCTTTGGAAGAACTGGTGAAACGATCACTCAGATAATTTTCTGTAGGGCTTAATTTTCCCCTCATGGCAGCCCAGATGAAAAAGGCTGAATGAATGAAAAATTGCAATTTGAAAAACCTTGCTCCAAGTGAACTATCTAAAAACAGGTCCAAAAGTATTATTTCAACAACTGGTTCTGTATTTAATAACACCTGTGTACTGTGCAGGTGCTTTTGCACAGATTTACAAAGCATTACAAATGTAAAGGAATTATCACTCTATGCTGCAAGTATGAAATTTTCTTTTCTTTGCACTTGTTTAGGATTTACTACAATGAGCCTATAATGTTTTAATAATCACACCAAAAAAACTTTTTAACATCAAATAAAAGCCCTAGTGTTATCAAAATAAACTGCAGTGAGTTTCCTAAACTTTTGTATTCCTTGTCCCCATGACACAAAATATGCACGTTCAGTGCTATTTGAAATCTCAAAATAAATTCAATACTATAAATAAAAACAAAATGTTACTTTGCTTTAAAACTAACCCTGGTTTTCTCCTCGAAAATCACTGGTAACTTTATAGGGCTAGTAAAACTTTTCATTCAGTTATTCAAACCTTTATTAAACATCTACCACATTCTAGATTAGGAAACTAGAAGATAAATTCCTGCCCTCAGGGGCCTGCATTTAGTCTTTATGTACATATTTCTGTGACCTACTTCTGAGTGTATAAATCAAAATGAGTTTTACAGGGCGCCTGGATGGCTCAGTCGGTTAAGCTTAAGCAGCTGCCTTCCAGCCTTCCAAGGCTCAGGTCAAGATTCCGGGGTCCTGGGGTCCTAACACCAAGCTGGAGCCCGGGAGTCGGGCTCTCTGCTCAGTGGGAAGCCTGCTTCTCCCTCCCCTTGGCCTGCCACTTCCCCTGTTTGTACTCACTCTCTGTCAAATAAATAGATAAAATCTTAAAAAAAAAAAAAAGCAACTTTATACTTTTTCTAGTCATTCTTTCTGCCCAGCATGGGGCTGTAATACTTTATTTAGTGATTGAGGCAAACCGCAGCTTAAGAAAGGGTTTAGGGGCGCTTGGGTGGCTCAGTGGGTTAAGCCGCTGCCTTCGGCTCAGGTCATGATCTCGGGGTCCTGGGATCGAGTCCCACATCGGGCTCTCTGCTCAGCGGAGAGCCTGCTTCCCTTCCTCTCTCTCTGCCTGCCTCTCTTGTGATTTCTCTCTGTCAAATAAATAAATCTTTAAAAAAAAAAAAAAAAAGAAAGGGTTTAGAATTTAATTATATATCTTCTTTTTTTGCTTTCTGTAGTCTAATAAAATCCTTAAGTTTTTTTATGTATGAACCTTCGTTAGACTAAAAATTCTGTTTGTGGACAAAATACAGGTTCCTGCCATTCCTAAAGCTATTCCCAAACTAGTTCTACCTCTTTACTTGAACAAATTGGGTTCTGGCTCCATAGTTTCCTCTCCCAAATTGTAAAGGAACTGAAATTAACCCAATTCTTGATTCCCTCCTTGTTCTTCCAATGGCATAAATTATGACATGTGCACAACTATGAGAACACTATTGGATGCCTCCACACTAATTCAGGTGTACCCTTTTTCTTCTTCCTTGAAGTTTCTTAATTTTTTCCCATTTCTCAGACCAAAAAGAATAAACTTCTAAGTTTTTTATCAAAGCCTTTTTAAAAATGTTAACATTTATAACTGTTTTATTATTTTTTAGTGGTAAAAACAAATACAGGTTCTGTATTTTCTAAACCATAAGGGGGCACTATTCCCAAAGCCATTCTAAAGATTTCATTTAACAGTCCTTAACATAATTCTTATAATAGACCTGTTTCACTTTTCTTCTTGCATAACTTTGTTTTAGTAAGTAAATATCCAATTAGTATAATTACTGTGTACAAATAATGAAGAGTGAGATACATCTGAACCCAATACTCAGTTATTTTATTTGCATTAGAAATATCTTCACAATTCTAAATTAAGTCAAAAAGATGTTTGGGGAAAGGAAAGTCCCCAAATACGTATTAGTAAATATTTCAATGATAGTCTGAAGCACCACCCCGCATTCCTAGACTCTTAACCTCAAAGTGCTTTCACTTCCATTCTTATTGGATCAGTTATCTCATTCAACAGTTTATCAGCAAATTATATATGTGTTTACTTCCAGATCAAACCATCATTTAAAAAAAAAAACCAAAAACCTCCACATATTCTAAAATATAATGCAGTGTTGTTTTTCAAAAATCTATTCAGTTAAAAAAAGGAATTCGCTGAGTGCATCTGACATGCCAAGCACTAAACTATGTTCTAGGAAAAAGATAGTCTCTAAACTCATAAAGTTAGTTATTAATTTTAGAAAGTTAGACAAAAATATTCATAGTGGTACCCCATATGAGCACAAACACTTCATCTGATGCTAACCTTATCCCCACTTGATCAAAATTTATGCTAATCACAAAATGCACAATCTATCACTGATATAGCAAATTACCACCAAATCTGTCCCAACTATTACTAGAACACATTTTGTCTCAACACTACTGTTTGTAGTTGCCCATTCTCTCAAGTGTATTTCCTCACTTCATTTAGGTTTGGAATAAGAAACGCACTTCCTCGACAGAAGAAACAGTTTACAAGATGGGAAAATTTTCTTCTACTATTACTATTATTCCAATGACCTCTGCAGAAATGATGAACTGAAAGTAAAATGCAAAACTAAAAGTAGTAAAATGTTTAATGGGTTTTAAGAAACAATTTTGTTGATACCTTTAGGTCATCTATTTGCATCACAGACAATCTGTAGGGTTTTTTTTTTTTTTCTCCCTAGGCAGAGTAAAACCGTATTATATTACTTAAAGAATAGTCAAGTCTAAATGTTAGAAAGCTAAATTTTAATTTAAAAATATATATATATATATATCAGGGCATGGGGCACCCGAGTGGCTCAGTCACTTAAGCAACTGACTCCTGGTTTCCTCTCATGGGAGGAATGATCTCATGGGTTGTGGGATGGAGCCTGAATCTGGCTCCACGCTCAGCAGGGAGTCTACTTGGGATTCTCTCTCCGTGCCCCTCCCCACCTCTTGTACACAGGTGCACATGCACTCACATGTGCACACACGCTCTCTCCCTAAAATACATAAATCTTAAAAAAAAAAAAAAAAGCATAAGGGAATACATCATCTTAAAGATTGTCCGCCACATTCTGTAACAGTAAAGAACCACCTATGACAAGTGGACTTTTCTAGTGTGCTTAAAAATAATCTTAAGTAAGTATCACCCTTCAAATTTTATTTACAAATAACCAATTTGCAGGGTATCTGGATGGCTCAGTCGGCTAAGCATCTCACTCATGATTTTAACTCAAGCCATGATCTCAGGGTCATGGAATCAATCCCTGCATTGGGCTCCAGGCTTGGCATGGAGTCTGCTTGGGATCCCTTCAGATTCCCTCTGCCTCTCTCCCCACTCACACGAGCTCTCTTTCATTCTCTCTCTCAAATAAATAAAATCTTTTTTTAAAAATAGGCAATTTGCTTAGCAACCTTTTTTTCCATAGACAAAAATGTACGAACAACAAAATCAGGCTTAGATCAAATAAATAATACTCACTGAAGATCTGGAAAAGAAATATGACATTCTTGCATACATTCACACACTGTAAAATACAAGAACCATATTTCTAACAAAAAGCACAAAAAGCTCTGGTGATATAAAGAAATAAATAGTTTAGGGGCGCCTGGGTGGCTCAGGGGGTTAAAGCCTCTGCCTTCGGCTCAGGTCATGGTCCCAGGGTCGTGGGATCGAGCCCCGCATCGGGCTCTCTGCTCTGTGGAGAGCCTGCTTCCTCCTCTCTCTCTGCTTGCCTCTCTGCCTACTTGTGATCTCTGTCAAATAAATAAATAAAATATTTTTTTTAAAAAAAGAAATAAATAGTTTAAGAACACCATTTTGCAAAGCCACCTAGGCAGTTCTAAAATCAAATGTTTCTTGTGACCTGAGTAATAAAGAGTTCAAAATATACCTTTAATTTCTACATAGAGCCAATTCCTCCTTAGAACACTGGCCTTATACCACTTATTTCGCCCATCTAAATATAGCTACTATGCAAATTAAATGTGGTTATTAGTCATGCAAATAGTTTGGTGATCATTACTAATATAATTTCCATCCCTGGAAATAATTTAACAGTTGCTATGTTTCAATCAACTCCGTATTGAGTTTCCTAATTTTGTTTTTTAATCTAAAACAATACTTTGACTACATTAACTATATAAACATATTGAATTACATTAGTATTCATACTAAACATTAGGTTCTTTATATGAGAGGTTAATTTATTTAGTATACTCTACTATTTAAAAAAAAAAGCTTGTCTTGACTTTTTCAAACACGCTTCCTCTGGCTCTATTTGGTTTGTTTGGCAACCAACTCACTGACTCAGAGAAGATAATAAAAAATGTTCCCCAGTCAAGCAGATTTCCTCACCCCCCTCCCAGTTAAATACCTTAGTCTATAATTCAAGTTAATACAGAGTTTATGAACCAATATACTAAGGGAAATTGGTAAAAAGTTAATGTTTCTCAAAATTAAGTTTCTACTACTAAGTTTGCTTTTGGAAAAAGCACTGAAAATTACTAGACGTCAAGTCAGGAAATGCATTTGACTCCTCATTCTACCACCCAATAAGTTATACAACCAGGAACATGTGACCCATCTGTGACTGGTTTCTCATGAGAGAAACCTCACTCACAGACCTTCAAGCAAGAACTACCTCACAAAGTTTTAAGGAGTAAATTTCCAAAATATGAAGTGGCAAGCACAATAAACCACTTAAGTATGTATTACACGTGAACCGAAAAGACTTCTTTCTTAAAGATTTGATTGCTAGAAATTTTCTTAAATTCCATTAAATTGCTTAAAATTCACATACAATTGGAAGAAATACACAAAACACTGAAGTAAATCCTGCAAAAAGGTAACACAGCCAAAGGTGGCGGGGGGGGGGATCTCATATCTTCCCCCCCAAAAAAACTGTATTCAAATTAGTAATTTCTGAGACAATAAAGGACTACATCCAGATGAAGAATGGTTTCCATTTTACCCAAACCCTAGCACATTCAGTTTCAGTTAAGTAAATTCATCATCTTCTTTTTAACCTTTATCTTGGTTCTCAGATGTTCTTTTCTCACAAACATGGAGCAGAAATATCAGGCAAAGTAGTTTATCCCAAAAATGCTTATGTCAGGGGCGCCTGGGTGGCTCAGTGGGTTAAAGCCTCTGCCTTCCGTTCCGGCTCAGGTCATGGTCCCAGGGTCCTGGGATTGAGCCCCGCATTGGGCTCTCTGGGCTCTCTGCTTGGCAGGGAGCCTGCTTCCCTTCCCTCTCTCGCTGCCTGCCTCTCTGCCTACTTGTGATCTGTGTCTGTCAGATAAATATATAAAATCTTTTTTAAAAAAAATGCTTATGTCAGAGTAATGAAGACTGGAGCAAGGACAGCTGGCAAATAATGTGGTCATTTACGGAGAGTTAAGGGTAGAGCCCCTAATTAGCTTAAGGCAAGATATCATAAATATCAAAAGGGAATGCCCTTCCACATTTAGAGAATTTCCAAGCACAAGCCTAAGCGGGGGACCAATCCAGCTGTAATCAAGTCCAGCAGTTTGAGAAGTGGCTTGAAGTCAATCCTGCTTCAAAATCAGTCAATAACTGCACATGAACAATATAAACGTATCTAGGAGCCACAGGCAAGGAACTCCAAAGCGCTGACCCTTTAGAAGCAGCAAGTAGCAAACTCTCCTGAATTAGAGTCTAAAACTACCTTCTTGAGCTTCAGAAGCAAATCACAGTTTTAAAACTAAACTGTAACTAAATTTCCCTCAAAACCTTAAAGGTACTATAATAAAGCACTCAACACCAAATCTAGCCCAAACTCTAATGTTGCAGTGATTAAGCTTCAGTCATTTAATACGCCTCATTCATTTCTTCTGTGAAGTAGAAAAGGCAGAGATTATTTCAAGAAATAAAACTAATAGTGGAAAATTAGATTAAGATGAAACATGGCCAATCTTTTGTTGTAGAAATCAAATAAAATTATATATGTAAAGGCTCAAGAACAATGTTTGCCACATTGTAAGTATTAAACAGTGCTAGCTAGTATACTGGTTTTAATCAAGTAGAAAAATAAATATATAAACCAGATCAACAAACTGGATATTTAATAACCCGTATCTTGTTTTACCCAGACATTCAAACTCTCAGAATGAAAATCTTAAATACCAAATAATGTGGTGGGAACATAAAGTTTAAGATCTCTTTGCTGACAGGTTTTTACATTAATATTTAGTTAAAATAACCTTTTTATTCTGTCTTTTTATTTCTTTCTTTAAAAAAAAAAAAAACCTTGCTTACTAGAACCACAAATTCTTCAGATAAATCTGCCTTATCCATTTATTTCCAATACCGAATATCCAGATATAGAAACAATGTCAGAAATCCAAGATCTACCTTTGAAAAATGCTGTTTGAAGCCCACAACCAGAATTGTTTTGGCTAGCTATTATACCATTTGCAAATGGAAATAACACCAAAGTGTAAATTATCTTGAGTCCTAGGACAACAACAGATCTAGTCATCAAAAAGCAGGATGTGTGAAAAAGAAAGAGAACATGACTTGAGAAAGAAGCCCCAAATCCTCCACTCCCTGGCTATATAATCTTGGGAAAGTCACTTGATCTCTGAGCCTCATTCTCTTTATCTGTAGAATGGGAATGATCCTAATTCTTGCAACAGGTTGTTCGATCTTCCAAACGAGCCCACACACAGGAAAGCATTTTACAGCCTAAAATGTGTAATACAAACATTACGCATTACACAGATCAGTATTTTTTGTTGTTGTTGCATTAGCAGCAAGTTTCTTAATGCACAGGTTAAGTAATAGTCTAAATATAGAATTGATTTCAAAGTAAACCACTGCCATTATTCAAAATTATTATTTAAAAAAGCAAAAACAAAACTTGCCTTGGATTGAGTTCTCTTTCCATTTCTCATGCTAAATTTCTCCTTCATTTCTTCTAAAATTATCTTCAGTTTCTTTTCTTCAGGTGTCCCTAAGTATTTCTGGTTCACATGAAGATAGCAATGCCATTTGGCTGACTCAAAGCCCCAGTGGCAAGTCCTTTTGTCAGGTGATCTGTGAGAATGCATCACAAAAGTCTGGGGTGCAAACATTCCACAGCACTCCAGACACTGAATACAGGGAGCATCGGGCTGAACATAAAACTGGGGTGCAAATAGACCCTGACATTTGCCCAAGCATTCGTGTTCCACTTCAAAGGCACTGCCAGTTTCCTTTAACTGGGCCAATGAGTTTTTAGCAGGAAGTACACTACCATTTTGAGGAAAAGTGCGTGGCCGCAATAAAGCATTACATAGTCTTTGTGCATCAGTTAATGTGATCAGCCCACAGGATGGGGCATTGAATGGAAGAATTCCCAGGACCTTTAAGATATGAAGCTGGTCTGAAGTACACCGTGAACAATAGATGTACAATTCATCACACACTGTATTTATTTGCTGGAGTGAAAATTCTCGGAGAACCGAATTTAAGACTTGGGGCAAACAGAGTCTCTTTTCTCCTCCAACCTGAAAGCAAGAAATAGACTCTCCTTCCAACACAGTCTGGGTGAGTTCTGTGGAGCTATCAGAAGGGATGAGCAGTGGGCCAGGAAGAACCTGAGGAGATGGAAGAGGCAGAAATACAGTAGGTGACATGCTTTCTTGGGAATATCGAGCAGAAAATGCTGCTGGTCCACCCAGGGAGCTCTGACTACTTAAATGGAATTGCGCCAAAGTGTGTTTCAAACTGGGATTTAAATGTAAAGGTTCAGGCACAGAGGTACAGGTTCGCTTGACATGTTCCCCATCAGTTTCCATTGGCACTTCATAGTCATCCAAGTGTTCCTTCTTTACTGCTGGCATCTTGTTGATCATCATTTTCCCATTTGCGTGGGTGTCTGTCATCATTTTTTTCACTGGAGGGCCGCCATCATCTCCCATTCCATTCAGTTTTTTATTTGTGCCCTGAACCAAGGAAAAATTTGTCTGTAGGTTTGCCATGGCTAAAAACTGTTGTGTTAAATAAATAAGTCTGAAATTTGCATTGTTCTTCAGTCACTCATTCGAAGAGAGAAAAGCAATGTATATCAATACTTATGGCAATTTACTCTCATAGAAAATTTAAATTTTCAAAGAGAAAATTACACAATAGATTTTGCAACTTTATTTTGTTCTGCTTCTACTCTAGTATAATTTCACTGCCAGTGCTATAAACTTTCTTCTTTTGTCTCTAATAATAAGAATATACTTGTGAGGCACACCTCTGAGGAAGCTTTTTTTCGTAATTCTTCAAATATATACATTAAAATAAACTTATCAATTCTCTCAATTCAAGAAGTCCAGAATCAATGCAATGGTTTGGTTTGGTTTTAAGCAAAACATGTGAAAAGCTTATGTGATTACTTGTGTCATAAACCCTAGACACAAACACAGATCAAAATGTCACACCCAAATTTAGGTTTTGGCACCAAGGACACCAAAAAAGGGGGAAAAAAGGTGTCTTCTCTAAAAGTGATGATCTTGTTGGTCTGTGTTAACAAACTGAAGGCTTGTATAAATCCTCGCACCAGTAAGAAGAGCTTCTGACTCCACTTGAACTTCTACAGTTAAAAATGATACCTAAAGAAAAACTGCCCAGGGAATCTTCAGGGATTACTGTTCATTCTTCTTTTAATTAATCTAGAAGAGAGCGGGGTGGGGGAGAGTTACATTTGAATTTGCTCCAGAGGCTGAAGGGTTGGTTTGAAACTAGTTTCTTAATCTTATACCCAGCTCAATTTTACCAAAGGTGACACTTGAGCAATTTCTTCAAATCTAACACCAGTTAGATAGAAGAACTTCATTTAAACAGGAAAGCAATTTGGAGAATGAGTAAAGGGGGCAATAATATCCCTCAAAAGGGAAAGGGCTACTTCAGCTAAGAATAGGGAGAACCTTAAGTAGATCATCTCACCCAAAATTCAGTACCAGAGGCTTTCTCAGTTATGCCATTTTAATTATAATAATCCCTTACTACATCTCTTAATATAAAAAGATATATACCAGTTTCATCCCCCCAAACAATCAGATACGAGTTAACATATTTACCATACGTAACTAAGTTACAATTTTAAGTGCATTAATTCACCTAGTCAGTGTATGCTATTTTTCTGGAACGACTATAGGCAAAAATTAACTTTCCCTTTAAAAGGTGGGTGAAGTGGCTTAATGCAAGCCAAAAGCCAGACTCCAATCCTGGGAATCTCCATCCTTAACAAGACTAATCCCGGAAAAAAACACAAGGCAGACAGACCTCACAAAGAATGCAAATGGAGGAAGAGGGAAAAAGAAAAGATTGTTCTTCCACTTCCTTCTTTTCCGAAAGAAATTCGATAAATAGAAATTTTTGCCTCCCGATCTCCCAGCAATTTACCTTAAAATATACCCTAATGGCTAAGGACCAAGGCCACCAGCCAACATTCTGACTTTCGCCCACCACAGGAACACCTCAGCGAACGAAGGCTGAGAAAGAGGGCAGGAGGCATGACCTACAGTAGGGGAGCCCCCAACCCTGAAATCCTCGGCCCAAGCAAATCTACCCACCCATCACAAACCCGAGGGGGAGGACGGAGTGGTGGACAAGGGATACGGGACGCCTTAGGCTGTGCAAGGGGGGTGTGGGAAGTGGAGGAAAAGGAGTCCCCCAACCCCCACCCACAGCCTCGAGACAACCCCAAGTGCCCTCCAACACTGCCCCACTGCGGGGGCCCCGGGGAAGACTGTGGAAATCCCCCGCGTACCCTCTCCCGGGGAAGTTCTCGGGTGTTACCCCAGCACCCCTACGGCTGCACCTCCCCCGCCTGCCCGGGGCCAGAAGGGAGAAGGGTCTGCGAACGGGTGGGGCGCCAAGTCGGGATCCCCCCTCCGCAGGGCGCCGACAGACGCCGGGGGGATCCCCGAGGAGTGCAGACGGGCTGCTGGGGGAGGGTGGGGGAGTGACGGGCGTCCGGGTCTCCGGGGTCCGGACGGCTCCGGTCAAGTGCAGCGCCCTTCCTGTGTCCGCGCCCACCGCCCGGGGTCAGCGAAGCATGATCCGGCCGGGGACGCCCGCCCTGCGCCCCCTGTGCTCCGACCCCACCCGGGACCCGCGCATCCGGACCCCCGACTCCGGCCTCCGCGCCCGAAGTAGCTCGACGAGCTTTGTTAACTCCCCACTACCCCAAGCACCGCCGTCGGGCTCCCCCGAGGCCGCGCGCCCCTTGCCTCCCGCCGAGTCCGCCGCGTCCTCACCGCGAGCCGGGGCCGCACCTGTGCCAGCCGCCGCCGCTCGCCCGCTCCCTTCGGCTGTGCCGGCGCCGCTCCGAACCCCACACACATCGCTACACACAGCCCTCTGACGTCACCGAGCCCTCGGCCCGCCCACGTCACTGCGGAGACACACGGCTTCCCGCAGACGCCGCCGCCGTCTCCGGCCGCCCGGGGGAGAGAGAGGGCGGCGGGGAGGGGGAGGGGTGGGGAACGGAGCCAGCGGCGGCACCGCGCGCGCGGCCCCGCCGGCGTCGGCGCCGCCACGGCCTCTCGGCTCCCAGCTCCTCGGGGACGCGCGCGCCGTCTGGCCTATTGTGGCTCCTTAGGGCTCCCCCCTCGCCCCGTCGTCTCGCGCGCGCGCCCCTCCCCCCAGGCGCGCGCCCGGCGCTCCTGGCCCTGCGCGCCGTCTGGGCGGCTGGCGCGCGGCGCTGTCTGCGGTGCACCCGGCGCAGACAGGATGTTCCCTCCCCGCCCCACCCCCACCGCCACCCTCCCTCCTTCCTTCCTCGAGTCGCCCAGCCGGCTGTCTGGGACCGCCACCGCCCCGCCCCCGCCCCACCCGCTGCTCTGTGGTGACGGGCCAGACCCGGGGGCGCCCTGGCCGCTCGGCTGCCGCGCTACAGCGAGAGAGGGGGCAGGGCGGCCGCGCGGTGCACTGCGCGCGACCCCAGCAGCCGGCAGGGCGGAGGCAGGGCCCGCCCGGCAAAGCGCCGCCGCCCGAGGTCAGGCACGGGCGACCCTCCCCCCGCGAGGCCGCAGCTGGGCCGCCCCGCCCCGGAGGCAGCCGGGTGGCGACAGCCCTGCAGCGCCCCCGGTGTGGGCCCTGCTCCCCGGGGCGCGCCGGGGCTGCCCCCCGCCCCCGCGGGGCCTCCAGCCCGCGAGCCGCCCTGCCAGCTGCCCACGCTCCGCCCCACCTCGGCTGCCCCCGCCTCGTGCAGGCGGCCTCCGCCCAGACGCCTTCCCCGGGCTGACCTCCATCCGCCATCCGGCCGGGCTAGAGAGCTGGCCAAAGTTCCGGCAAAACCGAGAGAGAACATTTTTGTCCCTACTTCTCAGCCTCCCTCCTCCCCCCTCCCCACCAGGCTTCTCCCTCGATTTCAAAAGGGAGCTGGAAATTACAGGTTTCTACAGTGTTTACTGAGGGCTTATTTGGTTTTTGTTTTAGAAGGGAACACGAAATGAGATGAGGAAGGGTACGACCTAGGAGCTTTCGGCTTTGACCATCGGGCGAGCAGAGTGGTCTTACTTGTTAGCGTTCCCAGGACAGCCAATTAGCATATTAAACTCTTCCGAGTTGCTCCGTCATATTTCGAAACACCAAGAAATCCCCTTTTCTCCACCCCACCGCAAGATTAGGAACCGAAATAGTTCACCGACTTGCACTGCACAGAATTCAAAGGACTCGAGCTTCGCCTCGGGGTGTTTTTTCTTTCTTTTTTCTTCTTTCCCTTTTCGCCCATTTTCGTCCAGTGTCTCCTGGTTTTACTGCTTCGAGATTGCTACTACGGGGTCCGCATTTGGAGCTAGCAGACTGGGAATAGTCCTGTGCTCATAGATCCCCCCGCCCTTTTCCTCCCAGAAGGCCTACCAGAGGCTCACAAACCTCTCATTCGCCCCACTCCCACGTTCCCTTCCTTACGCCCCCCAACGTCGTGCTCCCGGGTCGTGCCCCCTCGCCCACCCCCCACCTTCCCCTCCTTCTTGACTGCCTCCTTTGCTGAACATGAATAATTCCGCAGCACTTCCCATCTGTTATTACCATAGAGACAGAAGCTCGGCAAAGATAATGATGTTCTGTGCAGAGCCAGTGGGGGAACAGCATCTGTGAGTCTGGGGGATAGATTTTCTAACCGCGAGAATATTTAGAAGGCCGGCTGCAGATCCAGTGTGGAAGACTGGACAGTCCTGGGATTTGGCATCCAGGCAACTCTTGGCACCTGGCTCGTGTCTCTCGAGAAGAAACAGTTTTTGGGAACCAAAATGACAAATTTTTTAAAAAGTGATTCCAAACTGCAATTACTGACGAATATGTAGTAGTCGTTCGATCAGCCATAAAAATAAGTACTTGCTAGCATGTCCAAAGGCCTAAGGACCAAAATAAACTGGACAGTAAATAGACTTTTGAGAAATCAAACGCATTATCCCCTCCACTGTTTTTTATTTGCTTTCCCCAGGAATCTGTTTTTGAGGGAATGATCTTTTGTGCCTGTTATTTTATGTACAATAGTTTGAGAAATAGTGACAGACAAATGTAGCTAGAACCAATCAAGCTTTGAGGGCATTTTTTTTCATTATTCATCAAAGTACAAAACGTACCAAATTAAAATTCACTTTACCCTTGAATTCCCAAGGTCTCAACCTCAAAGGTACAGGTTTGAACACAAGTGAAACTAAACAGGGTACATTTACACAGTTGTGATGCAGCTGGGGAGGCTCTTCCTAAGCCAAATTTTTGCAGGCTTACTTAAAGATTTTCAGGAATTATCAGCAAAATTGTATACTATGAAAAAAACACACACACAGAAGCAAATGATAATGGTTCTTTATCTCAGAATTAAGTGGACACAGAGAATACAATCCTTAGAAAAAATATGCACTGTAAGGTAATGAATATTATAATTCCATATACTGATGGTCTTCATTGGTGTTGAAAAGTCAACGCAAATATTGGCTAGTAAATAGCTAGTAGATAGGTTTCAGTCAGCCTCCTACCGCGTCTTGCTCACTGCCAGCAGGAACTAAGCAAGACCACTGTGAGAATGTGTGCGTGTGTGCATATAAGAATTCCAAATGATTGGAGGGGAGGAGGAGCCTACCCATTGTCTCATCTTCCACTAAGCAGTACAGCTATAAGATCCAAACTAATTGCTACTAGATGGTCTAGAATTTCTTCTTCATTCGTTATGGCCCTCTGGTAATAAGAGAAACCAAGAATTCAAAGACTAGTTCTGACCTGTGACCTGATAAATGATTTGGGGCAAATGCTTTCCGCTTGTCTCCTTGTACCCATCTATTGATAATGACCTACCAATATTCATTCAAAGAATATGAAAATGAAAAGGACAGGGTAAAGTGCAAACACTCATTGTAAATTAATTTTATTTTCATGAAGGAGGGGGCAGAAAGGTCAGATAAACGTTAACAGAGCGCAAAAACACTGGCTTTTGTGTTTTTGTTTACACCCCTTTGTGCTCTTTTCCAAGGAAGAAAAACCAGTTGTAGCTTGATGGTTCTAGTGCCTCTTCTCCCATCTCCCTTGATCTTCAACAACAACAAAAAAAAACTTGTTTGACATATTTTCTAGCAGCAAATCAGATTCTACAAGGTCCTTCAGTTTCACAAAAGAATCTCAACTATTTCCTATTCCACCTCACTTTTTTCTGTAGCTTTTCATTTATTTCTACTTGTTCGAATTATGATGGTGCTAATGCTCTTTAACTTCCTCACAGCACTCTCATCTTTTTCCTACCTATCCCCTCTCCCCTACTCTCCTGCCCCTACCCCCACCCCCCAGTGCACTTTAAGCCCCATATTAGTTTAATGCTACTGTCCCTGCTGGTGCAAAGATCCTTCCCCTCATTGACTAGGCTTTCTCTTCTTATCTGCCAAATCAATACTATAGCTACAAGATCCTAATCCCCATTTTCATGTCTTAAATAAGATGAGAACCGGATGCTTAAAAATTATTAACTTCCTTTTCCTGAATAGTGTCATGCAGCACTTTTTTTTTTTTCCGGATTTTAACTTGGGTTCTGTGAAACTGGAAGGGAAATATGAAGAAAAAAGCAAAAAAGAATAGCCAGAAAGGGTAAAAGAGAAAAAGATCATGTTAGAAGTGTTTGAATTTTTAGTGTATAAATTGCAACAAACTCTAAAATCAATGTAATGGGCACATGGAAAGTGTATTTCATTGTCAATTCTAGGAATTTCATGAGTGTTTAGAAAGTGTGACAAAGTTTGACTTACTGCAAATCAGAGACCTTTTCTCTTTTTCAGAAAAAAAAAAGTCATATTTAGCCCTGTGATATTGCCAGGCTAAGATTTGAAAACTGCGTAGTGCTAGAACTATAAGTAGTTCAAAATGCTTCACATTTTCCTATGAGACACAGACAAGAAATTCCCTTTTTAACAAAAGAGAAGTTGAGGCAGAGTTTAGGTTACAAGCCTAACCACTAGGCTAATGAGTGGCAGAACAGAGGTTAGTAGGACATGCATTTGACCCACATCACTGGGGTTTCCATTCTTCATTTCCTCACTCTTCTTGGTTCTCAGTCCCACAAGCTGTAAAGACTGTCAAATTGGTCAAAGAAGCCCAAATATTGAAACTTACAGGTAGGTAGCATTGTACCAAGCTTCGGAGAATATTTATCATCACCCACAATAATACTTACCCTTCCTATGGAGTAATGCTCTGTGATAGTCTACTCTCTATTCTGAATCTTTGAATTTCAATTAGCTACTAATGCATGCAGCCTACAGTTTAGAAAACAATGCATTAAAGAATAATAACCAGTGTTAACATTTATATAGTATTTACTATTGCTAGGCTCTGTTCTAAGCATTTTAAGTATAACTCATTTAATCCTCAAAACAACCCAATAAAAGAGTGGCTATTGTTACCCCCATTTTACAGATGAATAAACTGGCACAGGGTTGTGTTCAAAATCATACAGCTAAGTACATCCTTCCTCTTCAAATTGTGAAAAATATTATCTACATGATTTTCAAATCTGAGTTCTGTGTAAAACCAATCTGGAGGTAAGAAATAGGATTAAGGTTTATGTTATATGATTTGAAGGTCACAGAAGATTCTATCATCCCCACTGCCTTTCTGACATAGTGTTTGAGATTCCCATAATATATTATTTTCACTAATATCCAGGTTAAACTGCAAATGTATTACATAGAAGGGACTAAACATTATTATTATTATTAGTCTCTATTATTATGTAATTATTAATCTCACAACACTGTCTCAGGTAATATTACCCCTACTTACCAGATGAGAAAACTGATATTCTGGGTTTAGGTGATATCTTTGCTCTGTTTTGCTGTCTATATCAGATCCATTGGTCACATAGCAGAATCCTATTATAATGCCACACAAGATAAGGAAACTGATTAGAGGAGGACATAGAAGTAGAAGATATTCATATATAGCTCAGGGAGGGAAAGTGCAGGTAAAGAACCAAAGCAGGGAGTTCTGGGCCACCAAATGGTAGACTGAGAATTATAGTAGTTTCCCATAGGGTTGGCTGCCCAGCTATGCATCTTTTCCTGGCTCCTGTCCCAGTCCCTGAACCACGTGGCTTCTTCAACTATGAATGACCTTCCCTGCAAACCTAGCCAGCTGGACCCGGAATAGACACCTGAGCCAAGCTAGGCCAATGAGCACCTTCCCAGAGGTGTTTGGAATGAGCACTAAGAGAGTCTAGCCCCAGCCTGGCTGGTGTACTGAATGGAGAAAATATAACCTCCAAAACTTTTGGTGGTCATGCTGCCATATCGTGGAGTGGAAAAGCAGTGTAAGCCATCTGCCGGAAGAAACCAAAATGAGGCAGGTGTAAAGAGGAGAACAGATAGAGTGCTGATAAGACTCAAGGTTTAGGCTCCAGTGTGTTTCCATGCTGAGCTATACTCCTGTCCTTGGATGCTCCTGCAACCCTGAGCTGAATCCCCTCTTAAGCTTGAGCTAGTCCAAGTCCTTGCAACCTAGACTCAGAAAGAAGTGGAAGGATGGGGTAGTGGCAGAAAAACCTGTCCGCTTCAGTTTTACACAGCTCTGGACTTAGTGTTAACTACCAAATCTCACTAGACTTGGATTCACCAAGAAAACCAAAAACCAAACAGCAAAAAAATATCTATTAGAACACCCCATCTGGGACTCCTGGGTAGCTCAGTGGGTTTAAGTGTCTGCCTTGAGCTCGGGTCATGATCTCAGGTGCCTTGAATGGAGCCCTGTGCCTGGTTCCCCACACAGCGGGGAGATTGCTTCCCCCTCAGCCTCTGCTGCTTCCCCTGCTTGTGTGCTCTCTCTCTCTATGACAAATAAGTAAATAAATAAATCTTTTTAAAAAAAAGGGAAAAAAATAAAAATATTTTAAAAATGGGGAAAGTAGGGGGAAAGCAGAGAGAGGCAAAAACACTTTGAAGACATAAAATGGTTCTCTGGGGCCTCTACTGGTTAAGAGTGTGACTGTTGGGGCACCTGGGTGGCTCAGTCATTGGGCCTCTGCTTTCAGCTCAGCTCATGATCCCGGGCTTCCTGGTCAGCTGGGAAACTACTTCTCCTTCTCCCACTCCCCCTGCTTCCATTCCCTCTCGCTGTCTCTCTCTCTATCTCTCTATCAAATAAATAAATAAAATCTTTAAAAAAAAAAAAAGCTTGTGACTCTTGGTTTCAGCTTAGGTCATGATCTTCCAGTCCTGGGATTGAGCCTATATTGGGCCCAGTGCAGAGTCTACTTCAGATTCTTTATCCCTCTTCCTCTCCCTCCCCCTGTGCTTCTCCCCACTCTCTCTCTCTAATAAATAAAATATTTAAAAAAATAAAAACAAATATAAACATAAAAAAATAAAATAAAATAAATGGTTCTCTGGTCAGAATAAAATTTACCTGACAGCAGGAGCGCTGTTCTGGCTCAGTCCATAAAACATGTGATTCTTGATTTTAGGGTTGTGTCTTTGAGCCTCACATTAGGTGCAGAAATAAATTAAAAAATAAAATCCTCAAAAAAAAAAAAAATCTTCACCTGATTGCATGAACAAACCTACAAAATAGACATAAACCTACAAAATAGACCAGGTATAACTGGTCAGCAAGATTAGCAAGGCTCTCTCATTTGTGGAGATGAATGAATGCATCAGCCTTGAGGTATCCAGAGAACAAATTGTGTATTTAACCTTCCTTATTCTGAAGCAAACTTCTGATTATAATTGAGCTTCCCAAACCACTGGTATGTGGAGAAGTCCATGTCAGTGTAAATGTCCAGTTCCTTTCTGACTGTAAACAAACGCCTGCTATGCTGATTGTGTGCACCAGATGTTGTGAGTTTGGTTCAAGTGAACTGGCTCACAGACCAGATCCAATCTTATTTGTTGACAAAATCAAGCAACTAAACCTTCGAGGCCAAGAACCAGGTTCTAATTAACCCAGATAATGCCAAAAAGGTCTATCCCTGGGAGGCAGCCGAATGGCCTCCCCACACAATCCTGACGTGTCCCAGAGACTTGTCCTCGAAATATTAATTCCTAAAGTAGAATCAGGAGAAACTCCAGAGCTCCTCAGTGGATTCTGGGATGGGCCAATAAGAACAGGAGAACCAGAGAGGTTAGGAATGGAAGACTATGAGACACATGAGTTAATTATAAAGGATGGATAGTGGGGCACCTCGGTGGCTCAGTAGGTAAGCATCTGCTTTTGGCTCAGGTCTCCGACCCAGGGTCCTGGGGTCAAGCCCCGCATCAGGCTCCCGGCTCTACAGGAAGCCTGCTTCTCCCTCTCCTGCTCCCCCAGCTTGTGTTCCCTCTCTCTCTCCTCTCTCTGTGTCAACTAAATACATAAGAGCTTTATTTTTTTTTAAGATTTTATTTATTTATTTGACAGAGATCACAAGTAGGCAGAGAGGCAGGCGGGGGCAGGGGGTAGGCAGGCTGAGCAGAGAGCCTGATGAGGGGCTTGATTCCAGGACCCTGAGATCATGACATGAGACAAAGGCAGAGGCTTAACCCACTGAGCCACCCAGGCGCCCCTACATAAAAGTTAAAAAAAAAAAGGATGTATAGAGTAAAAGAAAGCAAGGGCCAGCAGCATTCTTGTTAGGGAGGTACTGGGTTTGAAACAGAGTTCAAGTTCTTCTTTAAGAGACATTCAGATCTGGGGTGCCTGTCTGGCTCAGTCAGTGGAGTGTGCAAATCTTGATCTTGGGGTTGCAAGTTTAAGCTCCACATTTGGTGTGGAGATTACTTAACAAATGAAATCTTTAAAAAAAAAAAAAAAAAAAGATGTATCCAGATTTGACTTACTGAAAGAAAGAGTAGCATAGCCATTTTTTATAGGAAAATTTTGTTAAATAGAAAATTTTTACTTTTTATTTCCTCCCACCCAAAAAGTACCCATTAAGTCCCCAAAGAATTTTTCTCAAAGTGGGGTTTGCCAAGCACCTGCACCAGAGTCATCTGAGGAACTCATTAAAGATCTAGACTCTTGGGCCCCAGAACTACCAAATTAGAATCTCAGGGGTTGGAGCGCGGCAATCAGCAATTTCAATAAACACCCAGGCATGTATGTCCCTGCATTCTCAAGTCTGAGAAGTTCTCCACGCAGGGAAGTATAAAGGAAAAGTAGAAGGGAGAATTCTTCTACCTGAACAACTCTGGCAGCAAAATCAGTCAGAGCAGCCATAGGGGCAGACAAGGCAGAATACCAAGGCAGCATTCCCAGAGACAACACCCAGCCCCACTTTCCAGACTCTGTCAAGGGTACGCCCACACTGAAAGCAGTTTCGCTTTGTGTGTGTATGTTTTAATCTTTTACAAAATTTGCAAAATTAAGTGAAAAAGAGCACCTGGAATGTAATCTTTTTCTATCCCCGGGATGCTAGCCTCCCCAGTGGCAGCCAAGGGGCCCTAACCTTTTCTTGAAGAAAAAAAATTCTAGAGATGTGACTGTTTCCCAAAACATAACATTAAAAATCTTTCATCACAGTTTCACAGAAGCATGAGAAAGAGAGCAAAGTGGTAAGGCTTCACCGTGTTTGTGAGCTGATTGCAGAAGTAAAGCTTGTATTTCTTTCATGTTTACACACATGGAAAGAAGGAGTATTATATTCTTAGTGTTCTGTAAGTAAAATAGTAAGAGATGAACATATGGTAAAAATATGTCAGGACAGGTAGTAAAATTAAAAATTTTCAGATCCTTTGACTTAATAGTTACTCTTCCAGAAATTTATCTTAGCAGAGTTAATGGACAAGTGCAAAAAGATATAAGACGAAGATGTAGGGCGCCTGGGCGGCTCAGTGGGTTGGGACCTCTGCCTTAGGCTCAGGTCATGATCCCAGTGTCCTGGGATTGAGCACCGCATCAGGCTCTCTGCTCAGCAGGGAGCCTGCTTCCCACCCCTCCCCCACCCCGACTGCCTCTCTGCCTACTTGTGATCTCTGTCTGTCAAATAAATAAATAAAATCTAAAAAAAACACACACAAGCACACACAAAACAAGGATGTATATCAAAGTGGTTTACGATAAAGAGAGATTGGAAACTTCTGATATGAAACACACCAACCATGATGCCAACAATGCCTTCATCCTCTTAACAGAACCCATCCTGCTCACGGTCTTTTGCTCTGATCTAGACTATTCCTTGAGCAAAGGGTGGTCACTGAATGGATCAGGAGTGGGGTCCTGAATCATAGGCTGGCCAATAACGTAGCTTAGCCTGACCCAAAAGTCCTGGCCCAGAGGGGTTGATACTAATTAATAAGGCCAATTAGACTTTCTCCTTTTACAATTTAAGAGAAAAATACAGTACTAGCAATCGGAATCGACATACACATTTGTCCTTATAAATAAATTATAAAGTTATATATTAAAACATCAGGCAATAAAATGATTACTTGAAAATATGCTTACTGTAAGTATAGAAGTTATTTTCATAGAAAATATTAACAACTCTGTTGTTTCATCCATTAATGTCTCAACCATTTATTTACCAGTTAAATTAGTTACAGTAGGTGGTCAACATATTCTTTCAATTGACAGCATGGGAAATAAGTGTTGAAAATAAGTCTTATATTCACCAAGTTAAATATCTTGGATTTTAAAGCTTGCTAGAACTGGCCTCTGTGGGATATGAATATTGGCTCTGTTACCAAAATCAGAGACTGGATTTCTAATGAATAGGTTTTCTTTACACAGGTAATACAGATTTTAAAGAAACCACATGGGCTCATTAAACTTTAATATAAATGTGAAATTACTACCCTGAAGTTCCATTAGCCACTTTGTTGATTTTTAAATAAATCATCTTGTCAAATAAAGCTCTATATAATATTTTCCTCGTGTACTCTAACCACTTTCTCCTGCATGGACAAGCGACAGGCAATCAGTATGTTTTACACATTTAAAAATAGATAAACTAAACATGGCATTACCATGATTTTAGGCAAAGGGAAAACAACCTGCCAATAACTGTTACAAAATTATTCAGTTGCAAACCATCATCCATAACTTCTAAGGAACCTCTAAGGCTCTCCATGAAATACATGCCGCAGGGTGGCCCATAATAATTCCCACAATCCTCTAGGACCCTACCAACCCCACGGCCGCTCAGATGTTCTATTGAGACCTGCACCTAATCTAGAAGATCTTCTGGTGTCACCTCTCCACTTTTGTCTCTTTGATGCCAACCATAACACCTGCTCCATTGATTCTCCACATGTCAAAATGTCAGAAATACACAACTACTGTGAATCAACTGTATCCAATTTCTGCCCTTCAGGATATAACCTCTCCATTCTTTAATTCTTATCAAAGCACAGTTTTGAGGGATGCTATTCATCAAACATTTCCTGGAGGACTGGAAGGCTGTTTGCTCCACTAGGCATGTTATATTTTCCCCTCCCAGACTTTTTCCTGGGATTAAGCCAAACCATCAGTGTTCATATTTAAAACAAGGAGAGTTCCCTTCCTTACCCGAATTTGGGATTATGCTCTTCATCTGTGTAATGGATGTTAGAAGAAAAAGCCACCTGTCCTTCACTGGTTAAGGATGACGTGGCATTTCCTTCATGAGGACCCATGAGAGGTATTTCCGTTGGGCCTCAGCTGCTTTACTTCTGTCTTACAAATACTAAAAAGGTTGTTATAACCACATTCCCCACCCCACCCCACCCCCAACTAGTTACAAGCTCAGAATCAGATTTGTAGACCACATCCGGTCACAGTCGTGTGTTACCTCTATACCTGGTTTGATTATATTTCTCACCTTAAATTTCTCATTGTTCTCATTTCATCCATGAGGCAAGGGAGGAGGGAGGGAGAGGGAGAGAGAAATTGGGAGTAAGAGAAAAAGAAACTGGAAGTTCTGGTTAACTCATGCCACTTCTCAGTTCCTGTCGCATGCAAATATAAGGGTAATGTCTACTCTATAATTACTAAGATGACTTTCAAGGTATTTGTACAAAGAGAGCCTCAGAGCTAAGAGAGAAGGCAAAAAGTTACGATTTCCATTCATCTTGTCCACGTGATTTAATCAGATGATTTGGTTAAACAGATATCCATTCCATTTACTTCAAGTCACTTAGAGGTAGAGGATTTAAGGACACCCTCAACTGGAACCAGAAAATCCTCAAGCTCCCAGGTAGCTTCATACCACCACCAAAGTTCTTCAGAACTTTGACTTACACATGACATCATTTCATTTAGCTCTTTTCATATCTCTACCTTTACATTGTCAAAAAGGAGACTCTCATGGGCTCAGAACATCTTTCTAAGTCAGGCTACTCTGGTCAGGCCATGCCTGGGAGTGACATACCTGGGTCATGAAACCAACTTTAACCTAACTTGCTGGAACAGAGGTTCTGGGCATTAAAACATGACTGCCTAGAAGAGCCTTTGGGCAAGACAACTTCTTTAGAGGAAAGGCAAACAACATCTAATATAGCATGAAATAATTAGATAAGAAGTCTCTCTCCCCTCTTAACATCTACTAAAATTGGGGCCAGCCTTTAAAGCTAGCATTATTTCCCAGATCTTTAGTGAAGGTTTGTCTGTCTATCTCAGCCTTTCCTAATCCCACAGTCATTGATATTCACCATATTATGTATTAGAATGTAATTTTATGATCTTAGATCATCTTCTGTATTGAAAGATCTGACCGGGCAGGAACTGCATCTTATCATGCCCATGTCCCCCACAGGGTTTGGTATGGTTCCTTTACGTGGTAGTCTCCGTATTTGTTCTTGACAGCACAGAAGTTGATACGGTCAACCTTCCTATTAACCCACTACATGAGCCAATAATCCTATCAGCAAGATCCTGAAACACACCAAAACCCCCGGGTTTTTGTAATACTTTCCTACTGCAGGTACTTCTCAAATATTTAGGGAGACTCTCGGGATTATTTTTTTTGAGATTTTTAAATTTATTTATTTTTGAGAGAAAGAGAGAGAGAACACAATGGTGGGAAGGGCAGAGGGAGAAGCAGACTCCCTGCTGAGCAGAGACCCTGTTGCAAGACTCGATCCTAGGACCCTGGGATCATGACCTAAGCTAAAGACAGACGCTTAACCGACTGAGCCCCTCAGAATTATTTTTAAATTGAATAAAAATCAACTAATCACAAGGAGGAAAGAAGTAAGTTTCCTGCTTCTTTCCTAGGCCCTTAATCCTCCTCCCACTGCCCTTTACTCCCTTACAGTGTCCAGCAAAATCTCTGGTGACTGCAAAGTCTAGACATGCCCTTTGCCTGTGTGTATAAAGGATGCCCTTTGGAGCCAATCGATGTGGCCACAGCCTGTTAGTCCTGACTGGGGCACTTCTGACTCTCACCAGGATGGATTTCCTGTCTGGCTGACACCCTTGGTATACAGATTCTTATCATTAGGTCAACACAGACAGGCTCCCTACGGGAAGGCCTTTTTCCTGGTCTTGCATTTCCTACCCATTCTTGCTTTGTCAGTTTGATAAGTGAAATATTTTTTAATCCACTCTGACGAGGTGCTAGCTAGTCAGAGTTCTCTATGGGCTGTCGAAGAGGTGGATATGGCCAAAAGTTATACTTCCAAGAAAAGTCTAGATTCAGCTCAAGTATGGGATAAGGTTTAGGTCTACTGTAGGGATCGTGAACTTGATGAGAGGCTATAGCTTAGACCTGTGTTCTTGGGCTCCAGTGTTCGCTCTCTTTCTGTGTGTCATTGAGTTTGAATGCTTTCGGATAGAGCACGCGCTCTTCCGTGTACCATGGTCCCAGCACTCCCAAGCACTGGCCCTGGCACACGCTTTCACACTCAGCAATTACTACCATTCACAGTGCCGGCTACGCTGGCTCTTCCTTGGCTCGGAAGACCCAGCCTGACTCCAAGGGCCCGCACAGAGTAGGCTCTGTGACAAGCCAGAGGAGGTCTGGGCATCTGCACCAGCTTTCTGACTCCATTGTAAAGAGAGCCAATCCTGCAGAATAACGGTTGGTGGGACCAAGAAGACAAGCAAAAGAATAAGCTTCTCTTCTCTCTGCTATGGACCTCTAAACAACAAGTCCTCTTAAAACACAATCACAACACCAGTGCCATACCTTAACTACTTATAACAATTCCTTAATATCATCAAATATGTAGTGTTCGCCTTTCCCTGGTTGTCTGATAAAGTCTTGCTTGGTGGCTTGTTTTAAAAGTGGGTATGACTGAATCAAGATCCACATCCTACACTTGGGTGTTTCTTTAAGCCTATAGGTACTCCTTTTTCTTTGCCATCTATTGGTGGGAAAAAACCTGTCATTTGGCCTGTGCAGGGGCCTATATTCTGATTTTGTTCGCTGTGTCCCAATAATGTGAATTTTCCATGTCCTGTGGCCTCCATTTTCTTTGATAATGGTAGTAAAATCTAGAGACTTGATCAGATTATGTGTGATTTGTTGACAAGAAGAGTTTATTGGGGGCGCCTGGATGGCTCAGTGGGTTAAAGCCTCTGCCTTCGGCTCAGGTCATGATCCCAGGGTCCTGGGATCGAGCCCCGCATCAGGCTCGCTGCTCAGCAGGGAGCCTGCTTCCTCCTTTCTCTCTCTGCCTGCCTCTCTGCCTTGTGATCTCTGTCTGTCAAATAAATAAATAAAATCTTAAAAAAAAAAAAGAAGAGTTTATTGGCCATATTGTATACTTCCTATTTATATCATCTGAGACACACAATGTCTGCTTGACTCTTTTTTTTTTTTTTTTAAGATGAAGATCAATCATGGTTTTTAGCCGATCGGGTGTTGTCAGCCTGATCCATCTATTATAATGTTCCCCACCAATTTTCAACAAATGCTTTCAGAGGCCATTGATGAGCATTGCCTGGATTTATTATTTCGGTAGAGGTTGCAATATCATTTACTCCTTCCTCATTTATTTGCTAGAATGTGTGTTTGGAAGAACTCTCCCTCATGGTCTATTGGTTACCCTGAGGTATAGGGTTATTTTTTTGCTTTTTGTTTTTCAGGGCAGGCAGGCTGTTCACCTTTTATCTACCAGTTTTCAGGATAATAAGCATCCCCCAAAGATGACCAAGAAATATTTTAGCTTTTAATCTTTGCGTCCTTATGAACATGGATTTTAACATATTTACTGTACCTCAATCTATTACAGAGTGTTTTTGCTCAAAATGTTCCACTTTCAGCATAAGGAGCTGCTTTGGTTCTTAGAGGTGAATGACCCACATTTGTATAAGCATTTACTTTCCCATATATCTAAGAGCTACTTTCCAGAACTTATAAAATGACTTGTTATGAATTAATTAAATCCAGTATTTATAGACCAAAATGTGTGTGCTATTGAGTGTAAGAGGACTCTGCGTTCCTCTATGAAGTCCACCAGTGGTGATGATGGTTGGAGTCAGCTTCAGCTGGGAGAAGGAACTTCCCTTCGGTGTGTCATTGGTATTGTACTGCTCACTGCTCATGGTTTTCAGGTGCCGCTGTTGTTGTGTGGCTGCTGTGACTTTTACTCTACGAGACTGAGGATGGGAAATAGCATTTCCCAACATTCCTGCTACCCGACAAGCAGCCGTCCTGGAAAAATGATCTGTGCTTCTTTCCAAACTGCTCATTAAAGGGGGAATAAATGAATAAACAAGAACAGCCACAACAATGATGACAAAAGGCTAGAAAAGATAAGGACACAGGACAGAAAGATGAGACTGATGCGGGAGGGAAGCCCCAGGTGACAAGCGCGTTCCAGGTGAGATGAGTGCAGGAGAATGAGAAATGACAGAAAATGACACATTTCCTAATGGTTGAACAAACTGAGAGAACCCTAGTGTGTCGTGTAATGTTTGAAGATGAACGAGTGATAAATAGGTATACGGAAAACTCAGCAAAGTTGTTTTGGTTTGTGTGTTTAGGTGCTAACTCTAGAAAAAAGTCATTAGAGAAAGGAAATCACAATATATTACCTGGCTCTGCGGTGAATAAAATTGATGTAGTCATAGTCATGTAAATCCTCTATAAATAACCAAAATTGTGAAATTGTGCTGTGAGAGAGAGAGAGAGAGACAGAGTGTGTGTGTGTGTGTGTGTGTGTGTGTGTGTAAGGGAGTTGAACTTTTGTCTTCCATAAGAAGCAGTCCTTAGATTAAAATATAAAACTCAGAAACTTCAGAAGTAGTATGAATTACCTTATTTAGAATTATGGAGGTAAATGTGGGACGAAACAGCTAAAAAAGTTGAAGGTGGTTGTTCCTGGGAAGTGGGAATCTAAAGTGAGGGGGTGGGGTGAGGGACTTTTATTTTCATTTCGATTTGACGTTTCAAATTATGTAACTATGTACATTTGTAAATTAAGATATTTTTCATTAAAAACTTGGCACACTTCAGGGGTACCTGGGTGGCTCAGTCGGTTGAGCATCTGACTTCGGCTCACGTCATGATCTCGGGGTCCTGGGATCAAGCCTCACATTGGCCTCCCTGCTCAGCAGAGTCAGCTTCTCCCTCTGCCCCTCCCTGCCCCCCTCATGCTCTCTCTCTCAAATACAGAAATCAAATCTTTAAAAAAAACTTGTCACATTTCTATTTCAAATAAGTCTACTACCAGAAAATTAATCTCTGTCATGATTTGGAATCCTCCTCTCCCTAGGGTCATTCAAGAGTCCCAGATGGTCTGGTGTATTCTTAAACACATGGGCAGGTCATCTGGTCTCTAGTGCACATAGTTTCCCATGCAATGTCCAAGCCCATAATGTCTTCGGTTCTTGGTCCAAACTTGGGCAGAAGAGTCTTTTACTGCTGCCTTCAAATCTTAGCATCTCCCTACACTTGGCATCAGGAACGGTCTTGTCACCTCCGGGGGACCTGTGTGGAGTGGGACTCCATTGTCCCGGCTCGTAGAACCTGAAAACATAGACATGGGCACTGGCTCCTTCTCCACTTTCTTCTTTCCTTTCCTTCTCTTCTTAATGAACTTTGGGAAACTCAGAGCCTGTTCCTCTTAACTCTAAGGGTGGGAGTAGGAAGGGGAGTCGTGGGCGGGGAGAATATCTGCCTTAGTCCCTCCCCCATAATCTTTGATTACAACAATTAACAATTTTGTAATCCTATGTAAAGTTCTGTGTACAGATAGCTTCAGGGCTAGATCTCACCGCCTCTCACTTGGTCCCTCCTCCACTTGTGCTCCAACCAACAAACTTCAGCTGCTAAAACTGAGAGGAGCCTATTGCTAGCAATTTTTTTTTTTTTACCTCAAGGTGTAACATTTGTAATACTATACTTTGGTTGTACTTGTGTAATCTGTGTATTGTTTCAATTTTTTGTAATTTTGTTTCTCTCCCATTATAAGCATCCAGTTCCTCTACTCCTCAAGGGAGTGTGATAAATGGGTCCTTTGCCTCATCAAGAGCCAGTTCTAAGGTAGCAATTTTCAAAGGGGCATATGCACATGGTGATCACTGGGGTGTGGGAAGATGATACTGAGACTTTTATTCATATGTCTGCTTTCTATTTTTGTATGTTTTCTAATGTACATAAAGGAAACTTCTAACAAAATTTATATTTTGGGGGTGATTCTCAAATGTTCTTTCCTTAATGAATTGTTGTTGTTTTAAGATTTTATTTATTTACTTTGAGGGAAAGAGTACAGAGGGGGAGGGAGATACACATCCCCACTGAGCAGGGAGCCTAATGTAGGGCTTGATCCTAGGACTCTGGGATCATGACCTGAGTCAAAGGCAAACGCTTAACCAACTGAGCCACCCAGGCACTCCTTCATTGATGAATTGTGCTAGGATATTTGATTGATCTAGGATATTTGAGAGTTATGCTCTAGGCCAACACTGTCCAACAGAAATGTAATGTGAACCACAAATGTGAGCCCCATATGTAACTAAGTATTCCACAGCCACAATTTTTTACATAAAAATATATTTATATATTTATATTATATTGTACTTAAATTATTATTTTATATTTAAATATATATAAAATATATATTTATATAAAATATATCTTAAAATATATTTTGTTTAACACATTATGTCCAAAATATTCTCATTTCAACATGACATAAATATAAAAATTATTAATAAAAATTTTTACACTTCTTTTCTTACTAAGTCTTTGAAATCTAGCATGTAGTCCACACTGACAGCTCATCTGAATTTGAACTAGCCTAATGCTCAGTAGTACTTGTGGCTCTAGACCATGGAACTCAAGGGCATCTGACCGGACTCTAGGAACTGCTTTTTAAGGTGGGGACCTCGTGTGGTTAAGACAGGAGTGCGCCTACTTCCTATCCGCAGCACACCCAAGGCAGTAAGGAGAACACTAGTTCATGGAGTATCAGCTCTGCACTTCAAGCGTGTTTCCATCCATGTTTCCATGTCATGTTCTAGCACCATGTTTGAGACAGAGACTATCAAACCATATGAGGTGAAGAGACAGAGACTTGGATCATGGCACTACTTAGAATCCCAGTCTTCTTCATCCAAAGCCCTGAATTCTTCTAAATTCTTCTAAATGGCACTCTGTTGTTCCTCTACAAGCTACAGAACTGATTCCACTCGCCATTGTGTAATGCTGTTACCTACTGAGAATGCTCTCAGAGAGCGAGGAGTGAGCAAAATACCGTAGGACCCCAGGGCAGTCAGGATGCCCTCCCCCGCCCCCTTAAAGAACAAAAACTGAAAATTATACCTCAGGGCATTCTCCTGCCCTCTTAGACTCTCCAACTGCTCACTGTCAGATTTCCTAGCGGAGGACTTTCCTGGCTGGGGCTCCTCTATGTGAAGTCAATCTGCAGTAGATTAATTAAACACTGGATTGATTTTCTATTCTCTGGGGTATTTCTAAAAGGGTTCTATTCTTGAGCCCCCCTTCTCTGAATTAGTAGAACATTTCCCTTTTGGAGATGTGATACTTGAAACTATCTCACCGTCCTCCCACCCACCCCTCCCCCATCATCACCCCCTCCCCATCAGTTGGCATAAAATCTGACTTCTTGCCTTTCCCCAAAGACGGTGGTGGCAAGAATAGGGGGAGGGAGTCCTGCTGGTTTTCAGGTCATGTTGATTTAACACTTCATGATTTATGCATCCTGTCTTGTCTTGCTTGTAGCTTTTCATTTTTGCATGTTGCTAAATACCTTGCAGGGGTGTTGTTCCTCTTAATTAGTTACTGTTTGCAAAGCACGTTACAGATGATACAGATGAAAGTGCAGTGTCAGTGCTAAAGATGAACACTGGGTATCCTCAAGCTGTCCTTTGTCTGCACGGGAATTTTTGTTGTAAGACAAACCATGAAAGATCGGCATTGGAAAAAGGCTCGAGTGTTCTCTCCTGAACGGTAGGTTCTATTAAAATACACATATTTGGGAGTCAAGAGCCACAAGAAACACAGGGCTATTTGCATTCACACATTTTTCTGACCCCGATGTAACAGTGCTCTCCCCACTTAGTCAAAGTGTTATGATGGTGGGGAGTGAGTGAGAAAACAACCTTTCTTGTGAATTGTGCTGCCTTAGTGGTAGACCCTCCACCTTCCTGATATGTACCAAGCAATAAGTCATTTTTGGGTTCAGTGAGTGGGTGACTAAAACAATGTAGCTACATCTGAGTGTCTGAGTAGGAAAAAAGATTCATTTAAAATTACAGCATATTAAATTAAGTGTTGAGTAATGTTTCGCTAAGAAAAATTTTTAAATACCAGTTTCATTTGCTTTTGTGAACACAGTCACTAAAACTGACTTTATCAAATTTCTAAATGTGTAAAGAATCCTCCTTATGAAGGTATTGATTTCAATGACCCATCATTGAACACAAATAAAAAATGTTTTCTTTTAGAAGATTGAGCGGCTTTCCATTCTTTATTATTTCTTAATCCTCAGCCTTGAAGCTAGATTAAATTTTAGAATAAGAAAACTGCGTGAGGGGGGTGCCTGGGTGGTTCAGTGGGTTAAAGCCTCTGCCTTTGGCTCAGGTCATGATCCCAGTGTCCTGGGATGGAGTCCCACATTGGGCTCTCTGCTCAGCGGGAAGCCTGCTTCTCCCTCTCCCACTCCCCCTGCTTGTGTTCCCTCTCTCACTGTCTCTCTCTCTGTCAAATAAATAAATAAAATCTTAAAAAAAAAAAAGACAAAAACTGCTTGAAATAGAACAGAGAAAGTTGTAGGCTTCTATTTTAACAGCAATGGTTTATGAAAAAATGTGATTTGGAGGGTACCTGTCATTTTTTTTAATAAACAAAAAATCATATGTAAACTTCCAGCCAAAAACTTTAGATTCCCCTCACATCCACAAAATGGCTGTTACCTGCAAGTTATTTACAGTAATGTGAATAAATATTTTTGCTGATCCAGATTTCGTGCTAAGACTGGCAAATTATCCTTCAGTTCCATTGCTTTTCAATGTAAGAAAATCTTAGATTTATTTTTAATAACCAAAATTCCTAAATGTTCCAACAAGATCCTCAGTCAATGTAAATTTACATAATTCATCTTCTTCCACTCAACTTGTTTTTCTATAATTAGTGCAGCTGTCACCAGGGAGCCACATTCTTGTGGGCAGGTAGCTATGGGTACAGCAGGCAGGCTTCAGTCAAACATTTCCTTTTAAACCATCCATCAGTTTTTTCCTTCATTCCCCATAAACCGAGTTCTTTAAAAAAAGAACTCATTCCCCACCTAGCAGATTCCCCTTTTCAAATTTTGGCTATTATTCCATAATTTACAAATCATTCTCCAGGTTCACTTAGCCAGAAGATACAAAGGAGTGTGTGAAGAATTTCTTGATCAGGTCAACTTCTAGCCTGCATAGATGGTATTTCTCTTTATAGCTGCCATATTTTTATCAAGACAGATCCTCATTTCCACATGTAGTTATAATGCTGGAAAAGCACAGGCAAACCACAATATAAGTACAATGACAAAGCAAGATCTAGAATAGCACAATAAATATCCAGCTTTACATCTTTCTAGCACATATAGTCTTTAAACTGTTCTTCTTTTTAGTTTTGGATAGAATCTTCCTCAGGAGGGCTATACAGTTAGCCCATTCTGTTGTCTATTCTGTCATTGCTTCATCTGTAATATTTATTTTAAGGGCTGAGTAGCCAATGCTTCAGTCTTCTAAAGCTTCACTATAAAAAGAATCCCCTGGAGTGCCTGGGTGGCTCAGTCGGTTAAGTGTCAGACTCTGGATTTCAGCTTCAGTCATGATCTCAGGACTGTGACATCAAGCCCCACGTCGGGGTCCGTGCTGAGTGTGGAGCCTGCCTGGGATTCTCTCTCTCCCTCTCCCTCTGCCTCCACCCCACCCCACACTCACTCCCTCTTTGTCTCTTTCTCTGTCTTAAAAAAATAAAAGAAATAAAATAGAGTAGCCGTGATGTTATTTAAAAAAAGTTTTCCCTTAAAATAATAAATGAAGGAAGGAAAAGCTAGTATTGATAGCATTTAGTGAGCGCTAAGTATGTGCTAGGTGCGGAGGAGTAAACGAAGAAGTATATATGAGCCACAACACTTAGGTCATAATAAGATACTCATTAAATCTAGATCAAGGGTTTCTAACTTAGGGAGGCAGGTAGCAGATCACTTACATTAAGAAAAAAAAAACAAAAAAAAACCTGGGTGACTGGTGGCTCAGTCCATTAAGTATCTGTCTTTGGCTCAGGTCATGATCTCCGGTTCCTGGGATCCAGCCCAGGGTGGGCTCTCTGCTCAGCAGGGCGTTTGCTCCTCCCTCTTCCTCTACCCCTCCCCCTGATTGTATTCCCTCTCTGTCAAATAAATAAATTAAATCTTAAAAAAAAAAATCCCACCATTACAAGGCTGTTGACATATGGGAAGAGACAAATGAGAATTCTTGCTGAGCATACTTTATGTCTATGTCTTCTGAACTGCTTGGGCCACAGAAGATTTCCAGTTAGGGAGCTCTTCACAGGAAGGAGGCAGGAGGCCCTTGGCCCTAGGCCCCCAACATAGACCCAATCTGCAGCTTGGGAGAGCAAAAAGCTGAGTGTGTTTGAGTGTGAAAGAGATAACTTCAAGAAGGCCAAACCAGCAACTGGCCTGGACGGAGGTCAGATGGAGATAAGGAGAACAAAGGAAGAGACCAAAGTGCCAAGCCTATGGGCGGCCTTGAAGGGCAGCGTCCTGGGCACGGGGCATCGGCACAAGGTCTAGGGCTGTTCTCTGCATTAGGCTGCTCTCAGCTGAGCCACGTGAGCCTTCCTTGAAGAAGGAAGTCCAAGGGGGACGTAAGAGCTGCAGTCCCCAGGAACCAAGAGGGGACTGTGCCAGTGACCCTCTGACTGTCAATTCAGGACTTCCCACCTAATCTGTCTCCATGTGAAACATACACTGATGTCCCTCTGAGGGTCAGTTCCAGGCCTCTCGTCCGACATGACTCAGTCTGAAAGAAATTCTGCTGCAGCATGGTGGAAGCAGCTGGCAGGCCACCAACATCTACTTGCCTCTTCTTCCTCGGCGTGCAACTGGCTGGGATTCTTCAGCCTCCCTGGTTTTAGGAAAGACCAAAGGACTGAGTTCTAGCTGAAGTGATGCGAGCCGAAGTGAGTCAGGCTCCTTCAGGGCCTGGGCCATAACACCTCCTATGAATGTACCTGCCTGTTTTTCCCCTTCCTGTGGTTGGAAGATGGCAGACCCGCCATCAGCCTGGGCCCCTGAATGTCAATGGGAAACAGAACCCCGTCCTTCCAGCTGCAGACCCAGAGCGTCTGTCGTGGACTGTTAAGAGAGGAAGAAATAAACTTCCCTTACCTTACAAGTCTACTGGTTGAAGCCGTGTAGCCTACCTTCAAGAAACACTCAGGGAGGCCTCAGATTCACGAAGGCCCCAAAAGGATAGTCCCAGAGAGGATGCCCCAGAACATTGCCTTTATATGTGTCATGTGTATGACCACCCATGCATACACATAGAGACTGTTTCCACAGTAACACTAGGTCTACTAGTTTGCTTGTCTGTCTTTATTTAGAACATAGAAGAACTTTCCCCATGTAGATCGTGTTAGAAATGGCAGTTAGGTCCTCACACCTAACACTTGCTTAACCTAAAAGACCAAAAGCACTAACTCAATACATTCCACCATCATTTATAACATCTCTGTCTGATGTCGGAAGGTGAAGAAAACAGGAAATTGAGAAGGGGAAATCAGACGTGGTTTCTGTTAAGCTCACATTAATAGAAAGGGCCTTGGTAAGATTACTTCAGGTTTTAAAAGGAGGCAGATACTCTTTGAAGGCCCAAAGGCCCAAGAACCATGCAAGCAGAGTATGAATCTTTTTTTTTTTTAAGATTTTATTTATTTATTTGACAGAGAGAGAGATCACAAGAGGCAGAGCAGCAGGCAGAGAGAGAGAGGGAAGCAGGCTCCCTGCTGAGTAAGAGCCCGATTTGGGGCTCCATCCCTGGACGCTGTGAGCATGACCTGAGCTGAAGGCAGGGGCTTAACTCACTGAGCCATCCAGGCGCCCACAGAGTATGAATCTTAATTGTAGACCTGGAGACGGAGCCACAGGACACTAATCCTCACGAGGCAAACTCTGATTTTTTAGTAAAAAGGAATTTAGAAGTCACCCAAAACAAAACAAAGCAAAACAAAAATAACAAAAGCAAGGAAATTGCAATTCTTTTCTGTCCCCCCAACCCCAAAATGCCTGTTTCCTTTACTCATCTTAGCAGCAGAGATGGGATGTGAGGTAAGAATAGTAGTTAACTTGGGCTGCCAGGTGGCCTCAGTCGGTTAAGCATCTGGCTTCGGCTCAGGTCCTGATCCTGGGGTCCTGGGATCAAGCCCTGCATCAGGCTCTCTGCTCAGTAGGGAGTCTGTTTCTCCCTCTCCCACTCCAACTGCTTGTGTTCCTGCTTCTGCTCTCTCTCTCTGTCAAATAAATAAAATCTCTAAGAACGAAAGAATAGCAGTTACTCACGTGATAATGGAGGTGGATTAAGGATGGAGGGTGGGAAATTAAGGGTGGACTCTGAGTGGGACATTCTCTGCTACCAGAGAGCACCCACAGGAGAACACTTCCAGGCCTGTGGCCAAGATCCTGCAGTCTTGTAAACTTCTAAGCATAAGGATTCTAAACTGGAGGTACAGGCCTCTCTTTTCATCCCCACATCCTAACCCTGTGAAATCCTGTTACAAGTAGCCTGGAGTATAGAACCAATTAAATATTCTTCTGGGTTCTGCAAATATGGACTTAGAAGAGCTGTGGAGATACACCCTCTCCACACCTTGGTCCACGGCCAAGCACCTGGGGTACTTCCAGGAGGCTGAATGCAAAGACAAAGAACGCAGCTTTGGGGAATCACTGAGCTGGAGAGAAAAAAAAGATGTTCTCTCCATCATCATTTCTTCTCCCCTGAGAATTTAAGCCTTCCTCTGTGGGTCAAGAAGAAGACGCAAAATGTCCTATTTACCTCAAAGTCATTCCAGCGGAGGTTCTTGCATCAGGGGGAAGAAAGGAGGCAGAATTAAGGTCCAAGTTTCCAGAACAATATCTCCCAGATTTGCCACCCACATGAGACTTGACTCTAAATAGCTTTGGAGTATTTCTGAGAGTCAGATCCATCCTCCAAGTATGAAATGTGCTGCCACTGAGCCTTTTCAATAGGATTCACCTGGCTAAGGCAATCGAGGCTGTCTATAAACTGAAATTCTCCTCTCCTAAATTCTTCCTACAAAGTGGAAAACTCATAAAACCAGTCTATGTTTTGCAGCCTCTACAGTATTTCAGGAGGCCCCTTTCCCCAGATTTCCATGTATTACCTGAGAAATTAAGGGTCTTGTCTAAAAGCTTCCATTTATATCAGTTCTGGGGAATCCCACAAAACCCCAGAATGATTCACCTTCTCAACCATAGCAAAAAGTTTCTTTAGCCTAGGTCAGCATTCAGTGTGTGGGTGAAGGCCTTTTCCTAGCTCCACTTTCCAGTCCCTATAAAAGCATAAAAACCATCGACGTGGTCTCTTCAAAGTCCTGGCTCCTTAGCCCCTACTCCTCTCTAGCAATGAAAGTTACTCTGATGATGTCCCCTCAGAGGGAAACCACCAGCCACTGGGAGCTTCCTCTTTCCAGTGATGTTTGTTCATTCACTCCTTTATTCATTCACTTAATAAATATTTCTGGAGGGTCTGTGTACCAAGCATTGCTCCAGGGGCTGGGACTATAGAGGTCAATGAAACTGACATGGCCCCTTTCCTCGTGGAGCCCCCAGATTGGTGGAAGTGACAGATGATAATAAAACAAGCCAACGAATGGGACCGCCTGGGGGGCTCAGTCGGTTAAGTGTCTCCCTTCAGCTCAGCTCATGATTTCTGTTCCGGGGAAGGAAGTAGCCCTTAGGGTAGAGAGAGCAATGTGCCAGGGGCCAAATCCTCCTTGGGTGAAATGGAATAAACAGGAGGGCGTTATCAGACAAGGAGGTCGAGCCACGTGGCATGGACCTGGAAGAAGTGGGACTTTCCTACTTGGGTGGAGGAGCCATAGTAGGCAGTGGCACAAAGGAACCAGAAGAGTGCTGGCCCCTGGGCTGGGAACCATCTGGAGAACAAGCAGTTTCTACTTCAGAGTGTGGAGGGAAAGCAATGACCCTAGGGGCGTCAGAAGGAGAAGGAGAGTGCCATGAATAGGTTGAGAGCTTTGATAATGTTCATTGAACCAGGAAGGAGGATCCCAGTGGGCATTGGAGAAATGCTACGAGGGTAGGGAAGAGGGATGGTTGAGTTTGGGAAGGGTGAAAACAGAGAAGGATGGGAAAGCAAGGATGAGGCAGGTTACCCCTCTGGAGTCACATGGTGGGTGGTCGGCACAGATCACCACATATGGGCTCCAAGAGAGCTAAAAGAACGAACCCTCGCAGTCACCTAGAGCATTAGTGAGAGGTGTGTTTCAGAGGGCACCTTGAGTTCCCAGAAATCAGCAGCCTCTTGGACTTCTTGATCTGAGGGTGTCTGAGTTGGGGGAGGAGGCCAGACACAGGATTCTTTCACTGGGCAGGCTCACACCCAGTGTCAGATATGGGAAGAGTTTCTTTTTTTTCCTCTTCTTTTTTAAAAGATTTTATGTATTTATTTGACAGAGAGAGATAGAGAGAGAAAGAGAGTACAAGCAGGGGGAGTAGGAGAGGGAGAAACAGGCTCCTTGCTAAGCAGGGAACCTGATGCAGGGCTCGATCCCAGGACTCTGGGATCATGACCTGAGGCGAAGGCAGAGGCTTAACCGACTGAGCCACCCAGGCGCTCCTGGGAACAGTTTCTGATGGACTACCACACAGCATTACTTGCTTGAAAGGAAGGGGTCCTGGCCTGTCTATAGAGTAGGAGGCTCAAACTCTGGAACGATGGGGTACAGCAGCACTCGAAAGGCTGGCCGACTTGAACTGACACAGTTGCAGAGAACGGACTGAGGTGTTAAACATACCCACAGAGATGGCCTTTGAGTCAGCAAGACAGAATTTGAAAAACCATGTGTTCGTTGTGTGTAATTTCTCAGAAGGAGACAGATTTTAGAGCAAACTTTGTATTTATATAAAATCTCTTGAGAAGCAGTAGGCACCAGAAACATAGGGAGTTTGCTTCCTAAATCTCCATTTTTAAAAAAGATCTGTTGAATGGTGAAAGTAGCCCATATTAATACAGGTTAGTGGTTCTCAAATTTTAAACCGAGACTTGTCTGAGATGCTAATCTCGGGTCCCACTCCAGAGACTTCAGTTTAGTAGGTCTGGGTGGGAGGCATTGCCAGAAGTTTCTTAGGATTGAATGCAAAATGTTTGGCATAGACCTGGCCCATGTCAGCTATTAAAATCAGTAAATAATATTCCTTTCTGGGTGGATTCAACATCGAGGAGCAAATTTCTTTGGGAAATTCAACTTCCTCTGGCATCAGTGAAAATCAAGCAAAAGTAAACACACACACACACACACACACACACACACACACACACAACCCAAAAAACTCCTGCCAAGCCTCATGATAAAGTACAAGCTTTCACCTGTATTTTAAAAAATGCAAAGGAATTCTTATACTTTTAAGAATACTGTGCAAGTGGACAGACATCATACTTCCCAGTTCCTCTTACTACTGAGTTACAATCTGCACATTACAAAGTGGTGTCTACAACACACCCAGTCTTAAAAAAGTTGTCGATGAAAAAGCCTGTGAAGGAGAAGGTGTGAGGTTGTTTAAAGAAACTTACGGCACATTGTACAAGCAGTTATTTTGGGCAATGAAGTAAATACCTGCCTAGAATTGAGGCACGGTGGAAATTCATTTTCAACAGGATTAACAAAAAAATGCCTTTTCTTGGGGCGCGTGGGTGACTCAGAGGGTTAAGCCTCTGCCTTCGACTCAGGTCATGATCTCAGGGTCCTGAAATCAAACCCCTCTTCAGGCTCTCTGCTCAGTGGGGAACCTGCTTTCCCCTCCCTCTCTCTGCCTGCCTCTCTGTTTACTAGTGATCTCTGTCAAATAAATAATCTTAAAAAAAAAAAAGCCTTTTCTTGGCAAATTGATGCTTTCAACCCCTTACCTCCAGTACAAAAGTATTTAGTGTTTTTGAAATAGAAACAGAGTCAAAATTTTTCTGAGATCATGTTTTTAATGGATAATCTGAGTGTTTGCAAACATTCATGGGTTAAATCTTTGAGGCCACGCCATATTTGATACCGAAAGTTCCACAACTGAAGAATCTTGGATTTTATTTTTGCTGAATTTCTCGGTGTTTAAATGGCCAAAAAAAACCTTGGTTGTATTTTCAGCTGAAAGTACCCTCTATAGAAGGGGAAAATGCCCAGGTAGCATGAGATGTGATATGACTAAATCCTTGCTTGAATTATTCCCCGGTGCCTGGCACATAGTAGGTCCTCACTTGTGTTGAATAAATATCAAAGTTCTGACACCCAGAAGGCAAAGCACTTTTGTGAAAACTTGCCAGACTCCTAGATAACATATCTGAGATTTCCTTCAGAAGAGCAGTTCAAATGTTGATTTCCAAAAGTTCTGTAAAATCGCCAAGACCCGTTGAGCACCTATGAAATCCTAGAATCTCTTGCTCACTGGCCTTCGGTGGACAGACGGCGTCTCCCAGAGGGCTGAGGTGACTCTGACCTTGATTACAGCAGCAGACTGGCCCCTGGTGGTGGTAAAGGAGATAGAATCACCATTGCAAGAGGCGGACATACTGCTCTGTGTTTCGGACCTCACTGCCTGCGGGAGAATGTTAATTTTTATTTTAATCGTAGGAAATATCCCCTACCTAAAGGAATAACATGCATACAGACTATTCCTTTGAAGTTACGCCAACTTTTCTGAACGAATTTATTCTTTAGATCACAAAAAATTTCTCATAATAAAATGTTTCTAAATCCTGCAGAATTGGCAGAGTGCTAGACACATTGTAATGCCTCCAATAAATAAAATTAAAAATTTAAACTTAAGGATTAATAGCAAAATGTGAAGTCTTTGCCACAGTGATTTAGATTTTCCTCATTGAAATATCGTTTCAAAATGGGTAAACTTTCGAACTGTTCACAAAGGCACATCCTTTCATGATCCTTAAGTTTAAAACCTGACTTTTAAATAAAAACCTAGAGTGCCTAGAAAGAAATGTTGCTTAGAGAGAAAATGTTCTGTAAAAGGCCATAAAATGTGAGTTAGAATAGTTTCTGTACTTAACTACCTTTACCTGATTTTCCCCTTTTTTACATTATGAATAACGTAAAAAATAACCAAGTATAACCACCCACATTGCAGACAGTTTATAACAGGTAAGTTTTAAATCTCATTTCGTGTCACTGCGTCTAGAAACTCAGCACTTACCTTTTATGGAAAAAAAATAACAGTATCTAATTTTTCAAGGATTTTGTTAGAGCTTTTCAACTGTCTCTCTTTTCTAACGGGCATTCCTATAGAATTAGAATTTGCTTCTGATCAGCTAAACTGTCAATGAAAAGCTAAAGTTCTTGGGGGCACCTGCATGGTTCAGTCAGTTTGGGTCTTTCACTCAGGTTGTGACCCCAGGATCATGGAATCTAGGATCATGGGATCGAGCCCCACCCCACATTGGGATCCCTGCTCAGTGGGGAGCCTACTTCTCCCTCTCCACCTGTCACTACCCCTGCTTGTGCTCTCCCTCTCTGTGATACATAAATAAAATCTTACCAAAAAAAAAAAAAAAAAAAAAAAAAAAGCTGAATCTCAACGCTCAAATCCAGCTGGCATGGGTTTTTTTTTTTTAACTTTCAGACATCCTATAAAAGATCAGGGGCACCTGGGTGGCTCAGTGGGTTAAAGCCTCTGCTTTCCGCTCAGGTCATGATCTCAGGGTCCTGGGATCGAGCCCCACGTCGGGCTCTCTGCTCCGTGGAGAGCCTGCTTCCTCTTCTCTCTCTGCCTGCCTCTCTGCCTAGTTGTGATTTCTGTCGAATAAAAAAAAAAAAAAAGATCAGGCCAAGCAATCACTTAACTCTTAGAAAAATTATAATTTCATTTTCTTCAGTAAAAACATTAATAGTAATGACAGTAAAAATAGTGTTAATGTCAGTAAGGCACAAATGGCTACATGAAGGTGGACTGACTACCAAAAATCACTCTCAAATTCTGAGCCGGGTTCATTTTCATCATAAATTTCAGAGATGAATTGTACAAAATCCAGTCTAAGCAGGAGCATCCAACAATTTTCTCTCCCACTCCCATTCATATTTCTGGGCACAAGAGCCAAAAACAATCGAATATAATATATGAAAGCATGTATGTACATACATAAATTTTTATTGTATATAAATGAATTCTTACTGTGTATATATGAATTCTGAAAGCTTTGTGGAATCTACCATAAATCTGAAAAACGTCTCGCATAAATTACATACGAATGTCAAGTAAAACTCAAGACAAGTTTCACTGGTGAAGATGATAAACTATTACAACCACATACTGTACATTTACTGCATTTATTTGGTTCCTCTCATCGGACTCTTTGTTGTAGACACAAACATCTTTTTCAGTGTCCACGCTCCATCTTGAATGTCAAGGCCAGAGATTCTTTTTTGGCACCGTGCATAGTAAATTACAGTATATTCTGGAACAATAAACTATGGATACAAAGTACACGGATCATCTGGGTTTTAACTGATCCTTCAAGTGCTAGGGCAGAGGAGGGTCAATCTAGGGAGATAGGCCATCAATATACAAATTGACTCACTGGTGGGTGTTGTCCAGAAACTAAGCTGTTGAATTTTAAAAACTGGGGATTGGCTTTACCTTTAGGGAAACTGCAGGAAGGCAGTCACTAAGGCAGTTGCCTTAGTGACTGCCTTCCTGCAGTTTCCCTAAAGCTGCAAAGCTCCTCTCTGAACTCTGTTTTGGGATTTTACTATCTCAAAGAAAACAAACTCATGATTTGACACTGGGGCTAGCTGGAGCAGAGCTTCGTTAATACCACCTGTAACTCCATTTTAAGCAAGAATTGAAATTAGGATAAAATAGTAAGACACAGGAGGTGCGGGGCTGGCTTAGTTGGTGGAGCATATGACTTGATCTCAGGGTTTAAGTTTGAGCTCCACGCTTAGTGTAGAGATTACTTTAAAATAAAATCTTCTGGGTTGCCTGGGTTGCTTAGTCATTAATCGTCTGCCTTTGGCTCAGGTCATGATCCCGGAGTCCTGGGATTGAGCCCCACATCGGGCTGCCTGCTCAGCGTAGAGACTGCTTCTCCCTCTCCCACTGCCCCTGCGTATGTTCTCTCTCCACATCTCTCTCTCTGTCAAATAAAGAAATAAAATCTTAAATAAAATAAAATCTTTAGGGCGCCTGGGTGGCTCAGTTGGTTAAGCAACTGCCTTCGGCCTAGGTCATGATCCTGGAGTCCCAGGATCGAGTCCCACATCGGGCTCCCCTGTTTGGCAGGGAGTCTGCTTCTCCCTCTGACCCTCCCCCTTCTCATGCTCTCTCTCTCTCTCAAATAAAATAAAATAAAATAAAATCTTTAAAAAAATAAAATAAAATAAGACACAGGAGATCAGTCTTTGGTCCTTTTAATATACATCCCCTCACTCTCTGACAAGTCCACTGAGGGAAAAAAAAGTAAAGGCACTTAAGATTTCATTCTCCTCGTGAAGGGAAGGCGACATTAAGCTATGATAAAGAGGTTTGCTAAGTGTGGGGCGCCAGTCTCACAGCTGTTATCTACAGGCACCAACTACAACCAAGAAAGGAGTTCTGGAACTTTAGATCACTGTGCAACATAATTTGGGAAAAACCTATTCGGAATCTGTTCAAATTTGCTTCAGTTTTAAAACTAGTTAAAATGCTCTACATTCAGCTCATTTCTTACTAATTTGTTTTCCAATAGCAGGGATACATAGAAGAGTGAGTTTAAAAATACACTGAACAATATTTTATGAATGAATGTCTGTGATTGTGGCATGAGTACTACCAGAATGCTAATTTAAGTAGAACAAAATTCCAAACTCTACAATTTCTACTTTCCTTCTTGAACAAATTCTGATGCACCCTGTTCTTACACAAATTTCTGAAATGCTACATATCACACCTGTTCCAGTCCTGATGAGTATTAAACATTTTATTTAAAGATTTTAAAGTAAAAAAAGGGTACACAAACACAGATTACATTATGATGACCAAGGCAGTATTCCACATGATAAAAATCAAAAGTTAAAAAGTAAATGTACAGGTACTAAACAAGCACAATACCTGATATGCAATTCGGGCTGCAGACACGTAAAATGATCTAACCATGGACATGCTTATGCAAAATAAATTTTTTCTTAGAACACCAAAATCCCATTCTGTCAGCTGCCTTATTCCCATTGAGTATTTTGAGAGAATCTCTATATAATATAAAAGGAACTGGCATGGCACTTAAACACTACAAAAAAACAATGCAATTAAAAACATATTTGTAATGCAGTTTTGTATAAAATATACATGGTAAATCTTATCTGTTAAAAAAAATTTTAAAACAAAAAACCACCCTGAATAATGGTTAAAACCTTATCACAGAAAAATGTTCATCATTTGTAACACTCCTGATAGAAAATAGATGGGATTTTTTTGGGGGGGGCGGATATCTAACCTGAGGAAGTCATTCGAAATTTATTTAAAATTGTAGATAAGATAGTAACTCACTGCCTACCCCTTTCTCAAAACTTATCATGAATATTCTAATATATAACTACAGGACATGAAAGAATAGCTCCAAGAAAGTGTTTCTCAAAATAAGGTTCAAAGACCCAACAGAATTGTAAGGTGGGCCCAGCAATGTGCATTTTAAACAATGTCCCATGTGACTGTTCCCCATTCTGAAATCTGAGAACTAATGCCCTAGGGAAACCGTACCACTTAAAAGCAAGATCATAAATACATTTCTGACATGTCAGAATTTCCTATGGGTTTATGGTTTGCAGTGAATATTGCTTCTTAAAACAAGTTTTAGGTATTAAGAAAAGATATATATCTGTTATATAAACATGGGAACGTATATAAACTTTTTCTTTTTGAGGTTTTCATTGCTTTCAGATTTAGTTATTTCAAGAAAAATGAGTATATGGCCAGAAACCTCAGAAAAATTACATTTCTAATAAAATGTAGCATCACAAAAAGAGATAATTTATTAAATGCCTATAAATTTTAAATCATTCTAATTTTAAGACTAGCTACCTTTCCCCCAAATTCAATTTTACCAAGACTGGACAACTGTGAGTAACTTAGATGATTATGGTTACTTTTTACATCCCTTTTCATTAAAAAAAATAAACAGATGCTATCACTGGCATCCCTTTAAATAATAAATTGCTAACCACTAATATTAATAAAAAATAATCTGAAGAACTCTACCTCTGAAATGTATTCCACTCTGATTACCTGTGTTACCTACTTAATACAAACTCACTTAAGGAGCTGAAACATGGTGCTTATATGTGCGTGTCCTTAATATTTATTCGTGTTTACTTTATTTTTTAAAATTTCACTGAAGACTCCATAAACAGGGTCCAAAAGTAGGGATGATGGGGCTTTGGTAAAGAAGTGAGTATGGTTAAGCCACTATTTGGAAGATAAATACTTTTCCTGTATACTACATTATAAGGAAAAATAGCATACATTCTGTCTCCACTGGATAATGGAATGTTTTTACAAGTCTGATAACGAGCACTTCCTTATTATCTAAATCAAATCACAAAAAATAACTGTGGGATTTGCTAAGAAAGAAATAAATCTCACCATTGCACTTTTCTGTATCTATTTTAAATTTCTATTTTTTTCCTTTCTATATGCTGAGACATGCTCCATTCAAAAGCATCCTGGCTCTTTGCGTGCCATTTATTAACTTTCCAGTTAGAAAGGGGTAAGCTCAGAAGTTAATGCCCCTATACTAAAGAAATCACTCTCATAAGTTTTTCAAAAACAGCTAATGATTGGAATCTGATGCTTAATAAAATGTGCCCATTTTTCTCCCTCAAGCAGAATGTGTATTCCCTAATTCAAAGCAAGAGTCATCTTTTATTACCAATTTAATAACTGCTGCCTTAAAAATCAATAATTATCCAAGGCAATTAATTATCCAAGGCAATAAAACTTACAGCTGAATTTTTAAACACAAACAACTCAGAAAGTAATGGGAAATATAATAAATTGCTTTTTTTTGAATCATTGTTTTATATCAAAATTAAACACTTCAAGGTGAGGTGAAGAATGAAAAAATTACGGAGGCTTATGATATAATCCCACCAGGTGTCTTAATGCTACGATACTCTGTTTAAAGGCGGTGGCAAGTAGTTTCTTTAAACAAAAGGACAACCTCATTACTCATCAGTAGGCTGCTGGATTACCAATATAGTTAAGTGTTGACACAACTGTCTGGAAACTAGTTTCATTTTCTTTTTCACAGTTAGATGTAATAAATTGACTCTCACAGCCAATAATAGAAGATATTGAGTGTTTTTTCGTAGGTGAAAAATACAAAATGGTTCATTGTATCCCAGGTGGTAACAAGTTTATTCATGCATTAAATGGCAACACAAGCAAAATGCATAGCTGGAAAATGAGGATCAGACACATTCTTCTGCAGACATCAAAAGAGGATTGATGTACTCAAAACCTTCGAATTCAGACTGATCAATCTTCCTCACGATGTCACTGTTGAAAGAAAAATACATTAATTTTCATAAACCAACTTTTTATTTAATTGGTAAAACAAAATTTTAAAAAGAAAAAATAAGGCTAATTTACATAAATTCTGGAGGGGAAATCTATTAAGTGTTTTAGATTAGTTCCAAAACATTTTCTAGAAGAACCAAGAGTACTGAAAATAAAAGAAGACTAACCATCCCATAAGCAAGTTTAGAACTAAAGGTGGTCCAAAATTGAAGGCTAGGAATAAAAGTCACAAACTGTCACAAGCCTAGTTAATTTTAACTTTTGACCTGAACAACATTCCTCTTTATAGGTGAACATACAGGCTGAATTAGCATTCAATTTAGTCATCACCTCAACAGGAAGGTGATGACAACAAGACCCAGAAAAAGTTAACCTTCTGGGTTAACCCAGAAGGGGGCCCTGGGTGGCTCAGCCATTAAGTGCCTGCCTTTGGTTCAGGTCATGATCCAGGGTCCTGGGATCCAGTACCGCATCGGGCTCCCTGCTCAGGGGGATGCCTGCTTCTCCCTCTTCCACTCCCTCTGCTTGTGTTCCCTCTCTCGCTGTCTGTCTGTCTCTCTCTCTCTGTCAAATAAATAAATAAAATCTTAAAGAAAAAAAAAAAAAGGCAAATATGGGCAGGTTCCCAGGAAAAAAAAAGAAAAGGCAATAGGGACAGGTACCCAGAAAGACACTGCAAGGAGGTAATGGGTCACAGGGTGTAGACACGCTAGCATTCTGCTACACTGGGTTTCTAATTTAATATGTAGTAAGAGCAGTACTATTGAGTATTTTAATACTTAAGTGCACACACCATACTGCAGAGCACGAAGTTACACAGGATACAGTCCCTTCCTTCAAGGAGGGAAGGAACATCCTACAACAAAAAGCTACAAGAGAAAGCAGTACGCTGAGTTTCATACAGTTCTAACTAACCACAGTTCTAAAATAAAGGGTGACTTCTGGTTGGAGAAATCAAAAACGCCAGCATCCACTACATAAACATATATGGAATCACGAAAGATGATGTTGGGTCTGAGAAAATGCAAGTAATTTATTCGAGTTGAAAGCACAGGAACAGAGGCATGTCAAATGACAGGTGATCTGAAAGGAAGGTAATGGCTAGGTCGAAGAAGCCAGTGAGGTTTACCCTGAGTTTCACCTTGATTCATCAAAGATCTGGCTGCGCCTGAACTAGCTCAGAAAGATGGAGAAGATTCCAATACGCAAAAATGAAGGATGCATACAGAGGAACAGCATGAACAAAGGTAAGAGCACACCATCAGGGAACGCAGAGTAACAGGAGACTGGTCAGAACAAAGAGCACAGAGAGAGAGACGGCCAGGGAGTCAGGCAGAAGGAGAGCGTGGGAGGCCATAACTGCTTGCCCAGGGGACAGATTTTATCTGCTAGGCAAGCAGGAGGTTCCTGGAGGCTTCCAACAAGGTGGTGACAGAACTGGGAGTGCTACTTTGTGAGATGGGCCGAATGGGTGGCAAAGCAAAGATGCCCATGAGGGCATCCACGGAGGAGGATGGGGTCATATTCTGGGTATGATCTGAAAGAGATACGAACTGGACTCACGGCAGTGGAACGAACATGAAGGATGTGACGCAAGTAGTGAAGTAAAGGAAGAACAGACAGGACTTACTTGGCCGCTGAATGTGTTAGTTTGTTCAGGAAAAGGAAGGGTCCACAATCATGGATATTTTGAATCTGAACGAATACGTGATGACATAATGAGCAGAAAAAGGTAAATAAAAATAAGGAACTGATTGAGAACAGAAAAAGAGACCATAAAGAATCATTACTCTTCTTTTCTTTCTTTTTAAATCTCTGTACCAACCTGGGGCTCGAAATCACAACCCCGAGCTCAAGAGTCACGTGCTCCACTGACTGACGCAGCCAGACATCTCAAGCATCGTTATGAAAATATTTAAGGGTTTGTGTTTGAGGTGCTTGTCTGGCGAATTAGGGGAGATGTTTAAATCAGCAGACAGAAATGCAGCTCAGGAGAGCCACTGGGCGGGGAGGTGAGCTGCTCCAGAACCACTGTTCTTTCATTCTTCACAGTGGCCTTGCGACACAGGCAGGAAGAGAACAAGCAGGCTCAGAGAAGTTATGACATTCAAACCCAGGTTACCCAGTTAGGAATAGGTGGTGTCAGGACAAATACCTGTCCTTTGATTGAATCTGGTGTTACTTCTAACACATGATGCTGTCAGATGTAATGATATTGGTACATCTCTCTCTCCTTCAGTAGACAGGAAGCTTTTTGGGAGACCGACCTACATCTTAATCGTCTTTGAATGGCTAATACTTAGCACAGTGCCTTTTGCTCAACACTGTTTGCCAATTTCGTTGGCAGTCACTGAAAGAGCTGGTGTCAATATTGTGGGGCTGGCTGAAATCCCCAGGCACAAACCGCACACAGCAAAGAGACGGCTGCTGTGAACTGAACTGTGGAACATCCCTGCCTCAAGGGGACAGGGAAAAAAGGGTGACGAATGGTCACAGAGATGCCAGAGAACCAGGATGGCTAGTGCCAAATGCTGTACAGATGTCAGGGGAGATTATGATGAATCAGACGAATCAGAATACGCTTTAAAAGTCAGAAATTAACAAGTCAATTCAACCTTCAGATGCTGGAGGAACAGGTTAAACTGCGAGGAGTTGAAGTGCCCAGAGTAAGAAAGAAAGCATAAGACAATCGATGTTGACTATTTTTTTTTTTAAAGATTTTATTTATTTACTTGACATACAGAGAGATCACAACTAGGCAGAGAGGCAGGCAGAGAGAGAGAGGAGGGAAGCGGGCTCTCTGCTTGCGGGGCTTGATCCCAGGACACTGAGATCATGACCTGAGCCGAAGGCAGAGGCTTTAGCCCACTGAGGCGCCCCCGATGTTGACTATTCTGAAGGAGTTTGAGAGAGATACTGCTTATTTATTTCCTCTTACCATGAGCATCTATTAATTATTTTGGGAAGAAAACGAAGTAAGAAAATGTGACGGTTCAAAGATGTGTTAAGATTCAAGGGAAAAACTAGGATTTCAGAGCATGTTGGTAAGTAGCAGAACAGCAGCCGGAAAGAGAAATTAAAGGAGGTGGAAGAACAGACATAACTGACAAAATGAAATCCTAGCAGAAACTAGGAAACAGACGTAGGGAAATGGGGCACCCCCTGCAAACGAGGGACATCCAAGCACAAGGTAGAAGGAAAAGGAGGTAAGAGAGCAATTGTGAGCCTCTCCATGGTCTGCTGAGAGATGAAAAGGGAGCAAGTTCACACCAGGAGGTCCCAGTCCTTGCAGTCAAGGTAAGGCAAGGCTGATCCACTATGGTGGGGGACGCGGGGGTAGGACTGAAGGCTTCTAAAATGTAGAGACAGTCTGGAACAGCTGTGTGAGGAATGTGAGAGGAATTGGAAGATGTGAGTAAAAATACTGCTGAGGAGGAAGGGCTTCCTCGCGATGAGAGAACAAATCTGTAATGACAGGTCAGTGATCAAAATACCCCCAAATTATTCTAAACCACACTTTTAAAAGATAAAAAACATGTAAGTTTTAACCATAAAAAACATGCCAGATCACTGTTGGCTGGACTTGGTAGGGTAATGTACTCTTTTAAAAAAAGCAATCTGGCAATACACATCAAGAGCTTGAAGCATGTGATCCCCTTGGACCTAATTCGTTTTCTAGGAGTCTATCTTAAGGGACCTACAGGGACTCAGACAAAAATGGCCGTCGGCACAGCGGGGCAGCCCAGGACAGCGGCAGGAGCACGGGCCTCGGGCAGACGTGGGTTTGCGTCCTGACGCCGCTGCCTGGCAACTGTGAAACTCTGCTTCACCTCTCTGAGCCTCAGTTTCCTCGTCTCTAAGACGAAGAGGACAGCAAGTAGATTTACAAGGCTGTTGTGAGAATTTGAGATAAGGCATGGAAGGCAAAGCAGAAGAGGGCGGCTGTTATAACTTAAAAGAGTGTCATAGATTCAAATACCCCATAACTGAGTGGCTAAATAAATCATACTATAATCTGATAATGAAGCACTAACAGTGAAACTTCCAAAGAACTTTAGAAATATTTCAGTCTATAGAATTACTTACTCATCATCTGGAGTGAGCTGGACAGGTTCATTAGTAAACTGAGAATCGAAGTTGTCCAAACCAAATTCCCCAGAAATATTTGGTTTAAAGGGAGGTACCACCTGCTTTTGCTCCATCTAGAAAAGACATATTAGATGACAGCTCAAGCCTACGTTCCCAGAAAAATTCCACCTCTACATCGCTCCTCTGCCCTCAGATGCCTCCTCGTCCTATCCCAGTGCGTTCTTAGCAATGGCTCTACAGTATTCACAAGGATGGAAATCATTTACAAAACTGAACACTGATGCAAGCCTTACTTTTACAACAACCTGGTCCATTTAGTTAATATTCCAAGTTGTTACTGTTTTAAAAGCTTTTTAAAAAGCACTTTAGAGAGTGGTTTTAAGTTATTGAAGCTGTAATACATTTTTTTTCAGCATTCTTTCAAGAAAATAAAATTTGGCCCAAGATAATAATGAAACCTAACATCGAAAACAATGAAAATTTACATACCATATCCCAATCAACATTTCGAAAGAATGGGTGTCCCTGAATATCAGCAAATCCTGTTTGTGGATGACAACCTAATCGTTCCTTTGGGTCCTATGGTGGGAAGAAATGTTTCAAGAAGTGAGTGGATATCATGCTTTAGAATAATCATCTTGTGACCTGGGTTTCATGTGTATTATATGATACTTCTATTTCTGAAATCAGTATGGTCTACCTCTCATTTCTATGTAATATAATACTAGACTGAATCTTGTGACAAGATTTCCTTGTGACTCTCTCTTCAGCTATCATGTGGTTCTAGTGGACATAGGTCTACTCCTTGCTGAAGAAAAAGGGAGGAAAGAGCACCAGAATCATTTGAGTGGTTTCCTGATATTTCTTTGGCATAGGTTAGAGTACTGTTCAAAATATACAGACACCAAACTTCACAAGTCTGTTCTTGGCTCATTTTAAAAGCCCTATGCCCGGGATGCCTGGGTGGGTCAGTGGGTTAAAGCCTCTACCTTCGGCTCAGGTCATGATCCCAGGGTCCTAGGATCAAGCCCCACATCGGGCTCTCTGCTCAGTGGGGAGCCTGTTTCTCCCTCTCTCTCTGCCTGCCTCTCTGCCTACTTGTGATCTCTGTCTGTCAAATAAATAAACAAATAATCTTAAAAAAAAAAAAAGCCCTATGCCCAATTATAGCAACAAACCAACATCTGTGTACAATAGTGACACAACCATTAGGTGAATCACAGGACTGAGAAGGGAATGCAGCTTATAAAAAGCCATGGCTTATTCATGACTGTGAATGAGGCCATGTTCCCATTCTCCTTTCCAATAAAAGACATTTTGTTTTGAATATTAAAACCTCTCACCTTCATTTTTCAGTGTGTCGACACTTAGATTTCCATTTTAAAATCTTTCTTCATATAAAGTACTCAGAAACCTCAACTTCTTATTTTATTAAAATTCGTCATTATCTTATCTACATGTACCTGAGAAGGTAAACACACATCAACCTACTTTCTAACCTACAATTTATTTAAAGTAAGATTTACAATTTGCCAAGATCGCTGTAACACGGTAAGAAGCATATCTGGGGTCTGTCCCAGGTTCCTGATGCGGAGCTCCTAAAACCCTTGTAATTTCCTGAGTCTCAGAAGTGTTGTTTTTCATAACAAATCCCTTTTGATTATACCTTATTTTATGCTAATAAGGTGACTCTTGGTGGGCCTGTCAGAGCTTCAGGATGGGATCTGGATGCCAGAGGAACAAACCGTGTGATTACCAGAGTTGTAACTTTCAGCCTCCTTTTCAGAGGGGCTGGAAATGGAGTTCGATCACCACTGGCCAATGATTTAATCAGTCATGCTGAATGTCACGGAACTGCCACAAAACCCTCTGAACCTTGGGCTTGGAGAGCTCCTGGGTTGGTGAACACCCATGTGCTGTGAGGGTGCTGCACCCCAACTCCACAGGGACAGAAGCTCCCGTGCTTTCAGGATCCTTCTGGACCTTGCCTTGTGTATCTTTTCATCTGGTTGTGCACTATATCCTTTATAACAAACTAGTGATGGTAAGGAAACTATTTCCCAGAGTTCTGTGAGCCATTCCAGCAAATTCTCAAACCTGAAGTGGGAGGGTTGTGGGAACCCCCAACTTTGCAGTCAAGTTACACAGAACTGTGGGTGCTCAGTACTTGTGATGGCCTCTGAAGTGAAGACAGTCTTGTGAGCCTGAGCCCTTAAACCCTGAATCTGATGTTAACTCTGGGCAGTTAGTGCCCCAAAAAATGAATTGTGGGACACCCAGTATGTCTGGAGAGCTGGAGAATTGGTTGTTGGTGTCGGGAAAAACCTACACATTTAGTGTTAGAAGTGTTGTGAGTAAAAAATGTTCAGAATCATAATCTTAGATCCTAAAACTCTTCTAACCTACCAACAACAACAAATAATTGAATGGTCTTCAGACTTTTAAAGACCAATGATAACACTTCATTTCTTCTGAATTCTATCTTGGGCTTCCGACATGATCATCTGTAGGGAATACTACTGCCAAGTGAGTAATAACCCAAAGAAAACTCAGTACCGGAGCTATGAATACCACTGAGGCTATCCCCAAAGACTGTAATTTTTCTCTAATTGTGTACATGATATATATCATTTACTTAAAAACACCATATGTAATATATCGCTGGGGGTGAATTACATTGCCAAAATGGAAAGGACAACTCATCTCACGATCTAATGCTGTCAAAGTACTCTTTGGTGAAGAGACAAATTCCAGACCTAACGGAAAAAAAATCACATACTCTGATGTTTTGGAACGTTACACTGCCTGAACCTCTACTTACAGTTTCATTTACATACAGATAAACCACTAAAGATTGTTATATACGATTTATACCTTGTTGAGAAAACTCTTCAGGACACCTGCAGCTTTTACGGATAGAGAACGCGGTATGCGTATTTGCTTTTCCAAAATAACTAGAAAGACAAAATTATGGCATTACATATTTAACTTTTACATAGCTTCAATCTTTACATTTTTATTACAAGGAACATAAGGCACTTTAGCAGAAAAAATAAGGCATGACATATATTACTTCGATATATGCTTGTTTGTATCCAGTTTGAGTCTTCGTATTTCCAATCGCAGGCCTGTTTTTTTCACCTTTTGATTCTCTTACATTCTTGGTACCCTACTTTATCTCCATATTGTTCTTGGACTTATGGACTCCCCCTCGGGGTGCATGTGAAAAGACTATCCTCTCTAGCCACAGGATTCCCTCCTCCACTCTCTATGATACACAATCTAAAGTTTTATTTTTGAGTGTGACAGAGTAGTCGGCAAATGGACTGAAGGTAGAGGTGGGAAGATGTATCTTTTAAAAAAATTGAAGACTCACATTATTAAGAAGTACACTGTCCAAATTATTTTCCTCTTTCTTACTCAAAGTAAAAATGTGAGCCATCCTCATTCATGCTCTAGAATAGGTTATTCACGGAGAATCTCTATAAAATACTGTAAATTACCTTGGAAGAGATAATCCTCTGTGTTTTGATCAGGGTTATCAGAGCTTCCAACAATATCAAATGGAGATCTTCCTGCCATCATCTCAAACATTAGTACTCCGAGGGCCCACCAGTCGACACTGAAACCTTCAAAAAAGAAATTCTTTGAAGTAACAAATGATCTCTTTTGCATTCCCAAAAGTCAGTAACTTGAGATTCATTCTATTATATAATGAAAAAATAAACATAATGAAAAACTAAACTTTAAATGCATTGTAACCATCATGGGAGGCAATGACGATTATTGGAATAATTCAGTTATCAAAAAGGGGAGGTACCAAAAAGATAGCTTTAAAAATATAATATTGGAAGGACACCTGGGTGGCTCATTCATTTAAGTGCCTGGCTCTTGGTTTCAGCTCAGGTAACAATGTCAAGGTCATGGGTTTGATCCCTGTGTCAGGTACCAGCTCAGGGCAATCTGCTTGGGATTCTTTCCCTCTTCCTCTCCCTGTGCCTCTGCCCCTCCCCGTACCTGCATAGGCTCTCTCTATCACTCTCCCTAAAATAAGTAAATAAAATCTTTAAAAACAAATAAATATACAATATTGGAAATGAAACAAAAGTTTCTTTTCTCAAGTATGCCTGTAATTTCAGACTCATGATCTGTTTCTAACATGTTGTTTTTGAGGATATCATTAAATTGTACTTGAGAATAACTTTCCTTGGTCTGAAACCTGATCTTTTGCTAGCTGATTAAAGATCCTTGAAGGACCTTGGAATCAGATTATGAGCAGCTGTCAGAAGTACCCATCCTCCTTTACATCTGCTGAAATCAGAGGGTCAGAACCCAAGAAGTCAAATGTATGCTTAAGATAAATATATCCTCTGGTTCCTGTCCAGCAGTCAATCTTTCCCTCATTTTTTAGATTCCTGGAGGAAACATCCCAGGAAATAGAAACAATCTTCTAGGGGTTCGTGACTCTGGAGTCACATGGCTAAAATTTAAATCCCTACTCTGCCACTTTCTAGCTGTAGGACCTTGGGCAAGTTATTTAAACTTTCTCTAAAAATGGAAATTTACCAGTGCTTACCTCCTAGGATTATTAACAGGCTTAATTAATATGTATAAACTGCTTGTATTAGTACCTAATACTTTTAGTGTTGCCCTTAATAAAATATTATTCAAATCTGTACCTTCAAATACTGGTAAGGTCTCACTGTCTCTGATTTCATAGTTTAGGGTTTCATGTAGGTTTTAAGGGGATCAAGAAAGTTTATATTAATAAGATTAGTGTTTAAATACTATAGTGTAATATAATGCAATTGGTACCACATTTAACCACCCATCTAGCACACAGCTAAAATGCCACCTATGTATTTATTACCATAATCTTCTCCTCTTAAAATTTCAGGAGCAATGTAATTGGGAGTACCACAAAAAGTGCTGGTTGTATCTCCTGGCCGTAATCCTTCCTTTTATAAAAAAAAAAAAGAAAAGAAAAGAAAAGAAATGATATAGTAAGACAGGAAATTATCTTCTAAATTCATCTCTTTTATTTCATCATCATATAAACTCAGCATCTATGGTAATATATAAAGCTTAAATAAAATACCACTAGCATAGTTGTCCATATTATTAAAACCACAGGTTGCCATTAAGTAGCTTAAAGAAAACCTGTCCTCATTAGCTATTGGTACAGTTCAGTTAAGATAAAAATTACATTTGAGGGACGCCTGGGTGGCTCAGTCATTAAGCGTCTGCCTTGGGCTCGGGTCATGATCCCAGGGTCCTGGGACTGACCCCACATTAGGCTGAACTGATAATATAATTTGCAATCATGATATGTGATTTTAACACATCTGTATCAGAAAATGATAAATAATACAGACAAAAAAAAATCTAGTAAGCAGAAAAAGATTTAGATAAAATCCAGAGCTAAATGTAATAGAAAGTATGTGTAATCTATGTGCATGTGAGGAGAGAGGGAGGAGGGAAAGAGGGTGTGACAGACAGAGATGCCTTGCATACAAACAAGAAATTACATATATCCTCTTTTTTTTTTTTTAAAGATTTTATTTATTTATTTGACAGAGAGATGGAGAGAGAGAGAGAGAGAACACAAGTAGGCAGAGCAGCAGAGGGAAAGGAAGAAGCAGGCTCTCCACTGAGCAGGAAGCCTGATGCGGGGCTTGATCCCAGGACCTGGGATCATGACCCAAGCCAAGGCAGTCGCTTAACCAACTGAGCCACCCAGGTGCCCCTGTATATTCTTTTTTAAGTACATGTGGGATACTGATCAAATACTAAGTCACAAAGGAAACCTCAATATATTTTCAAAGAACCTGTATCATTTAGACCATTTGCTGGCCACAGCAATTAAATAAGAAATCAACAATAAAAAGATAGTTTAAAAACAAGCTAGGGGCACCTGGGTGGCTCAGTGGGTTAAAGACTCTGCCTTCAGCTCAGGTCATGATTCCAGAGTCCTGGGATTGAGCCACGCATAGGGCTCTCTACTCACTGGGGAGCCTGCTTCCCTCCCTCTCTCTCTGCCTGCCTCTCTGCCTACTTGTGATCTCTCTCTGTCAAATAAATAAAATCTTTAAAAAAATAAAAACAGGCTAAATAATACTAAATATACAATTAAGCAAGCAAGAGAAAGACAACTCATTTTTGTGAGTTTCATTGTTTAAGTAATGCATGCCCATTATAGTAACTTAAAAAATACGTAAAAGTGAACAAAATAAGGGTGTAATGCTACATAACACGACAACACATATAGAATTAGACAATGCTATACTTTAGAACTTTATTTAATGTTATATTATAAACATTTTACATGGTCATGAACTTCTGGTAAACATTTTAATGACTTCACAATGCTCTGTTCTGTGGTCATGCCATAATTTCCCTAATCATTGTTGTTACCAGTGGCCACTTAGATTATTTATAATATTTATCACAAACTACAATAAAAAACTCGGTCACAAACTTTTCCTCATAGACCAAAATATGTACTCAGAATATCGCAGAGGCAGAAGTACTAGACAGAAGAGTGTGGCTGTACATCTTTAAAAATCCTGATATATCGCCACCAACTGTTTTCCACAAGATTGTAACAATGCATACACTCACCAATGATATAGGAGAATACCCGTTACTTTAAACTCTTGTAAGTAGACTATTATAAAAACCAGTATCTGGCATGCAAAAATTAAGTCTCATTGTTATTTTAATATGTACACTTTATAACAAGGTTAGCATCCCTCATGGTTTTGTTGTTGACTTTTATGTGATTGTCATTTTTCTTTTGAAATAAGACAAAAATCCACTGGGGAAAAAGTGATGGAGAGGGGTGTCTGGTGGTTCAATTGGTTCAGCATCTGCCTTCAGCTTATGTCATGATCCCAGAGTCCTGGGACTGAGCTGCGTTGGGCTACCTGCTTGGCAGAGGATCTGCTTCTCCTTCTCCCTCTACCCATCCCCCATCTCATGCTCTCTCTCTAATAAATCAACCAAATCTTAAAAAAAAAAAAAGTGACAGAGATGAAAAAGGTATCACAAATCTCAGTGATGGGTACATAGGGGTTTGCCTATTAAATCTCTACTTGTTTATGATTAAAGATTTGTGTGATAGAAAAATTTAAGGAAACAAATTTGAATATAAGAAAAGATAAATGCCTGAGTTTTGTACCTAAAAGCAAAAGTACTTTAGGTAAAGATTTTCTTTTCTAGTGTTGCTGAACAGATAATAAGGTCAAATCTTCAATACTATTAGAGTGTCTTACTTAATGTTAACATTTAAATAATCTCCAAGCTCTGGAGGCATTTCCCTCAGGTGAATGGGGGAGTGTAATTCACACATTTACATGCTTGTTGCCATATTACTGTGTGAGGATAATTCTGTCCCAGCGACTTTTAACAAGGAGAGTAGCTCCCTACACATTTTGTGGAAAAACAGTGGACCCTTAAATGAAACACTGTTACGGAAAGAATAAAGTTCCAAGAAATAAAGGACATGTCCTGAGAGTAACTGAAATTCTTATTTTGTTCTACCATACTTCATGTCAGATATTTACACCTTAAATATAAAAAAATGACAGATTTCCTGATAAAATCCTGAATGCATCATCAAAAGTTACAATTAAATAGCAAAATAGCAAAAACTGGAGGGTGACATGTAAGTAGTTATGTTAAAGTCATGGGATTGCAGACAATTTTTATTTCCAAATTTTCTTCTGTAGTATCACAACATTCAAGATAAAAAGCTTACAGACAATAAAAAGAAATTGACTCTTATTATAGCACATATAACACTCACAGAAAATATGGAATTTTGTAAATGGTTAGAAAATACGTATCTATATCCTTGTGCTAAAATCCCAAAAAGCACCCCAAAGTAGCAGTCATTTCCTCAATTTTAAATATTGTTATTTTACCAAAAGAATTTTGTGAGCTGCTGAGACCCTCTGATTAACTAGAAATTTCCCTCACCTTACACATGCCGTAGTCAGTGAGTTTAATGTGTCCTTCTGAGTCCAGCAATACATTGTCCAATTTCAAATCTCTATAAATTATCCCTCGTTCATGAAGATAATTTAATGCTAGACTGATTTCTGCAGAGTAAAATCTAAAATGAAAAATAACTCATTTGATTCAAATTTTTAAATTGTTTTAAGTTTCTAGAAGTCCTACTCCCATCTGCAAATGAAAACACCAAAATCATGTCAAAAGATTTTTTTCTCCCAATGTTTTTAGAAATAATACCAAAACACAAATTGAAGTACTACTTTAAAATATCTGAGCCCAAAACACAATTATAAAAGTTCCAGCCTATGGGGCACCTGGGTGGCTCAGTGGGTTAAAGCCTCTGCCTTCAGCTCAGGTCATGATCCCAGGACTCTGGGATCAAGCCCCACATTGGGCTCTCTGCTCGGCGGGGAGCCTGCTTCCTCCTCTCTCTCTGCCTGCTGTTCTGCCTACTTGTGATCTCTCTCTGTCAAATAAATAAATAAAATCTTAAAAAAAAAAAAAGTTCCAGCCTACATTAAAGTCATAAACTTTTTAATTTGCAAGTCTCGACATAAGCTCTTTTTTTTTTTTTTTTTACAGTAAAAACTACCTCCCCCAAGTCCAACTGAACAAATAAGGAATAAATACAAGCTATGGTCACAATCAGAAATAGCATTTGTGGCTTTGCTATGAAGGGTGATCATTTAATAAAGACTAAATACAGGAAACGAACATACAGGAAATTAACAAAACCAAACACAGTTTGGCCCAAGATTAGATTAATACAATTTCTACCTTCTTACAAAATTGAAGGATATTATCTCCTTGTGGTAAGAAATAATCAATGTCCTAGCAAGATTTTCACTGAACAAGTATTTATAAAAATAAAATCTTTAACCTTCATCACATGCATATGCAGACTCCTATGCTTCATTTTGGCCTTACTTTTATGGACCACTAAAGGGTGAGGATTATTCCTAATTCTAAGTACAAAACAAAACATGGCACAGATGAATTAAACTTATCCAGGCCATGATCCTTCCCCACCTAATTCCTCCAACATATAAGCAATTTATAATCTTAAATAATAATATCAAATTAAAGACACAAAATTAATAAACAATATTTAATGATCTCTTATTTATCAATAGGTATGTGATCAGAGGGAAAAAAAAAAAGGCCAAAGGCAGAACAATTCAGAAATTATAATTATAGGAAGAGTTACATAACAGCTTAAAAGAAATTGTTTTATTATTCTCAAGTATATACAAATAATAATCAATGAAAAACTGTCAGAGAGCACTGCAAACCTTAGATGAGTAAGTGTTTATAAATTCATTCAATTGTGGATATTGAATAGACAAAGTATTTTAAAATAACTGGGTTTAGAAAACTAAAGGCTCCCCCTTTAACACTGTTTATACTTTTCAACTGCTTATATTAATATGTATGTTAACATTACATATAATTTATATATTATAATGTAAACTAACTTGTAGCTTAGTCCCTACATGAGTTACAAAAAACTAACAACATCAAAATACATGATTTATCTACTCTTTTCAATCAGTGGCACACAAAAAGTCCCATAGCATTCCCTCCCCACAACATTCCCCACCTTGCCACCCCCTCCCACCAGCTCCACCTCCAGCAAAAATCTAACACAAACAGTACACATCTACCTGGCATGTTCTTCAGGAAGTTTTCTTTGTCGCTGCATATGAAACATTAGATCTCCTCCATTTACGTACTCTATGACAAAGAACAATCTAAAACAGAGAAGAGATAAGAAGCAGAACAAATGAACATAGGGCAGGGGGAAGAGAGGCAAACCAAGAAACGGACTCTTAACTCTATAGAACAAACTGATGGTTACTAGAGGGGAGGTGGGCAGAGGCAGAGGTGGTGGGGATTGAGGGTACTCTCAAGGAGCAACAGGTGTTGTATGAAAGTATTACTACACTATACTGTACACCTGAAACTAATATTACACTGTATGTTAACAAACTGGAATTTAAATAAAAACTTGGAGAGAAAAAAGTTTTGTTTTTTTTTTTTTAAGATTCTTTATTTATTTCTTTGACAGAGAGATAGAGAGCACAAGTAGGCAGAGCAGCAGGCAGATCCCAGAGAAGCAGACTCCCTGCTGAACAGGGAGCCCGACTTAGGGTCGATCCTAGGACCTGGGGCCATGACCCGAGCCGAAGGCAGACACTTAACCGACTGAGCCACCCAGGAGCCCCAAAAGTATTTTTTAATTTAAAAAAAAAAAAAAAAGAAAGAAAGAAAATAAATAAGAAATAATCAGCAGGGATTAAATCTAGGAACTTTACATGTCAGCAGGCTTAAAAAAATAAACAACAGCAGAGAGCACATGAAACCAAGATTCAAAATAAGGCAGTGTCATTTTGCATCTTAAACACTACAAAGACCAGTTACAACACAGAGAGCATTCTATAGATTCACCCTTAACAAACACTCCAGGAATTTGGTGGAAACAAAGGGTAGTTGGAGTAGAAAGCTATTTAATCACAGAAGATACAAGAAAATAAACCAGCACAGTTGTGTCAACTCCTTCTTCTATTGGAAAATAGTACCACCAGTAATCCAGAGTTTTTCACTCTCACCCCAAGTTTAGCATTTGCAAGGTAAATCATTTTCATCTGTTACTTAACGTAAAGAAGTTAGGATTTCTCCCTCTAGCTAAATTCTAGGAAACTTTAAGAACTAAAACGAGACTCTTAAGAGATATTTATGACCTGGCCTTTTTTTTTTTTTTTGCCTAAAGCGGGTAATTTCCTAATGCCAAATGCTGATCCAGTGTTAAAATGGTATCACTGATCGGCCTCTGAGTAGTAGGAAATTTTAAGCATAGTACTGTTGTGTCCATCTCCATGTCTTCCACTTCCAGTTTACAGCAGAAAGCAGTTCTCATTGTGTAAAGCCCAGTAATCATCCCATTATCTTTTAAACTTACCTGCTTTCTGTCTGAAAGCAAGAATGCAGCCCAACAAGAAAAGGATGATTGGATGCCTGTTCAAAAACATGCTTCTCTGTCTGTACCCAATCAATATCCTATTTCAAAATATGAAAGAAATCTATGTCAAACTGAATTATAATTAAAACTATGATAAATTTGTTCTTAGTAATTCAATTATCATAAATGTAATTAGTAACTAGGCCAAATATCAAAAGCACTGATTATCATGAAACAAGAGCCTACATGCAAAGAGAAAACACCACCAATAAATCTTTCAATATTATGGTCTATGAAAACTTTTACAAAGTTCCACTACTTTCCCTTGATAATAATATGGTTTAATTTTGATTTTTTAAAAATCTAGTAATCATCACATTATATTAAATCTATCTTATGTAATCTGTCTGAAGCATTTATTTAGAATAGACTGAAATTTAAGACACAAACATTGAGGTTTTCTCCGAAATAGTACACTTAATCCAATTTAACAGTTCAGAAATAATAAATCATTGTACTTACCTCATCATCATTGACCAGCTCTTTTTTCACAACTTTCATTGCATAAATACGATCTGTTTTTTTTAATCGCACCAATAGTACTTTGGCATAACTTCCTCTGCCTATTACCCGAAGCAAATCAAAGTCCTGAAGACCTAAACTGGATGAAGCTTTGCCACTTTCCCTGGTATTCATTGCCTGTCAAGAACATTCACATCAAAGAGTTATGCCTGGAGAAATTTTGCGTAATACGTTATATTTATAACACCTGGTTATACCTAAGATGATTTTAAAATATCTTCTAAGTTCTTAATAATTCTTTTCTTACATCATTCCAAATGATATAATCTAACTACACAGGACGTAGGATCAATTCATGAATTGAGGTCAGAGGGACAGTCACAAGAAGTTGAAATCTGAGAAGTGTTAAAGGGTATCTTAAGATCTGATAAAATTTGGGTCTGGAGGCAATGAAGATACATGAATTTTAAAAATGACACTAACTTTGATGACCTGGAGATTGGAGGTACTACTGACAGAAAAAAAAAGTGTGCACACAGGATAAGATTGACAGAGTTATTGAGATAATAGGCTTGGTTTTTCATCCTGAAGATACAAGCTACAATGGGATATCAAGATTAAAGAGTCTACTGGAAGCTTGATATATGACATCTGAACTAATGGGACGACAGAGACACTTTTAGAAGCTATAGACAGAAAACAAGCATGAGACAGCTTAACAAGTGGAAAATATTTTTTTCTACACAGTACCAAGGCTCCTTTGGAATAACAAAATTAGCCTTATAATTCATTTACAGCTAGAAACTTAGGCTTCTGGTAATTCATAGAGAAGACTGGAAGATAATCTTTTTTTAACATACATGCAAAATCCTCTGCATGCAATCAACAGATGTACCCATAAAAATTACGTATGAATTTTCTCAAGTGAATAAAATCAAGAAAAGCAAAGAGCAAATTTTAAGAAAAACAAGTACAAATCAGAAAAAAAAAAGTATTATGAAAACTGAAGGAAAGTGATATTTCAAGAGAAGGGTCGTTTACAAAAATCTAGAAATAAAAATCTGATGTGGTAATAAGGATAAAGAGGAGTGAAAGAAATCAGATTAGAGCAGATTAAGAAAGCACAGAATGTTAAGAAGATAAGGCAATCTACAGACTTTAAATGTGGTTAACTGGAAACTGTAAAAGAGAATGACATGGAACAAAAGCACAACACTTTCATAGAATCAATAACAAGGCAGAAGCAGAAACCAGTGGTATATCACCATCAAAGGATCTAAATACTCTGCTTATCAACAAAAATAGCCTTCAAAATAAAAGGGAAATAAAAACATTTTCAGACAAACACAAACTAAAGAAGTCCATCACTAGTAGCCTCTCACTAAAGGAAATACTGAGTTCTTCAAGAAGAAAGAGAATCTCATACGGAAGGACAGACATACAGGAAGGAATGCAGAACAAAAAGAATAAAATGTGGATAAACCTAATAAAGACTATTTTAAAACACTAGTACAGGGGCGCCTGGGTGGCTCAGTAGGTTAGACATTTGCCTTCAGCTCAGGTCATGATCCTAACCAAAAGACAGCTGTAGCTAAACCAATATAAGACAAAGTAATTGTAGCCTTCTGTGGTAGGCTGACTTCTGAGATGTCCCCCAATGATTCCCACCAGCTAGTATTCATGCCTTTGTGTTATCCCCTCCCCTTGAGTATGGGCTGGATATAATGACTTGCTTGTAATTAAAAAAATAATGCAAAAGCAATAGGATGTCACTTCTGAGATTAGGTACAAAAGACTGAGTTCTGTTCTGCTAGCATTCATGCTCTCTGGATCTTAGGCTTACTTGTCCGATGAAATAAAGTAAGCTACTTTGTTATAAACTGTCTTACAGAGAGGCCCATGTGGCAAGGACCGAATCCTATCAACAATCAGGTAAGTATGGAAGCAACGTCTTCCCCAGTCAAGCTTTGAGGTAATAACAGTCCTTGCTAGCACCTTGATTGTAGCCTATATGTGATTCTGAGGCAAAGGACCCAGATAAGTCATGTTTGGATACCTGACCCATAGAAACTATGACATAATAAATCTTGCTGTTTTAAGTCACTAAATTTGGGATTATTTGTTACATAGCAATTACCTAACATAAGAATTTTAAGGTAAAAAGCAGTACTAACAACAGAAAGGGATATATCATGATGAAAAAGTGTTAATCCAATAGAAGTATTATGATTCTAAATTTGTATGTATTCAATAACATGGCCTCAAAATATATAAAGCAAAAGCTAACAAAACAAACAAGGAACAGACATATCCACAATGTAACCTTGTGGTTGAGAAAGAACAGTCAGTGAGGCAATAGAAATGGAATAACATTGTTAATAATCTTGACCTAAATGACCTGTACAGAACACCATACTCAATAACTACAAAACATACTGTATTAGGAAATATGTATGGAACATATACCAATGTATATGTAACTTAGCCTTCAAGCAAATTTCAAAACAATTCAAAGGACAGAGATCACACACAACACATTTTCTGATTTATAGAGGAATTAAGTTAGAAGCTAAAAAATTCCCCCCCCCATTTTTTTTCCAAATATGTAAAAACCAGTATACTTGAAAATAATGCTCTGACCAAAGAAGAAATCATAATAGAGATTAAGATATATTTTAAAGTGAGGGCACCTGGGTAGCTCAGTGGGTTAAGCCTCTGCCTTCAGCTCAGGTCACGGTCCCAGGGTTCTGGGATCGAGCCCCGCATCGGGCTCTTACTCAGCAGGGAGCCTGCTTCCCTCCACCCATCCTTGCTTGCATCTCTGCCTACTTGTGATCTCTGTCTGTCAAATAAATAAATAAAAAATCTTAAAAATATATATATCTATATTTTAAAGTGAATGACAAAAAAGCATAAAGAGATAGGGGAGAAACCAATGCACTATAATAGTAAATAAGCATTCAAAAGAGAAGAGCCAAACGTTAATTCTCTGAAAAGACTAATAAATTGATACCCCCTGGCAAGAATGATGAAGAAAAAGGGAATGGACAACAAATTTTATCAGGAATAAAAAAGGATGTCATTTCATATTCTCAGAAATGGGCAACTTCATGTCAATAAATCTGAGAATTTAGGCTCAACAAATTCCCAAGAATAACACAAACAAGACAAAATAGAGATATCTAAATTGTCCCAGATCTATTCAGACATAAACTAGAATTAAAATCCTTCCCACACTGGGGTGCCAGGGTGGCTCAGTGGGTTAAAGCCTCTGCCTTTGGCTCAGGTCATGATCTCAGGGTCCTGGGATCAAGCCCCGCATTGGGCTCTCTGCTCAGCGGGGACCCTGCTTCTCCCTCTCTCTGCCTGCCTCTCTGCCCACTTGTGATCTCTGTCAAATAAATAAATAAAATCTTAAGAAAAAAAAAACCTTCCGACAAAGAAAACTCCAAACCCAGAGTGCTTTTCTGATGAACTTTTTCAAATACATAAGAAATAATGCAGTCTTACAGGAATTCTTCCTAGGAATACAAAAAATTCCAAAATCATTTTATGACACCAAAACTTGACAATCTAATTTAAAACAGGGAAATTACAGGTCAATGACTCCCATTAATATTTAGAAATAAAAATAAAATAAAATAAAAATAAAAAACAAAACCTAAACTAAATATTGGCAAATCAGATCCACCAATATATAAAAGAATTAAATATCATGACACGTGGAGTTTATTCCAGAAATGAAAAATGGATTTAACAATTGAAAATTAATGAAGTTTACATAGGATCAACTCCACAAATGTCATAAAATGTTTTTGACAAAATTCACTATCTTGTCATGATAAAGAGAAAAATCTTAGCAGACTAGAAACAGAGACAAACTCCCTCATTTTGATAAGGGATAGCTATAAAATAAAAACCTAGAGCAAACATCAAACTTATTGATGAAATACTAGATTTCCTCGAGATATAGAATAAGAGATATAGAATAAGAGATATAGAATAAGATATAGAATAAGAGATATAGAATAGAATATAAGAATAGCTGGTCACCACTTTTTTTCAACATCATTTTGGTCATCTGTAGAGGTCCTTGCTAATTCAATAAGGTAAGAAAGCTACAAGTCTGTAAGATTTGAAAAGAAAGGAATGACACTATTACTCATTGATAAGATGATCACACATATTGAAAATATAAAGGTATCTATAATTAACCTATCAGAACTAAGAGGTAAACTTAGCAAAGCGTCAGGATACAAGGCAATTTAGGAAAAAACCTTATTTCTAGATAACAGTATTAAACAGAAATACTGTTGTTATTTTGTGTTAATAATAAATAAATTAATAATAATAAATAAAATTTTAAAAATAAATAAAATTTTAAAAATAAATAAACAGGGGTGCCTGGGTGGCTCAGCGGGTTAAGCCTCTGCCTTCAGCTCAGGTCATGATCTCAGGGTCCTGGGATCGAGCCCTGCATCAGGCTCTTTGCTCAGCAGGGAGCCTGCTTCCCCCGCTTCTCTCTCTGCTTGCCTCTCTGCCTACTTGTGATCTCTGTCTGTCAAATAAATGAATAAAATCTTAAAAATAAATAAATAAATAAAATAAAATAATAGCATTTACATCCAATACCTATAGTTCAAGGACTCCGAAAACTATAAAACATTGACAGACTTTAAACACCTAAATAAGTGAAGGAATATATCATGCTCATAGTTTGAAGATTTCATATTGTAAAGATGTCACTTTTTCTGAAAGTGTATTGATTGGTTTGGTTTATTTGCTTGATTTTTGTGGAAACCAGCAAGCTGATTCTAAAATTTACATGGAAATGCAAAAAGCCAGGAAAAGTAGCCAAGATGATCCCCAGACAGCAAAGCAGACGAATTTTACTAATAGACTTATTATAAAGCTATAGTGACCATGAAGCACAATACCCACTAATAATAAAACGACAAAAAATAAGAGCGAATCCAGAATTAGATCATGTCATGAGCATATAACTGATGAAGAGATAGCTTTGCAGAGTAACGGGGGAAGGTTTAGCCTTTTCAATATTTTCAATAGCGTTGGGAAAAACAGATTTCAAAAGGCCACCCAAAACGCCTGGGTGGCTCAGTGGGTTAAGCCTCTGTCTTTGGCTCAGGGCAAGATCTCAGAGTCCTGGGATCGAGCCCCGCATCGGGCTCTCTGCGTGCCTGCCTCCCCCGCCAACCCCCGCCTGCCTCTCTGCCTACTTGTAATCTCTCTCTCTCTGTCAAATTAAAAAAAAAAAAAAAAAAAAAAAGGCCCAAAAGCAGTACCAAAAAGGAAAAGGTGAATGTATTTCACTACCTTAAAAATCAAGAATATCTATTCATCAAAAGATGCCATTAACAGAGTGAAAATACTAGCCATAGAGTGGGAGAATATATTTTCAATATATAACCGATAAAAGGCTAATAATGTCAAGAAATTACAAAGAACTCCTATAAATCAACACAGCAAAGACCACTCATTTAAAAAAAAAAGACACCTAACTAAAGATACTACCCAAATGGCCAATAAATATATGAAAAGTTGTGCAAGGAAATGCACATTAAAAAACTATAATGAGCTACCACTACACATTCAACAGATTCACTAAAATTAAAAGGACCATACAAAGTGCTGACAAAGATTTGTGAAGCAATCAAACTCACACGTTACTGGTGAAAGTATAAAACGATAAAAGCACTTTGCAAAACTGTTTGGAATTATCTACTAAAGTTCAGTTAAATGTGACTCAGGAATTCCACTCTTAATTATATACCTAACAGAAACCTTTATATATGTGTGCCAAACTACACTTATAAGAGTGTTCATAACAGTATATCGTACCAATCCCAATTGGGGGGAATCAATAGTAGAACAGATAAATTGAACATAAATGAAATACTACTACATGAAACATGACAGAATCTCATAAACACAATACTGAGCGAAAGAAGCCAGACACAGAAAAATACATACTGTATGAATCCATTCGTATAAAGTATGGGGAAAAAGCAACACTAATCTCTGATATTAAGACAACGGTCACTTATACTGAGGAGGGGGTGTTAGTGACTAGAAGAAAGTACATGAGCTTCTGGAATATTAGTAGATCCTATTTCTTGGTCAGGGTGATCATTACACAGTATATGAAAACTCATTTAGCTATAAAGTCATGATTTGCATACTTCACTGTATGATAAGAAGTCTTAAAAAGTGGCGCCAGAGAGGCTCCGTCATTAAGCGTCTGCCTTCGGCTCAGGTCATGATCCCGAGGTCCTGGGATCAAGCCCGCATCGGGCTCTCTGTGCATCAGGAAGCCTGCTTCTCCCTCTGCCTCTGCTGCTCCCCGACTTGTGTTCTCTCTTTGTCTGTGTCTCTCTCTTGGTAAAATAAATAAATAAAATCTTAAAAAACAAAACAAAACAAAAACCCCAAAAAACCTCTTAAAAAAAAAAAAGATGTGCAATAGACTGTTACTTATAAGAAAAAATCTTAAAAAAATATTAAAACTCTTGAGGAGGGGCACCTGGGTGGCTCAGTAGGTTAAACCTCTGCCTTCAGCTCAGGTCATGATCTCAGGGTCCTGAGATCGAGCCCCACATCTGGGCTCTCTGCTCAGCGGGGAGCCTACTTCCCGCACAACACCCCCCCACCCCCGCCACCCGTCTCTGCCTGCCTCTCTGCCTACTTGTGATCTCTCTGTCTCTCTGTTAAATAAATCAATAAAATATTAAAAAAATGAAATAAAACTCTTGAGGATACAAGCAAATGAGTCTTTGGTAAACAAACAAACCAATAAATACCAATAAACAGAAACTCCAAAAAGAACAAAAAGCTGTAAAAGCGTCAAGGATTGAAAAGAAATAAATATTAGCAATTCATGGTATTAGAAGAATAGAGAATTCATTCCTTATTATTAGGAATTTCCTCCTTTGAATGATTCATTCAACCTGTGAACAAAATATGGAAGATGTAGTTGTGGTTGCAGAACAGATCGTAAACGTTAACAACCTTGGCAATGTAAAAATAAATATGCACATAAAAGAGGAAAACTGGACGAAAGAGAAGGAATGGCTAAAGGAGAGTCAAGGTTATTGACTTACATAGAACAAAAAACTAAGATATGAGATTAAATATGTAATCAACAGATGTATTTCAAGATAATGCAGGAGCAAAGGAAGTAGGTAGACAGAACAACACCGGCCATACACTGATAACTGTTTTATCTGGGTAATGGATACAGGGGCTTTGTTATACTACCCTGTTTACCTTTAATTACATTTTCCATGGTAAAAAGTTAGGGCTTTTTTAAAGGTAAGGGAGAGTGAAACATAATGCACCTATCAAACACTGGAAAGAGAAGGGAAAAGGGGGAGGTACTGTGAACTAAACCTTTATGGCCTAAAATATATAAAGTTGGAAAACTGAAAAACTGAGTTATAAGTATTATAGGCACAACTAGAAATGATTAAAAAGAGTTGCCTCTCAGAAGTCAAAGTGGGAGTGGAAGGTGTGAGGCATGATAAATCTTTTTTACTGTAAGTTTTTCAAAAAAATTATCATTTTAATTAAAAACCTATTGCTTTAAAAGCTGATAAGATGTTTAATAGAAAAAATAGTAGCAGTCAAGATGCTCAATCATTTATACTTTAAATAAACAATTAGCCCATAAAATGGTAGGATTTATAATGTGTCTTATCAATACTACCAAGTATTCTAAACATCATTCCTAATTATACTTTACAGGTTCTGCTATCTTAAAAAGAAATAAGTTATCCCTGTATGCTATTGAATTTTATTTTCTCCTGTTAAAAAAAGAACATATCTCATAATATTTAATTTAAACGAAATGATTAGATTAAATCAGAATAAAACTCTGGCATCATTAAACATCATTTCTGCATTTTTACCATTATGATTTAAAAATCTAAGCAAGTTAATTGTCATTTTTTTTTTAACTGTCGAGTCTTATTAAAAAGCTGATGATGTAACGTACAATAAAACTAATTATCTTACCTCCTTTTCTTCACCAACTTGGTCCAAACTCTCATGACTTGAAGGATTATATGGAATTACTGAAAACCCAATCCCAAACATGGGGAAAAAAAAGAAAAAGGAGAAAACATAGCACCCATTAACTGAGTTTGACTTAAAATGTTGTCATGATTTGATTTAAGTTTTTATTTTCGAATAAGTTTGCATTATTTAAAATTGAGTATCTGTCCAACTAGTAATAAGCTATATGTATTTATGACTTAAATCCTAATCTTTAATGAGAGTGGAGAGCGAGAAACAACTGCAACCAAGTACTGATTTTAACAAATATTTTTGGCATTTTAAAAATATTACTCTTTGGGGCACCTGGGTGGCTCAGTGGGTTAAGGCCTCTGCCTTCGGCTCAGGTCATGATCTCAGGGTCCTGGGATCGAGCCCCCCATCTGGCTCTCTGCTCAGCAGGGAGCCTGCTTCCCTTCCTCTCTCTCTGCCTGCTTCTCTGCCTACTTGTGATCTCTGTCTGTCAAATAAATAAATAAAATCTTAAAAAAAAAATTTCTCTTCTTCACAAATTAATCAGTCCCTTCTATAAGGGTGACTCCATAAACTTTATTCAGTTATTTCAGTATGACTAAGGCACAGAGTAAGGGGGTGTTTGGTTTTTAATCTTCACTTCTTTCATACTTAAAATGTTCCTAACTACCATATGACATAGGTCAAGTAAAGAACTGACAAAGATTGAACTCTCGGTTCCTATTCCTTAAAGCTACTTCAGGCCACAAAAAAAAAAAAAAAAAAAGGTGCCCATGTTTCATATAACCAGCTTCTTGTATGAACAAGAAAGTACATTCTGTCCTTCCAGAAAAACCCCCTCACCTTCCCTTTCTTGATTCATCCAAGATCAGTATGCTCTGCCCAATTAATTGCTCTCTAAATTTCACAGATATATATTTAAGGTTCTGTAAGAGCACATAATCTTTTTTGAATTTTCTATACTGTATCTTTTACATAATTTCTACTTCTGATAATAAAGCTTTTAATAAAAACAGATCACCTGAAGAATCAACATGACCCACAAAAACAGTATGCGTTTTCATTATTGAAAAAGCTAGGTTGCTCAATTTAAAAAAAAGTCTCAGAAGAAATTGATCTGAATCAGAGAAAAGAGTCCTTTATTGTAGTTTACATAGTTGTCTTCTTAAAATGCCAAAGGTATATGTTAAATATTGTGACTGAGAGTATCACTGCAAAATGGGGCTAACTTTTATTTGGGAAGAACATAACTGGTTTCAAGCTTAAGTTAAAGAGTCACCTAAAGAAGTCTTTAAATGATACTTGCTGATTAATGACAGTTCCTGCCAGTGTCATTCTTACCTGTCTGTGCATGGTCTGAATGCATGGATGACTGGTCCATGGGCATCATTGGTTCCTACAAACATTTCCAAAGACACAGTAACTTAGCAGGTTCTTTCTAAATCCCAGCAACACTATAAATTCAGAAACATTATTTTGACGAGACACAGCATATTAAAATTTAAACTTGAAAGAACAGAACTTAATAAATGAAAACTGCACTACTATGTTTAATTATATGAAACCATGCAATATTCCTGTGAATGAGATAACACTAGTCACATTTCACAGATAACAGAAGAAACAGAAAACTAACTTCAGACCATCAATTAGAAATCAAATTGAACTTCTATCTACTTTGATTTGTGTCTCTTCTATACTACTCTTCCTTTGAGCTCCACACATTTACTTTACATCACTGGCAAAGGGAGCCTCTCTAGTCCCTAAGTTCCTTAGTTGAGTCCGAAGATGAGTCTAGAAATCTAAAATTTTGTGGGTTTCCCATTTTTCTGAAGATTCTCAAAGGTGCCAGTGACCCAAATGAGGAAAAGCAATACATTCTAGAAACTGACTTAAGAAACTCACTGCCCATAACCTCAGGAAAAATGTTAATTCAAACCCAAATGTTCTAATTCATTAATCTTGGACCCAGGTTTAACAAATACCAACAAGAAAGGGTAAAGTTGAGAAGGAGCATTAGTTAACACAATTTTAATTTTTTTAAAAGATTTTATTTTTAAGTAATGTCTACACCCAACATGGGCCTCAAAAATCACAACTCTGAGATCAAGAGTCACACATTCTCGGGGCACCTGGGTGGCTCAGTGGGTTTAAGCATCTCCCTTCGGCTCAGGTCATGATCTCAGAGTCTTGGGATGGAGCCCCGCATCGGGTTCCTTGCTCAGTGAGGAGCCTGCTTCTCCCTCTCCCTCTGCTGCTTCTGCCTGTTCATGTTCACTCTCTCAAATAAATAAATAAAATCTTTAAAAAAACAAAAAAAAAGAGTCACACGTTCTACCGACTGCACCAGTCAGGCACCCCTTACACAGTTATAATTTTAAGGCTGTCTGGATAGGCTCCTGGATTTTACAATGCATTTAATGATTATCAATAATCACTAATCCTTTCCCTCTTTCCTTCTACATTTATAAATTTACACAGGTCATTCCATCACCTAAGAATACTCAAGAATATCACAGGAGCCTAAATAAATTATGTTCACAATTTTTGGCCTTTTTTTTTTCCCTTAAGATGCGATTTTCACTTCCCTAATGATAAACTCACTCCTGAACTCATATGAACTAGCTAAATACTTCTAATACCAAAGAGCCACCAATGTGGAACTCAGCGCAGGCCTCAATCTCACAATCCTGAGATCATGACCTTAGCTAAAATCAAGAGTCAGTTGCTTAACTGACTGAGCCACCCAGGGGCCCCTGCATCCAGATCTTTTTAAAAATGCATATCCTTTAAGCCAATAATTTACTTCTGGATTCTTAAGGAAATAATAAGATTTATTTACCAGAAACTTCCTATGGTTTTCTTTACAGGAAAATGTAGAAAACAAATCAAATGTAAAATCATGAGGAACAGGTTAAGTAAATTATGACATAGATATGTAACCAAATCTAGAACCTAAATTATCTAGATCCTAAATTGAAGAGGATCTAGATAGATACGGAAAGGTGACCAAAATATATAGTTAAGTGAAAAAAAGGAGTTAGAGAATAGTATATATATGATCTCACTTTTGCTAAAAAGTATGTAAAAGAATGAGACTCAAACATTAAGCACATTCTGATAAACACTCCACCTTCTATGAAGCAGTCTCAAAAACAGTCTACAAAAACCAAAAATGAAAAGCCAGGGGGCTGCCTGGGTGGTTCAGTTGGTTAAGTGTCTGCCTTCAGCTCAGGTCATAATCCCGGGGTCCTGGGATAGAGTCCTGCATCAGGCTCCCTTGCTCAGCGGGGATCCTGCTTCTCCCTCTGCCTGCTCTACCCCCTCCCCCCCAACCCCACTTATGCTCTCTCTCTGGCAAATAAATGAAATTTTAAAAAAGAAAAAGAAAAAGAAAAAGAAAAGCCAGAATCTAATTAAACTTCTAGATCCAACTATAATACACAGAAAATAAAAAGGACAGGAGAACATTTTAAACATAACCATAGAGAAGCAAAGAGAAAAATACTGCAACACTTTAAATGACAACATAATTTCTTCTACATTTAAATTTTCAGGTGGGGGAGAGAGAGATGGAAGAATCAGTAAGTTGAGAAAATATCTACGACATGTATTAGTCAAGTGCAAATATGAATTTCATTTAGATACTGATTCAGAATGAAAACTGAAAATTTTCACATTTATGAGGCAACTGGAATGTTGAACATTGCCTAGGTGAATATTTGATATAAGGAATTTGCTTTTTCATTTTTAAAGAGTCCTTATCTTTTAGATTTGTTTCAAAATAACATAGGATAAAAGCAGGTTACACGGGTCGGGGTGCAGCTGAACTAAGACTGGTCATGAGCTGGTACCTACTGAAGTTGGGTGACTGGTATATGGAAGTTTATTATACTGTTATAGTGACTCTTAAAAATATTTAAAAGTTTTCCATATAAAAAATTTTCCATATAGAAATTTCCTATATGGAAAAATTTTAACTACGCATATAAATTTGTAAAGAAAAAGTTCTGGAAAGGTATACACCAGAAGACAATTACCTTTAAACAGTAGATTTCATGGGGGATTTTTATGTAATTTTTCTTTATTTATCTATATTCCCTTTTGTCCTATAATGAACATGTTGTAACTGCATGTTTAAGATAGAAAGTGAAAATAAAAATTTTAAATTCAAAATCTCCCCAGTAATCACACACATTTTTTTATTTTTATTTTTTAAGATTATATTTATTTATTTGACAGACAGAGATCACAAGTAGGAGGAGAGGCAGGCAGAGAGAGGGGGAAGCAGGCTCCCTGCTGAGCAGAGAGCCCAATGCGGGGCTCGATCCCAGGACCCTGAGATCATGACCTGAGCGGAAGGCAGAGGCTTTAACCCACTGAGCCACCCAGGCGCCCCAATCACACACTTTAAATAGCAAACATGAAGCCTCTGATTCTTCTTTCCTGATCTCTGTTTAGTGTAGATGCTAAAACAATGGGAGCTACAAACTAATAAGTTTATCTTAAGGAAGAAAAAAAAAGTCTCTTAAATAGTTCTCCCTACCTCTACCTAATTTAACCTAATGATTCTGTAGCAGATTAAATCAAGAAGATAGCTACAGGGCGCCTGGGTGGCTCAGTGGGTTGGGCCACTGCCTTCAGCTCAGGTCGTGATCTCGGGGTCCTGGGATCGAGTCCCGCGTCGGGCTCTCTGCTCGGCGGGGAGCCTGCTTCCCTCTCTCTCTCTCTTTCTGCCTGCCTCTCTGCCAACTTGTGATCTCTCTCTGCCAAATAAATAAATAAAATCTTAAAAAAAAAAAAAAAAAAAGAAGTTAGCTACATACCATAAACAAATTTCTAATAACAATTCCAAAACCCACAATATGTCAACTGGACTGTAAAGTTACATTCTGTAACAACAGTGCTCAACTGTGATTCCTTACCACCCGTGTATTATAGCCCTCCATCCTAGCAGTGTTACTGAAAATGTCCTATTAAAAAAAGACAGTTGTGTCTTACCGGTTGCAAAGAATGCCGCCCACATTCGATGGTGACAAGTTTGTGGCACTTCTTATGAACCAGGAGTTTGCAGTTGATGCACTTATACCCCTGACGTCCAAGTCCCCATATTCGGTCAGTACAGATGGCACAGTGGGCACGCTGGAAAGAGTAATTCGACAGCAATTTATTAGCAAATAAAAAGCCATAATCATTTGCCAAAATAGTGGAAATAAGGGGCAGCTGGGTGGCTTAGTCAGTTAAGTGTCTGACTCTTGATCGGGCTCAGGGCATGATCTCAGGGTGGTGGGATGGACCCCTGTCTGGGCTCTGCACTGGCTGTGGAACCTGCCTTGGGATTCTCTCTCTCCAACTCCCTGTGCCCCTTCCCACCCGCACTCGCTCACTCGCTCTCTCTCCAAAAAAGAAAAAAAAAGTGAAAATGAATGGCTTTCTTCTCTAACTCAATTCCCTTCATCAAACGTAACTTTTCTGAAGCTATGATGGTCACAGAAAAATAAACAGAAAACGTTATTTGCAAGAGTGAAATTCGCAACCATGTTGTTTTCTGTTATAAGTTTAAGAATTTTTATTCTTCACATAAACTCAGAGTACTGAAAATAGTAAAAGTGAATTAAACTTGAAAAGCATTCAGCAGAAAAAGCTAAGGAAGGACTCCCAAGCAAACATAAACCTTCCAGATTGTTCAGAGGTCAAACCAAAGCCCTGCCCTCTCGAAGAGCAATTCCTAAAGTGACTTGTTCATTTCAAAGCTCAGTTAGTATCAGTGCTGCTGGGAAAAGGATTCGGGGAACCTCAGGTCACAGCTTTTAGTTACATGAATGAATGCAGAACATGGCACTGGTTTTACAATGGAAATGGGGCCCATATTTTTGTAGTTATCAAGAGTAGTTAAACACAAGGACTTCTGGAAATAGACTTCTTTCAAACCTTGGTTCTGCCACTTACTAGCTGTGTCATCTCGGGCGAGTTACTTAACCGCCCCACACCTCAGCTTTTTCATCTATAAAATAGAAATATATAGTACCTAACTCACAAGGCTGTTGTAAAGATTAAATGGGTCAACAGATGTCAAGCATTTGGAAAAGCACCTGGTACTTAGTAAAAGCTAGATAAATGGTTTGCAATTATTATTTCTGAAACAGTGAAAGTTAAAATCACATTAAAAGGTTTGCAAAATAAACTTTGCTTATTTCTGGTTATCTAGAATTATAGTAAAAAAGCCAACTTTCTTTCAGCTAAGGTAACTATACAATTCAATCAGAGATATTTTTAAGAGTGAAAGGAGATGCTATTAAAAATTACCTCAAGATAACAGGGATACTGCCCCAGGCAAAACGGGAATGTGTCACCCTACTGACTCCTTTAAAAGGGAAAAGAAGACTACCTTTCTTTCACAGCAGGGAGAAAAAAACCAGGTATCTCACGTTATTAACATTCTACAAACTAAGGTTTACCCTGTTGAAACGCTTGGCTTGGAAAGTGTGGCCATTTGCACAATAAAGCTTTCTCCAGCGCCGGGCACCTCTGCGATAGATAGATTCTAAAGAGAGATAAAACGTTAAAAAAAAAGGAAAAAGAGCAAGTGTGAATAAAAGTCTTATAATTAAGTCTGTGACCTTCTTTCATGATATTCACTTTAAGAAACAAATACTTTTTTTTTTTAAGAAAAAAAATTCTGATAAAAACCTGAAAGTGAAGAAATAAAATAGATTCACCAAGGGATTAATGAAAACAAAGCCTATGGAGCAAAAGTGTATTAAAAATTACTATTAACTTTTCTGTCTTTTAATTCCCCCCCCCCCAAGTTTTGCACACTTGGGTTGCTCAGTCGGGTAAGCGTCTGCCTTCACCTCAGGTCATGACCTCAGGGTCTTGGGATCAAACCCTGCATGGGCTTCTCCCTCTGCCCCTCAGTGCCACCCCCACCCCCTCTCACTCTCTTGTGCTCTCTCTTACAAGAATAAAATAAATAAAATCTTTTAAAAAAAAGATTTTCCGGGGCACTTGGTGGCTCAGTGGGTTAAAGCCTCTGCCTTTGGCTCAGGTCATGATCCCAGGGTCCTAGGATCAAGCCCTGCATCGCATCGGGCTCTCTGCTCAGCGGGGAGCCTGCTTCCCCTCCTCTCTCTCTGCCTGCCCCTCTGCCTGCTTGTGATCTCTGTCTGTCAAATAAATAAATAAAATCTTTTAAAAAAATTTTCCCCACTTTTAATTTTGAACAATTTTAAGCCCACAGAAAAGTTAAAAGCCTAGAACAATAAATAGTTAATCCTTCATGCAGACTTACCAATACCTAACATTATGCTGCATTTGCTTTCCTCTCTTTTTGTCTGCATCCTTTAAAAGTAAGTTGCAGACATAACATTTCACCCTTAAATACCTAAGTATCTGCTTACTGCCTTAGATTAAGGGCGTTTCCCCTAATGCTATTTAACCCTAACACCATTACCATGCCTTAGAAAATCAACATTAATTCAATTTCACCTAATAGCTCATAGGCAAATTGCCCTATTTGCCCTCAAAGTATCTTTTATAGCTTTCTCTTTCTCTCCAGGATCCAAGCAAGATTCAAACATTGCCTTTGGTTGCTATACCTTTTTTGTCTCTTGAATGTAGGCTGAAACAGTCATGCTGCCATATTTGCTGTTTTTTCTTTGTGATGTTGATTTAAAAAAAAAAAAAGAGTCCAGGCAGTTGTCTTATATTATGTCCTACATTCTGCATTTGTCTGCTTCCTCATTAGAATCAGTATCAAATACTTTTGGCAAAAATAATATACAGGTGATATATATTGCTTGTGGTATCACATTAAGAGATACACAAATGTCGGGTACCTGGGTGGCTCAGTGGGCTAAGCCTCTGCCTTCGGCTCAGGTCATGATCCCATGTCCTGGGATCAAGCCCCACACTGGGCTCTCTGCTCAGCAGAGAGCCTACTTCCCTCTCTCTTTGCCTGCCTCTCTGACTACTTGTGATCTCTCTCCCTCTCTGTCAAATAAATAAGTAAAATCTAAAAAAAAAAAAAGAGAGAGATACACAAATGTCAGATTGTTGACTCCCAGTTCAATCACTCTGTTAAAGGCAGTGACTGTTTGTTCTCTTCACTGTAAAAGTACATTTTACTTTTCATAGATGCTCTAAAGGGGACACTCTGCAACCACAAGAGTATTATCTTCCCCACTAATTTTTTTTTTTTTAAAGAGGGGGGAGAGGGGCAGAGGGAGAGGAAGAGAGAGAATCTTAAGCAGGCTTCATACCCAGCACTGAGCCAAAGTGGGGCTGATCTCATAACCCTCACATCATGACCTGAGCTGGAAATCAAGAGTCAGAGGCTTAACCAACTGAGCCACCCAGGTGCCCCTCCCCATTAATCTTTAATCCAAAGGTTTTTATATTAATACATTTTCTAAACAAACTAAGAGCTTCCATAAGACCAAATCTAGTTGACCTGTGTAATTTTGGTTAAGTCAATCACTATTATACATATTACCTATTAGTCATTAATATTAACATTCCACGGTGATAGTTAATAGTGTAGAAAGATTCCATTAGGTTTCTAAACTCATATTTTAAAGCCGATGTAGCACTGGATTTACCATTTAAAATTAAGATAGAAAAAACTAGTTGAAATGCTCTAAATTAGAAATCTTAAGATAGCATAATACAGAACCTTAAATACAGATACTTTTTTTTTTTAAAGATTTTATTTATTTATTTGATAGAGAGAGATCACAAGTAGACAGGCAGGCAGAGAGAGAGAGAGAGGGAAGCAGGCTCGCTGCCGAGCAGAGAGCCCGATGCGGGACTCGATCCCAGGACCCTGAGATCATGACCTGAGCCGAAGGCAGCGGCTTAACCCACTGAGCCACCTATTTTTACTTATTTATTCTGATAGGAGTAACCAAAGCAGAAAGCTTTTTTTAATTATATCTTAACCTAGGGGCACCTGGGTGGCTCAGTCTTTGATCCATTCATCATTGGAACTCTGGGAAAATAATATTCTCTGAATCCAGACCTACATTTTTCACTATTGCTTTAGGGTTCTACCTACTTCCTTAAATTTCCCCATCTTCCTAAATAGTACATTCAACTCTCTATATAAACATTCATGTCTCTTTTATTTTTCTTCGCCAAGTTGCAGGAAGAGTCACAGAACTGGGGCGCCTGGGTGGCTCAGTCAGTTAAGCATCTGCCTTCAGCTCAGGTCATGATCCCAGGGTCCTGGAATGGAGCCCCATGTCAGGCTCCCTGCTCAGTCAGGAGGCTGCTTCTCCTTCTTCCACTGCCCCTCCCCCCTGCTTGTGTGCTCACCCTCTCCCTTTCTCTCTCAAATAAATAAATAAAATCTTCAAAAAAAAGTCACAGAACTTAAAGTTTAAAACTATTTCATTTAATTCAAAGGAAAATACTTATCACTATTCTTATAAAGTCATGCATATGTACAGAAGCCACAAATGAAAATGAGTAATATCCACAACTAATAAGCTATACAGAATATCAAAAGCAGTAACTTATGACCATAAATAAGTTTACATATTTAAGTTCCATCAGACCAGATAGTTGTTTGCTCTTTCAGTTCTTTTTACTAATGGTAACTATCAGCCTAGACATTCAAAAGAAAATCCCTAACAATTTCTAACTACACATGCTCAAGTACTTAGAAAGGAAGCATCATGTTACTTTCAAATGTTACACTAAAAAAATGAAAATAAACAAGCATGTTTCTTATGTATATACATGTATATCTATGTGTGAACACATACAGATGCAGAAATAAAGCAAACGCAGAAAATGTTAATAATTGGTCAATGAAGGCAAAGGATATCTTTGTGTCTTTGTTTTCAATGTTGTTTCAACTTCTCCATAGGTTTGAAAATTTCCAAAATTAAAAACCAGGAAGAAACATGACTTAAAATTCACTTAATTTTCCTCTCAAATGTACAACAGATACTCATGTCAGTAACTTGTAATTAAAAACTGCCCGATTTTCATCTGGCAAAAGTAGAAAATTTAGGCAGTTGCTAAGATAGCCTAAATTAGACTGAAGACTGGAAAAGAAATGAAATGGACTAAAAGTTCTAGTTCTGATTTCCTTTCACTTGTGCCTTTATGCCATAAATAACTCTACATTCAAAGATATGAAGTAAATACACACTCACTGTCTTCTCCTGGACATGGCATTCCAGGACGTTCTGGTACACAAGGGAAGACTAAAAGAAAAGAAACTAAAATTAATACAGAAAATTGAAAACATACAAATTACATAGAATTTTAAATTCTAAATCAAAAAAATTGACCCAAATTTCAACCTGACCCTCTCTTGACACAAGATATTTAGCATACGGTCAGTAATATTTTTTCAAGGGATTGGTTTATTAAGTCTATATGAAAAAAGTTTTCATAAAAAAGTTAACAGCCAAAATCAAATGTATTAGAAACTCAAATTATTCACGCTAGTCCCTATTATGTTACTGATTTTTTTGCCCTTAGAAAAATCATTAACTATTTCCTTAAATCTTTGTTGTACTGTCAAGTTTGCTAAAATGAAGAACTAAAACTGAATTAGAAAAATGTATACAGGGACACCTGGGTGGTTCAGCCGGTTAAGTGGCTGCCTCCTTCGGCTTAGGTCATGATCCCAGTGTCCTGGGATTGAGTCCCAGGTCAGGCTCCTTTCTTGGCAGGGAGCCTGCTTCTCCCTCTGCCTCTGCCTGCCACTCTGCCTGCCTATGCTCTCTCTCTCTCTCTCTCTGACAAATAAATAAATAAAATCTTAAAAAAAGAAAAGTGTATACAAATATGAACACAAACCATTACAGTTCTTAAAAGATGTATACTGAATTTAGGAAAAAATTTATAGCACTAAGATTACCCAAATCCAAAAAATACACTTTTTAATCTTAGAAACTACAAATTTATAAACATGTTAATTCAGGCCATTTTCATAAAGAGACAGAAAATAAAGACAGTATATTTATGAACTAGTCAACTATTTGTAGTCTGTGATGTACAAAAGGACATGGCTTAGAAAAACACAAAGTTTGAGAAGTATGGGTCCTCATATATTCTTAAAAGTTGAAATATAAGCTAACTTCAGTTGTGCTATGGTATAAAAATAACAAAAGCTTAAAACAAACTGTTTAATACCACTGATCAATCACTTCTTTCAACATTCATTGCAGTTTTATTCTAGAAAGAAATGACTCCAAAAATGGATGACTTCTGAAGTTCTGCTAGGACCTCAACCAATTAGATTACAGATCCCTTAGGAGTCACTATGTCAAACTCTGAAGGTAGAAAATATTAAGCTACTGATTTTTAAAAGACACTGTAAAGAAAAGTGCAAGGGAATAATAACAAGGTGTTGACTCACTATACTTACGGGCGACTTATATTTGTTCAAGTTTTAAAGAGTTCTCTAGGTTTGGCCTCCTAAAAATATTACATGAGATATTGCCAATGAATTGCCGTGAAATGTGATATATTAAGCGGGTTTTACAGAACATAAAAAATTTGGGGGTAGCATGGTAGAATGAAAAGAACAGAGACTTGGAAGCGGAATACCTAGATTCTTTTTTTTTTTTTTTTAATTTTATTTTATTTATTTGACAGTGAGAGAGAGAGATCACAAGTAGGCAGAGAGGCAGGCAGAGAGAGAGGAGGAAGCAGGCTCCCTGCGGAGCAGAGAGCCCAATGCGGGGCTCGATCCCAGGGCCCTGAGATCATGACCTGAGCCGAAGGCAGCGGCTTAATCCACTGAGCCACCCAGGCGCCCCGAATACCTAGATTCTATACCCTGGTCTACAATGCACCATTACGTGATGGCTGAGTTTCATCTCTTCTCTACCACTAGCCAGCCTGTGGGCCTGCAAATGTTTAACGCAGTAATCTCTATAACTATGTAAACAGTTTCACTGTTAACCCTCAAATAAAAGAAAGGACATTTCAGACACCTTCTCTTCGGAGATCATTATTTGCATACATTACAAAACTGCAAGGGAATGACTAAGGAGAATCCTACTAGGCACCCAATTTTAAACTCTCCCTTAAACTTTGACTTGAAACACTTGGGAGAAGATCAGTTTAATATCCACGAAGGCATACCCAAATAACAAATTTTCCAAGAGTATAAGATGATTGATTTTACTTTCTCTAGCATTTGAGAAACTACTGAATGTGAAGAGTCACATAGCAATGAGGGTAGAAATTAAGAAAATGACATCGGGATTATGTTTTAAAATGTCAAGAATATAGGGTTATTTAAAAAAAAAATCGGAGCTCTAGGAGAGTAAGAAATGAGTACTTCTTTACCATGAATCAGGAGTTCAGAATCCTTGTTTAGCTCATAAAGCCTAAAGGCTTCTTCTAACTCCAACTGAGATGATACTGTACACGGGTCTCCTAAAAAATATAAAAAGTAAAGCAAAGCTCACCTTTTAACCCTCTAAAATGTAATGTTTAATAAACAATTTTCATTACATAAAATCTTGAGCAAAAACAATTGCCATTATATAAAATCTTGAGAAAAACAATTTTATACACACACACACACACACACACACACAGATAGAGAAGTATTTGGCAAGGACAAATTTTAGATATTTAGACAATTCTGTTTTCTAAAGTGGGTAACATAATTCCATTTTTATTTCTATAAAATATTACATGAGGCTCATCAATACCCAATTTGATACATACAAAAACCATTTAATTCTCAATAACATAGATATTCATAATACAGCAAACGGAATCTACCCTGACCACATCTGGACTGTTACTACGAGATGACTAATGGCCAGGGACAAGCTTTCTGTTACCTTCCTCTTTAAAGGAGGAAGTGAAAGTGGTTTCACTGCCATAATGTCATCATTCTGTCAAATTTTTCCTTCACCTGAGAGTCTTTCCTCACCCAAGAGGCTCACAAGGAAGAAGCACAGCTACTAGAGTACTCGGGACCTCAGAGGGCCCTGCTTGAGCTCTTTCAAATGTGAATGCGTAGTTTTAGGAAACTTACCCACAGAAAGGTTAAGGGAGAAACACCTCCCTAATCAACCAGCCAAAGAACTGAGTCATCCCTGGCCAACAGTGAGATGGCACGTCTCCCCAGATGATGGCATTCCTCAATGAAAAAGTCATTTTGATCATAGCTGGAGCCTGAGCTGGGTCCTCCTCACGGCAATGCTTTTGCACATTCCTGTGGTTACACCAAATGTGACCACACACAAGATGCCACCAACCTTATCCAAACCTCAATCACTCTCAGCAGAGAACTATGTCTAGTACTCAAGAGAGAAAACTGAAGCCATCTCCTGTCCTCCAGTCTCAAAGAAATGAGTACCTCTGCACCTTTCTCCAACTTGGAGACTCCCTTAAGGAACCTCTTCCTTTTATCTTCTCTCGGCCTTATCCCATTAGTCCCCTTCAGTTCTGTTTGCAATTTTTCTTTCCTTCCACCTGCTCTTCTCAAAGGCATGTTTGAGTCTCCCTCTCAGCAATCTCCCTCACAATCAGATTCCATTCTCTTCATTCAGTAGCCACAAAAGCAAACTGAAGACTGAAACTGGAGGGGGTGGCTGAGAAGAAGGGGAAGAAGGATAGGGCCTTTGGCTTTTGACTTCATACTTTTCTTTTGTAATTTTAATCAGAGGTTTATAATCCTTTAGATTTATTAGAAATAGCTTTTCTTAATATCAAGAGTGATTCCACCTTGCTTTCTCCATGTTCCCATCCTCTCAAAAACTCTGCTAACCGATTTTAGTCCATACGGTCTACTAAAAGTGCTATATCCATGGTCATTCTTTTTTTTTTTTTTTTTTTTAAGATTTTATTTATTTATTTGACAGAGAGAGATCACAAGTAGACAGAGAGGCAGGCAGAGAGAGAGAGGGAAGCAGGCTCCCTGCTGAGCAGAGAGCCCGATGCGGGACTCGATCCCAGGACCCTGAGACCATGACCTGAGCCGAAGGCAGCGGCTTAACCCACTGAGCCACCCAGGCGCCCCTATATCCATGGTCATGAAGAGATCTGCTAAATCCCCTTTTCTGTCTTTACTCTAATGGACCTCTCTATAGCATCTAATAAAGTTGCCCACTGACTATTTACAGAAACTCGGCATCAAGGTTTCTTTTTTTTTGAACTTATTTTATTTAAATTCAATTAGTTAACATATAGTATATCATCAGTTTCAGATACAGAGTTCAGTAATTCATCAGCTGCATATAACACCCAGTGTTCATTATATTACATGCTTTCCTTAATGCCTGTCACCCAGTTACCCCATCCCTCCACCAACATGCCTCTAGGTTTCTAAACGCCTTTCTCCTGGTTTACTAACTCTTTTTAACTTTTCATTTTGAAAATTTTTTTTCTTTTCAATTCCTTTCCTTTCATTTTCTTCCTCTCCCCCCCCCCCACTTTCTTTCTTTCTTTTTTTAAGTAGGCTCCACTCCCAGCCTGGAGGCCAATGCAGGACTTGTACTCATAACCTTGAGATCAAGATCTGAGCTTATATCAGGAGTCAGACACTTAAACAACTGAGCCACTTAAGTGCCCCTCATTTTGGAAATTTTCAAACATTTTACCAAATCTAGGTTCCCCCTACATATCCACTCACTTCTACAGTATCATTCTGCATAAATCTCTTTAACTTAAGATTAAAATTCCTTAATATGATCACAATACCATTATAAACCTATAAAGACTAAGAAAAATTCACTTTATATAAAATATCCAAATGTAACCATGTGCAAAAGAATGGCAATGATTTCTTGGATTTGACACCAAAACCACAGGCAAGGAAAAAAAAAAAAAAAAAGAACATTTCTCCAAAGAAGATGTATAAGTAGCCAATGAGCACATGAAAAGATGTTCAACATCATTAATCATTAAGAAAGTGAAAATCAATGAGATACTGCCTCCTTGTGATGAGACTACACAAAAAGGGAGAGAGAACCAACTACGCCAGCATCCCAGTGAGCCTCCACATGACTCCAGACCCAGCTGCCCTCTGACTGCCACTGCATGAGAGACCTCTCGTGAGACCAGCAGAGCGAGTCAACTCACAGAAGTGTGAGAGATTATAAAATAAAGTGGCGGGGTTTTTGTTAAAGCTACTACACTCTGAGGTGAGTTGTTATGGAACCAACACCTTACAACCATCTTTCAAGTTGAATCTTGAAATTCTGTGAAACTTTACAAGACCCAGGACAAATGCCACCTCTTCTGAACAGCCCTACCTAAGGACGTAATATTTCACATTTTATGAAAAGCCCAAGGATAACTTAATTTTTAATAATGGTTTTTTTGAGATATAATTCACAAAGCATTCAATTTACCCATTTGAAGTGTACAATTGCTGTCAGTATGTTTGCAGAGCTATCAACTATCAATAGAATCCGTTTTAGAACATTTTTATTATTTCCTCCTCAAAAAAGCCCCTTGCCCATAGTGGTCATTCTCTGCTTCCCCCAACCTCTCCTCCTATTGCCAGACCTAGGCAACCACTAATCTATTTTCAGCATCTATAGACTTGGCTTTTCTGGACATTTCACATAGATGGAATCATACAATATGTGGTCCTTCATGTCCCTCTTTTCTCCCTGAGCATGTTTTCAAAGTTGGTCCATGTTGTAGCATGTATCAGTATGTCAGTCTTTTTTATTAGTGAATAAGACAGCAAATATTCTTTAAGTATTTGTGTATTTGAATAACTTCTCATGATGATTTCCTACAAGTAGGACTGATTAAAGTGTGCCCATTTGGGGCACATGGGTGGCTCAGTTGGTTAGCTGACCTCTCAGTTTCAGCTCCAGTCATGATCTCGGGGTCGTAAGATCAAGCCATGTGACGGACTCCGCACAGCGTGGAGTCTACTTAAGATTCTCTCCCTATCCTTCTGCATCCCCCTGACCCTCTCCCTGCTTGTGCTCTTTCTTTCTCTAAAACAAATCTTTAAAAAATAAAATAAAGTGCCCCCATTTAAAATTTTGACAATTATTCCAAAATTTAGAATGACAGGAACTCCAAAAGGTTATCATATACACAACAGTGTATCTTTCCTAACTCCCTATAAGTAATTATTAAATTTTAATTATCTTCTAATCTGGTAGTGAAAATGTCTTATCTTCAAATCTTTGGATTTTTTAAATATTAGTAATTTTTTAGCTTTTTTGGTCATTTATGAATTAGCTATCTACATTTCTTTTTTTTTTTTAAAGATTTTATTTATTCATTTGACAGAGAGAGAGAGATCACAAGTAGGCAGAGAGGCAGGCAGAGAGAGAGGAGGAAGCAGGCTCCCTGCGGAGCAGAGAGCCCGATGCGGGGCTCGATCCCGGACCCCGAGATCATGACCTGAGCCAAAGGCAGCGGCTTAATCCACCAAGCCACCCAGGCGCCCTCTACATTTCTTTAAGTAGATTTTTCATCTATTTTTTTAACCTAATTATTCTATATTAGAGATACCAACTCTCCGGAAATGTTACAAGTATTTTCTGTCAGCTGTTATTACTCTTATATCTGTGATTATGGTGTTTTTCAACATAAAAATTAGAGTAATTCTTCCCTCTTTACATCCTTTTTCAGAATTTTCCTGTTTATTTTTCCAAATGGAATTGTCAGTTTTTTAAAAATCTTATTAGAATTTGGGGGGGCGGTCATGGTCTTTATAGATTGATCTGCAGGGAGTTCTCATTTTACACAATACTTCTTCCTAAACCCATTCATTTAAAGTTTTGCTCATGGAATCCAGTTGTTTTTGTTTCAGTTTTCTTTACATGGGTTCTTCACATTCCTTTAAAGTTTACCCCTAGATTTTTTTAAAAATCATGTTGTTACTACGGATGGAATCTTTTCTTCTGATTTATTTTCTGACTGAGTATAATCTACATAAAAGAAAGATTGGTTCTCTCATACATCCAGTCTTTAACTTGGTGTTATTAATACCTTAAAGATGCTGGGAAAAAAACAGTGAGTCAAAATGATTCAACCAGGTTACATAGATACACCATTTTTGGATCAACACTCAATACACTGATAATAACAAGTACTGGTGAGGATCAATCCATATTTACTGCTGGTGGGAATGTAAAATGGTGCTGCCACTTTGACAAACAGTCCAGTAGTTCCTTAAAAGGTTAAACATAGTTATCATATGACCCAGCAATTCTTCTCCTATATATCCAGAGAAATGAAAACATATGGGCACACAAAAAGTTGTATCTAAATGTTCATAGTGGTAGTACTCATAACAGCCAAAAAATGGAAATAACCCAAATGTCCGTTAATTGAACAAGTACTGATATGACACGTCTCGATTAGGCAAATCTATAGAAACATAAAGTTGGGGGCCCCCGGGTGGCTCAGTTGGTTAAGCAACTGCCTTCGGCTTAGGTCATGATCCTGGAGTCCTGGGATCAAATCCCACATCAGGCTCCCTGCTCAGTGGGGAGTCTCCTTCTCCCTCTGACCTCTACCTTCTCATGCTCTCTCTCTCTTTCTCAAATAAATAAAATCTTAAAAAAAGAAAAAAAGAAAGAAAGATAGATAGATAGATGAAGTTGATTAGTGGTTACCTAGGTCTACGGGCTGCAGTGGGTAAAGAACATAGGGGGAAATAGGTACTGAATGCTAATGAGCATGGGATTTATTTTCTGGGTGATGAAATATTTTAAAATTGATTGTGGTGACGGTTGTGTAATTCTGTGAATATACTAAAAACTCCTTTAAATAATAAATTATATCGCAATGAAGCTGTTTTAGAAAAAATGTTTACATAATGCAGCATTTTTATAAATATGAGTCTGACAGCAAAGTAACATTCTAGTCCAAAAGCAAAGTCTGTCTTAGTTTGCCTCAAAGAAATAAAGTAATTTATTCACAGATCCACTTTCTCAGTTACCCAAATTTCTCCCATTTGCCACATTTATGAAAGTGAAAGTCAATTTAATTATTTGATATAGGTTAAAAAAAACTTGTTTCTACAGTAGATTTAAGTATAGGCCAAAAATAAAAAAGCAACATAAAAAGTAATGAAAATTTCACATATCAGTAAGTGTGTAAATTCTTCCAGTTAAACAAGCCAACTGACTAAATTAATTCTAAATAATGAAATATTCAAAGACTAGAAATAGATTGAGCCTAAAATTTAATTAACACTTCATTTCCAATTTTCCAGGTGAGGAAACTGAATCCACGCTGGCAAATACATTTAAACTTAGCTCAGGTTGTTTTTTGTTTTTTTTTTTAAAGATTTTATTTATTTATTTGACGGAGAGAGAGATCACAAGCAGGCAGAGAGGCAGGCAGAGAGAGAGGAGGAAGCAGGCTCCCTGTGGAGCAGAGAGCCTGATGCGGGGCTCGATCCCAGGACCCTGAGATCATGACCTGAGCCGAAGGCAGCGGCTTAATCCACTGAGCCACCCAGGCGCCCCGCTCAGGTTGTTTTTAAACAATGAGAACATAGGTGTGGTAAAGAACTTAGGGGAAATAGGTAGTGAATGCTAATGAGCATGGGAGATATATATATATATATAGATATAGATATAGATATAGATATAGATATAGATATATATAAACACCGATATTCTCATTGTTTAAAAACATATATATATATATAATATATATATGTCTGTGCACACATATCTATTCTGTCTCTCTGCAGAGGCCTATTACTTATATTGTGAGGATAATGGGAAAACTGAAGATCATATATTAAAGTGACTCATGGTACACGTGGTCCATTATACATGTGGCTTTTATTATTGTGCTTTGACTAAATGCCATGAATGGAATTAAATATTGTTAAAAGTATCATTACAACCATATTTAAAAAAATCAATCTTTCCCTTCTGCTAGACACTGTCTTTTTGCCAGACTAGTACCTGCTTGCTGTTGGCTGAAACCTAGACTGGGTGAAGCACCTGTATTCAGTTTTACCTAGAGACTGATACTTTTGAATAATCACAAGTGTGAAAAGAGGAGTTAATTACTGACATTACGTATACTCAAATCTATTTTGTTTTTATCTGTGGTTCAAGTATTACCTTTTTGCGCCAACTGTTTCATGCCTGATAAAGCAGGACACGTAACTCAGAAGTAAAACATTCCATGAAGAGTCATCGTGAAACAAAGATAGGAAGAAAAGCTATTTCTCAAAGCCCCCTCTATTATTAAAGTCCAAATTCACCTCCTGAAACAGACATACAGCCAGAGTGAGATCTGCTATGGTCAATGAATTTCAAGGTAATAAAATGTGTGTATTATAACCAGCAGATCAAGTCTTTCTTTCAATGCATCTACATTTTCTTTCACCTACGAAAAGAAAGAAGAAAATTAGGGCACTGGACCTCAGGTGTTTGATAAATATGCAAGATTCAGTTATTTATGAGATAACCTGACAAGATGCAGAACTTAAAACACATATATAGGGACACCTGGGTGGCTCAGTGGGTTAAACCCCTGCCTTCGGCTCAGGTCATAATCTCAGGGTCCTGGGATCGAGCTTAGCATCGGGCTCTCTGCTCAGCGGGGAGCCTGCTTCCCTCTCTCTCTCTGCCTGCCTCTCTGCCTACTTGTGATCTCTCTCTCTGTCAAATAAATAAATAAAATCTTTAAAAAAAAAATGAAACACATATATAACTCTAGTTATATTAGGCATTTCGGCACATGACTCAGTTCAGTGCTCCACACTTAAGAGAATCAACGCAGCCTACAACCAAAGTTGGAAACCGTTAACATTTGCCTGAGGTAGTATCACCATAGTCCTCTCCCCGATGCCTGAGTCTGCTGTAGATTTACAAACTCCCCGTTCCCACCGAACCTTCCTATTGCCATCCCCTCTCTGGAAACTGGGTTCAGAACACTACATACTACTTGTGAAAGCTCCTGCACTCCCTGCTCTGAAGGGCTGCATTGCTTAAAATACAGATTTGCAAAAAGTTTCCAAGAATGCTAGAGAGTTTAAATGGCCATCCTTCCAATATTAGGCCCAACTACAAAAGCAGTAGACTGCTGGCTTCTGGTTTGCTTTTCTAGAAGGTGGAAATCAGTGGTTACAGAAGCATATGCTATCCTATCAAGCTGCCCATCCTCAACTTCCACTTCTGGAGATGATGAGGTAATAGGAACTGGATTCAACCCTCCACCTGAAACGCAAGAAAACTACACAAAACAAGTGAAAAAAAATAATCCAGGAGACTGGAAATAAGCAACAAAGGATCAACTGTTTCCAAGTAACTTAAATGCATCCCTAAACAAAACTCAGAAATATTCATAAAAATACAAATATATCCATTGCCAATGCCACAATATCCAGGATCCAGTAAAATAGACCCAGGCACATGAAGAAGGACGAAAATACGAACCATGCCAGGAGAAACATCGAGCAATTGGAACAGACCCTGAACGATGAAAGAATTTGTGGGAATGGATATTAAAAGTTATTATAATTATATCCAATATGCTCACGAAGCTGTAGGTATTGGGCATGTCAAGTAAAAATGGAAGATAAAGGTCCAAATTGAACTATACTAGATGGGATTAATGGCAGAAGAAAAGACTGGTGAACTTAGACAGGCAGCAATAAAACTATCGAAAATGAAAAGCAGAAAAACAGACTGGGGGAAAAAAAAGGAACAGAGCATTAGTGAGCTTTATGACACCTCAGGAGACCTAACATACCTGTAATTGGAGTCCCTAAAGGAGGGGTCTGGTGACAGAAAAAAAATTGTTTGAAGAGATAATGGCCAAAATTTTTCCAATTATAGAGAGAAAAATCTTAAAAGCAGCCAAAGAGATATATTACATAGAGAAGAACAAAGGTCACTGACTGCAGATTTGCATCAGAGACAATGCAAGCTAGAAGACAGCATACAGAATGCAAAAATAATTAAATTAAATTTAAAAAATTATTTGCCCAGCAAAATTATCTTTCAAAAACAAAGGTGACCTAGAGAACAGGAAGCCAGAAACCTATTTCACAGAGAAATTTACAGGGACAGAAAGACAAATTCATAGAGACAGAAAGTCTAAGAAAAGCATGCGAGGAAGAAGACTGGAGGAGAGGAAAATGCGGAGTTTTTTTTTTTTTTTTTAATTTAAATTCAATTAGGGGAAATATTACTTAATAGGTATAGTTTGTTTGGGATGACAAAAGATGCTAGAATAGGGGCACCTGGGTGGCTCAGTGGGTGAAGCTTCTGCCTTCGCTCAGGTCAGGATCCCAGAGTTCTGGGATCGAGTCTCACATCAGGCTCTCTGCTCGGTGGGGGGCCTGCTTCGCCCCCTCCCCCTCTGCCTTCCTGTCTGCCTACTGTGATCTTTCTCTCTCTCTCTGTCAAATAAATAGATAAAATCTTTAAAAAAAAAAAAAAAGATGCTAGAATATGGTAAGGGGGGGGATGGCTGCATAAAATTATAAATATGCTTAATGTCCCTGAATTGTACACTTAACAAAAGTTAAAATTTTATGTTAGGTATATTTGACCACAATAAAAAAAGAATTTTAAAAAAGAAGTACACTAGTTCTCTAGGCACATGAACAGACCTCAAGACATATGTCCAGTAGAAAAAGGGGAAGTTTCAAAATATGTGCTAGTATCATTTATATGAATTTAAAAGCACATGAAAACACTGCATTTTGTTATTTATATAGAATAGTGACAGAAAACAGATTAGTAGTTCCCTGGAGATGGAGGGATGTGAGTGAGAAACAGTCTGGATTATAAACTTTTCCTACTTTTCCTTTTCCTACGATAGGAGTTACCCCTTAAAATGCAACTGGAGGTGGGGATGCCAACGAAGAGACCTTCCCACCTCCAGAGCACAAGCTGGAGTTTGGGATCTCTGGTGACCAGTCAGGATCTTATGGCCCCTCTTGTCTCACCTCTCAACTCATCATCCTACCACTGCAAGGGATTTTTTCCAGGTGGGCCCCAGTCTGATCCCCTTGCCTTTCAGGCATCTACACGGCCTGCTGCATAAATGGCAGTAGCCAGAGTTTACAGACAGAATGCCTGGAGCACAGAGTTGGGGCAGAGGCCAGAACTGAGGGAAGGGCTTGAGGACTTCTCTAAGTCAGCCAGTTATCTTCAGCGTGGGGTACTCTATCCTTGGGAGTGCAGAAGACTTTCCAGGGATGACCGGATGACAGAGTTTTTAAAAGGTCTCAATTTGCATATCCTCAACTTCCATATAAATTCTTTTCTAAAAATCATCAGCCCAAGAAGGGGATACCCCATTCTTTGTAGTACCCTACCTCATCTCCTTTTCAAATATTTTTTTTCCTATTTTTTTTTTAAGAAGGATAGATACCAGGGTACCTGGGTGGCTTAAGTCAGTTAAGTGTCTCCCTTTGGCTCGGGTCATGATCCCAGGATCCTGGGGTGGAGCCCTGCATTGGGCTGCTTGATCAGCGGGGAGCCTGTTTCTCCCTCTCCCCTCTGCCTGCTTCTCTGCCTACTTGTGATCTTTCTCTCTCTCTCTGTCAAATAAATAAATAAAATCTTAAAGAAAAAGAATAAATAAGAAAGGATATATACCTACCAGATGATCCAGCCATTTCACTTCTAGTTATTTGTCCATGAGAAAAGAAAATCTGTATCTATACAAAGACTCATATGTGACTGCCATAGAGCTTTTATTTGTGATAGCCCCAAAATGCAAACAGCCTCAATGGCCATCAACAGAGGAACAGTTCAAAGACTGTGGTACATCCGCATAATGGAATACCACTCACTCAGCAATCAAAAGTGAACTATTGATACACACAACACACATATCAATAATTTTTCCCAGTGAAAGAAACCAAACTAGCCTGCCCCACAAAAATGAGTACAAACTGTGTGATTCCATGACTACAAAACTCTAGAAAATGTAAACTAATCTACAGTGACAGAAAACAAATCACTAGTTACTTGGCATGGAGGGGTAGGCGTGAGGAACTGCAAAGCACACTGAAACACTTGGGGTAATGGATATGCTCTCTATCTTGCTTGTGATGATGGTTTCCTGGGGGTCGAAACTCATCAAATTGCATGTACACTTTTAATATGTGTACTATATTGTGTCAATTATACCTCCTTCATTTTTATTTATTTAAGATTTTAAAGCAGGGGGAACAGCAGAGGGAGAGGGACAAGCAGACTCCCCACTGAGCTGGGAGCTCAACATGGGGCTCCATCCCTGGACTCTGGGATCATAACCCGAGCCAAAGGCAGATGCTTAACTGACTGAGGTGTGCCTAGGTGGCCTTTTAAATATAAATAATAGTAAAATAATAATTTACATGTGTTATTGGTGAAAAGTATAACAAAAGGTGGAATATTTTGGAGGTCAATTTGGTACCACCTATTTTCAAGGACACATTCCATTTCAAGGAATTCACCCTATAAATAATATAGTGCAGGTGTCCCAAAAAAAAGTATGTACAAAGATAGTCTCTGCACTAATACTTTTTATACACTACAAAATAATCCAAATATCCATCAAAGGGGGATTGGTTAAGTTATGGTACAACCATGTTATATAAACATTATATAAACCATGTTATATAATTCTACATACATGGATATGGAAAGATAATCCACAAGATGTTAAGTGAAAAGGCGGGTTAAATAACAGCCTGTACGATATTTGGCTAGTTGTAAGAAAGGAAAAAACTGTTACCCAATCCCTTCTAGTTGTATATTCACCAAAAAAGACATCATTAATTTGTTTATAGGAAAGATCTGAGGATCTGAGGATCCTCAGAGATACTTTTTCCTTCAAACAAATTAATATTTTTGTTAAAAAGCAAGCACCAGGGACGCCTGAGTGGCTCAGTGGGTTAAAGCCTCTGCCTTCGGCTCAGGTCATGATCCCAGGGTCCTGGGATCGAGCCCTGCATCGGGCTCTCTGCTCCGCGGGGAGCCTGCTTCCTCCTCTCTCTCTGCCTGCCTCTCTGCCTAGTTGTGATTTCTCTCTGTCAAATAAATAAAATATTAAAAAAAAAAAGCAAGCACCACTCTTAATAAAAACTTAACTAAGAAATAAAATCCCAAAGGTTAGTTTCTAATAAAAGAGAAGTGACAGAATAGAAGCAGTTAAATATAAACCTGGTAATCAGACTCTGAATAAATTAGAAACTGATGGAATTAGAAATTTAGAAAATACTTAATATTAGATTGTGAATATATAAAGCATATCCTTATGGAAAAACAGTCACAATTTAAGTTTGATGAACTAAAAAGTCATTTATCATTCTCTGTCCCATACTCTCTCCTCACATGGAAAGGGAGGTATAATTGTTACAAAATTACTATTCATTCTAAAATGTTTAGTTAGATTAAGCAAACCAGTTTTTCCACAGACACATCAAAACAAATCAGTAAAACTGGTTTTGAACAACAAGGAAAAAGAATGGCTGTCACAGATCTACTTTAAGAAATGAAGTAAGCTTGTGATCATTATTTGCTCTAACAGAAAAAATCCCACAGTTAAAAGCTCAGCTTCTAGACAGTGTTGCTCATAAACCAGAGAAATCATAATCCTATGTCCCACTGATTCTGAAGAGAGTTTTTTCTCTAGATAAGCACCCCCCATGCCTACCTGGCTAAAAATAAAGGTAACAAAATTACAACTGAAAAATAATTGCAAGGAACTTAAAAATAATTACTTACTGGCTCTATATACCTAAAATTAAGAAGAGACCGGTATCAAAATTAACCAGGGTAACAAGGATCACATGGGAATCAGCAGACTTAAATAGAAAGTTTAACCTTTTACTTGAATGAGGCTATAGTTTTATAGTTCTCCCCAGAAAATTAGGACACTTAATAGCTATTTAAAGACAAAGAACTTTGAATTGCGTTATAAAAGGATAAGACTATTTCACCAGAGAATTAATTTAATTTACTATGTGAATCTGTTAATTAAAATATGCTATAATGTTAAGAAAAAATAGAATAAACCACAACTCCCAGCACTTAAATCTTCAATAATATACATAAAACTACAGGATAGCCTTGCTTTTAGCCTCTTCTACAACTCATAAATGTTTCTCGAGCACACTATTATTGAGCACTGCTCGAGGCACTGGAGCTCCACGGCAAAGACAAGATCTCTGTTCTCATGGAGCTTACATTCTACCATAAAATAAGATTCAAAGTGAATAGGAGTGAAAGGCTTCTTGGAGGACAGGACATTTGAGTAACCTGAATGACAGGAAAGAGATAGCCATATAACAATGTGGGAACAGAGCTTCCCAGGTAAAGACAATACAAAGTATAAGAGTACTATAAAATTTTGTTTCATTTTATTTTATTTTATTTTAGAGAGGGTGAGAGAGATAGGGGGACGGGGAGAGGGAGAGAGAGAATCTTAAGCAGGCTCCATGCCCGACCTGGGACTTGATCTCACAACCCCAAGATCATGACCTGAGATGAAATTAAGAGTTGGATACTTAACTGCGCCACCCACACACCCCAAATACTATAACAATTTTTAATGGATTCTCTCTAACTCAATTTAATAAAATGCATTATCCATGATTCCTATGTGCACTAGAGTTTGAAAACCACCAATTGAAAAAAAATCCCAAATGGGAAATAAATGGCATGAAATGATCAGGACAGGATTAAAATGAGAATAACACTGGGGCGCCTGGCTTGCTCAGTTGGTAGAGCGTAAGACTCCTGATCTCAGGGTTGTGAGCTCAAGCCCCATATTAGGCATGGAGTTTACTTTAAAAAAAAAAGAAAATGAGAATAACATTAGTTCATGATAAGAATCAATTTATTGATGCTAACTATATTGTATATACTGTGCTAAATTATATAGTCTCATATTCAGGCTGAAGATACACTGTGAGATATCCACACCATTTAGAATTAACAATATTTAAACTAGCCTTGTGGTAAAAAATGGATGAATAGATAGAGACAGACTTGTCCTTAAATAATACAGAATTTAAAATACCAAGCTAGTATTTCCCTTACTAGACTTCAAAAAATGTTAAGACTAATAATATCTGAGGTTAGTGAGGGTAAGAGCAAAGGGATGCTCTCATTCAATGTAACTGTGCGATAAATTGGTTTAAACTGGTTTTGATAGCGAATTGTCCCTAGCTACCAAAATTTATGATGTGCATATTCTATGTATTTGCTACACAAAGTCCCATACAAATGCACAAAATTTCATATAAAGATGTTCATCATGTATTGCTTATAGTAGCCAAAAAAACCCAAACAACCCTGGAAGTAGTCCAAACATCCACCAATAAGGGATTAAATAAATCATGAAATACCTACAATGATGTGGTATATTATACAGCACTTAAAAAAGTGCTATAGGGGCACCTGGCTGATCAGTGGAGCATGTGACTCTTGATTTTGGGGTTGTGAGTTCAAGCCCCACTTTGGGTGTAAAGATTACTTTAAAAAAATAAAATTCTTTTAAAAAAAAGGTAATGGTGTAATTTCATTCACGCTGAAATGAAAAATGTCCAATTCACAATGTAAAAGGAAAATATCATTTAATGATTTATATGACTGAATTCTTTTTGTATTAAAAAGTATACTTATAAATAATGTACAGAAACAAATATATTTGTATATACAGAGAAAATATATACTAGCTGTTACTGTGGTTTTTCTCTCGCAGCTGGGACTGATGAGGAAGGAAAGAAGAGAAAGGGCAAACAGAAGACTTCTTTCAAAATTTTAAAACATTTGTTCTACCTTTTTCCCCAAACAGCAAACATGGATTACTTTAGAGAAACTTTTAAAAATGTCTTTAAAGGGGTGCCTCGCTGGCTCAGTTGGGAGGAACATGTGATTCTTGATCTTGGGGTCATGAGTTCTATCCGCACATTAGGCACAGAGATCAGATAAATAAAACGTTTTTTTAAAATGTGTTTAAAAAGTAAAAATAGGTTTTGAGTTTATGTACAGCTTAGATCTAGGATAATATCTTTCCAGGGCTCTTCCTATTAGGAAACCTAGAAATGGCCCCAAATATTGAGCTACATATTGTAACGACTTTCCTTAAAAAGAAATTTCATTCTCATTACAATTAATAGAGGGACATAATACAAAGCTAGTATATTTAGGGTATTTTTAAGCTATACTTCCGTGACATTCTATCATGTAAAATAAAGTCCAATGTGGTTTGCAAAGCCTTCCAGGGTTGAGTCAACCCTAAGCCTTCCAGGATTGAGTCAACTCTAAGCTTCTACAAGTTTAATATTCATGCGACTTACCTGTAGTTCCTGTTAAAATATAGATTCAGATCCAGGAGTCTGTGATGGACCTTTTCTAAAAGTTCTGCAGACCGCACTCAGGAGCAAGGATCTAGTCCTGACGCCACACCATTCTGCACACGTTAATTTAGTGAATCACTGCTCTTCCACACACACCAGGTTCTTCAAACCTCAGTCCTTTTTCTATCTTATTCTTTGTCAAAAATGGTTTTCCCCTCACCTCCGCCACTTCAAAAACTTTTATGCTGTTACTATTTTAGTCTAAATGTCACAAGTATTTCGGGCACATGGAGATGCTACTTCTTTTGCATTCCAAGACCCCTACGCATTTATGTTCAACTCACCACATTTGTTATTTACATGTCCATCTCCCAATGAGACGTTGACTTTAAGAGCAGAAAATATCTATCTTTAGTACATAGATATTCAATAAATGTTTTCTGAGTCCAAGTCATTAAGGTATCAATGCCACCATCTTTGAAACCATAGTGTCACAATCACTTTTATTCTGTAACATTTTCTTTGAAGGAATATTCAGCAAAAAATACTGCCAAATTATTGACGGTAATCTCTAAAGTATAAAACAACATTCATATTCAAAATTAAAGCAAAATATAAAACTATTTGATGTTTATGTTAATGGGGGAAGACAATCACATTAATTTCTCATTATTTTGGAGTAAAAAGGACAAAACAAAGACTGTTCCCTTTGGTGATATTCTTTTAAGTACCTGGAGCAAAATAAAGATAGCATCAAATTTCTAATTTACCTAATAGTCCTAATTAATTAGGACTTTTACTGTATTTTAAAAATAAATGACAAAATAGTATCTTAGATCAAATGCTTACACACATAGCCCTCTCTTTATCACTCACCTTCCTCATCTATCCATTTCATGGTGAAAAGCTGTTCATTGTCAAAGGAACACATATCTCGAACCTCACTGCAAAGGCCCTCAAAGGAGATTGAAGGTTCAAAATGTGTTATCATGATATCCCTGAAAAAGAAAAAGAGTTTTAAGTTTGAAGATAACTGAAACTAATGATGCTTTACATACTACTGAATGCCTGGCAATCTGAAGGACGTCAGATATTTTGTGAGTGTATCACTGCATTGCTGCCGGTAGATGATCTCTGTAAAGTAAAAAAAAAGAAGAAAAAAGAAAAACCCATATCAATAATTTTAAAAATAAAAAGAATAGAATGTTACCTAAATTGAATTTAAATGAAAAATTTAAAAATTTAAAAATAAAAAATAAAAATAGTGGATTTGTGAGAAACTTTAATTCAATCTCCCTCCTCCTTCAGGAAGCCCACCCTAACTGCTCTGACGGTCGTCCCACTTTGCTTTAATAATAGTTTTCAGGAGCACACTCTTCTGTGAGGCACTGCACTACACAGATGAACAGCTCAGTTATTGATTAGTTTCTGCCTTATGTATAATTGAAATCTGTTCTAATCGCTGACTCCAGATCTCCCCTCCCTAAGAAGCCTACCTTTCGTCTAAGAGATGGCTCTTCAATAACTGGACAAAGATCTGTCATGTCCTCTTCCTCAGCCCTCACTTCCACAGATTAACCATCCATGAGACTGTCATCCATTCTTTGTATGGCATGATTTTTAGACTTCACACCTTCATTTTCACCTTTTCCCAAAGAACTCCCATTTGCCCCAATTGGTTTTATAATATGACTAATGTTTTAAGGTAGATACCCAGAAAACATAGGAATAGACATAAATGTGTATTTATGTTTGTTTTAGTGTTAGATAAGCAACAGTATTCAAATAAATTTACCCAGCAGCTACTCACTGTGAAGCCTGAAATCGCAACAAGAGGCCTGGGGTTTCCTCCAAGGAGCCAGAAGAAGGCTCTCTTAGTTTCTTAGTAGAGAGCCAATACTCTTAGAGCCAGAAGAAGGCTCTCTTAGTTTCTTAGTAGAGAGCCAATACTCTATCTAAAATTAATAATTTAAAAATAAAAACAGGGAACAAGTAAAATCCAAATGGGGGCACCTGGGTGGCTCAGTGAGTTAAGTGTCTGATCCCAGGGTCCTAGGATTGAGTCCCCCAAGGGGCTCCCTGCTGAGCAGGGAGTCTGCTTCTCCCTCTCCCTCTGCCCCTTTTCCCATTTGTTCTTTCTCTCTAATAAATAAATAAAATCTTAAAAAAAAAATAACCCAAATAAAAGATGGGCAAAGGACTTGAACCGACATTTCTCCAAAATGATATACAAATAGCCGACAAGCTTATGAAAAGACGTTCAGCATAGCTAAATATTAGGGAGATACAAATCAAAACCATAATGAAATATCATCTCACACCCATTAGGATAACTACTATCAAAAAAAACCAAAACAAAACAGAAATAACAAGTGTCGACAAAGATGTGGAGAAACAGAAGCTCTGTGCACTGTTGGTGGGAATGTAAAATGGTGCTGCAGTATAGGAAACAGTATGGAGGGTCCTCAAAAAATTAAAAACAGAATTTCCATTTGATCCTGTAATTCCACTTCTGGGTACAGGTCCAAAAGAACAGGACATAGGGACTCCAACAGGTATTTGTACACCCATGTTCACAGTAGCATTACTTTCAATAGCCAAAAGATGGAAACAACCCGAGTGTCCACTAAAAGAGGAATGGATAAACAAAATTTGATCTATAAACACAAAGGAATATTATTCAGCCTTCAAGGAAATTATGGGACACCGGGCTGCAGCAGTCAGCGGAGCATGAGGCTCTTGATCTTAGGGTCCCAAGTTAGAGCCCCATATTGGGTTTAGAGATTACTTGAATGAATGAATGAATGAATGAATGAACGAACAAACGAACGAATATAAGGACATTCTGACACATGGGTGAACCTTGAAGACATTATGTTAAGCGAAATGGGCCAGTCACTAAAAGACGAACGAATGAATGAATGAATGAATATAAGGACATTCTGACACATGGGTGAACCTTAAAGACATTATGTTAAGTGAAATGGGCCAGGCACAAAAAAGACAAATACTGTATGAATCCATTCAACTGGAAGAGTGGTTCCCAGGGGTTGGGGGTGTGTGGAAATGGGGAGTTGTTCAACAGGTACAGTTTCAGTTTTACAAAATGAAAAAGTTCTAGAGATTGGTTACACAACAATGTGAAAATAGTTAACACTACTGAACTGTACACTTAAAAATGGTTAAGATGTAAATTAAGTGTTGTTTTTTTTTTAAAGATTTTATTTATTTGACAGATAGAGATCACAAGTAGGGAGAGAGGCAGGCAGAGAGAGAGAGAGAGAGAGAGGAGGAAGCAGGCTCCCTGCTGAGCAGAGAGCCCGATGCGGGGCTCGATCCCAGTAAGTGTTTTTTTTTAACCACAATTAAAAAGAAAAGCAGAAGAAGGTACGTTATTTAAGTTACAAACATAACAATTAGAAGAACTAAAAACCAGGAGAGACAGTGACAAAGAAGTACTAAATTCCTCATCCTTCATATTGAGCAATGGATATAATAAAACAAAACAAAATTTTCAAAATTTTTATTTTTATTTATTTTTTTGAGAGAGCAAGCATTAGAGTGGGAAAGAGACAGGAAAGGGAGAGATTTGTAAGCAGGTTCCATACCCAGCATGGAGGCCAACGCTGGTTTATCCAGGACCCTGAGATCATGACCTGAGCTAAAATCAAGAGTCATATGCCTAACCGACTGATTCACCCAGGCACCTCAAAATAAAACCAAAATTTTAAAAGTAGTTAACTCTGGGTAGTGGAACCGGGGATTGGGGAGAGATCAGAGATGGAAAGAAGATGTACTTTGTACTTAGACCCTTCTGATAATCATTAATTTCTCTACCATATAAAGGTATGATTTTATTATAAAATTTGCTTTCTAGTAAAAAATATAAACAAAATATTTTAAAAATTTAAAATGACTTTTATTAATAAAATTGTTTTAAATATTTTAAAATTTTATTTTTAAAATAGAAAATAGTTCCTTCTTCTAACAACATTATTAAGAGATATTCTAACCTTAAAGCAACTTTGGGGGGGGTTATTCAATTTTATTTATCTTTTTATATTATCTTTTCTCTTCCAAGCTTTTATTTAAATTCAAGTTAGTTAACATATAGTGTAGTATTGGTTTCAGGAGTAGAACTTAGGGTTTCATCACTTACATACAACACCTCATGCTCATCACAAGCACCCTCCTTAATACACATCACCCACTTCGCCCATCCCCCCCCACCTCCCCAGCAATTTTTCTTTCAAAATACCCTCAAGGTCATTAGTATAAGGGAATAAAAGTTGAAAGAATGTATTTTAGGGTTAAATAAGTAAAGGCTCGGGGCACCTGGGTGGCTCAGTGGGTTAAAGCCTCTGCCTCTGGCTCAGGTCATGATCCCAGGGTCCTGGAATCAAGCCCCACATCGGGCTCTCTGCTCAGCAGGGAGCCTGCTTCCTCCTCTCTCTCTCTCTCTCTCTGCCTGCCTCTTTGCCTACTTGTGATGGCTGTCTGTCAAATAAATAAATAAAACCTTTAAAAAAAAAAACAAGTAAAGGCTCCTGTAGACGTTCTCTGGCAAAGAACAAGTATGGCATTGTGTTTTTTGAAGGCAAGGGAAAAAAACTAGTATCAGATATCATCAAAATGTGACTTCCTTACTAAGGTCCACATGAACTTAAAATTAACACATACGTAAGCATGTCTGTAAACAATAGGGATTTTTAAGAAATCTTATTTTGCAAGAACTAAAAAATATTTATCAGAATATTTTTAAAATAATCCTTAAAAAACATAAGTACAAACATCCTAAAGAGGCTCAGTGAAGGAGTCATGCTTTATCAACTGCCACTCCTTAAGTTCCAGGAACTAAAACATTTAAGGGAGCTTTATATAAACACTTCTCTAAGTAATTGAAAAAGCACCATGTTCATACCCTCTACAAACACCAGATCCTTATTATAGCACTAAAGCTAAAAATGAGCTACAAAATAAAGATATTACTTTCTAAAGGTATAAAACAAATTATGCATCAAAGATTTTTTTTTTTCTGGTTTTAACTTCAGTGTTAGCATAAATTATCTTACCACTGGTCTTTGACAGAATATAGTCTGCTTCACCACAAAAATTCCCAAAATGGCAAATTTAGATATAGTTTTAGCTGAATTTTTAAAAAAGAAAAAAAAAAGGCAATTTTAATTTTGCTACTGGGCTTCAGAAGACAAACTGCTTTAAGCATTCATTATGTTCCTATGTTCTAAAATATAGAATCTGAAGTTTTTCCGTAGGACTAATTGCTTTTAAAAATAAACCTGAAAAAAGAACCACCAGTTCAGTCCTTCTGCTATCTCAAAATAAGCTTTTCTCCAAAATTAAATGTAGTATAAAGAGAAAAAAAATCTTATTTGTAATCACTGATATAATAGATTTAGGCAGAATTATCTATGGATGGTAAAGTCACTGGGTTAAAAGTTCTGAGGAAAGAGAATATTCATACAGTCTCATAGTACTACTCCTCAAATTAATTTATTCATAAAAAGTCATAAAGCAACTACCATTTTTTAATGATCATGATGATAGATAGGGCCCCGAGTGGTGCAGTTGGTTTAGTGTCCAACTCTTACTTTCAGCTCAGGTCACAATCTCAGGGTCACGGTCTCAGGGTGATGAGACTGAGGTGACCCCCACTGCTCCCAGGCTCTGAGCTCAGGGAGGAATCTGCTGGAATTTCCCTTTCCCTCTATCTCTGCCCCTCCCTGTGCTTGCTCACTCTCTCTGGGCTCTCTCACTCTCTCTCAAGTGAATTAAAAATCTTAAAAAAAAAAAAAGAAAACTGGCTTAAAAAGAACTGTGAAATATGACTTTGACAATAAAGCAAAAAAGTGATTTTAAAAAGCCCTGTCCATACAATAAAAGGGAAAAAAAAAATTCCCTGAAGGGTTAAGGCTCAGCTTTGTGCTGTGGCTTACTAAGCCTCAACGTTACCATCCATACAATGAAGATAATAGTATCTGCCTCTGGATATTGCCATGAAGATTAAATAAAAATGATGGGAAAACACTCATCATAGTTCTTGGAACAACTGGATACATTTTAAAGATTAGTTTCTATGCTTTTTAGCATTCCTCATAGAGCGGGGAAAGGAGACTGAGCATCTTTGGAGATAATTTGAGATTTTTCTAACTATTGATAATACTTCATTAAGGTAAAAGATCACTGCTGGGGTGCCGAGGTGACTTAGTCAGTCAAGCGTCCAACTATTGATTTTGGCTCAGATCATGATCTCAGAGTGGTGAGATGCAGTCTTACATTAAGCTGGGCATGGATCCTGCTTGAGATTTTCTCTCCCTCTCTCTCCCTCTACCCCTCCCCGCTCCCTCTTTCCTTCTCTTTAAAAAAAAAAAAAAAGATAAAAGATCTTGCTAAAATTCAACACTGTCTAAAAAACCTAGCCAAATAGTTAAGATAAGAAAAATAAGTGAGATATGTAGTAAAAAAAAAATAAGTGAGATATATATTAAAGAGGCAAAATTGTTATTTGCAGATGACATTATCTAGCTACAAATTCCAAGATAGTTAACTAAGAAATTATTAGAATTAAGGTGACCAGTTAAACTTAAATATTCAAAAACAGATGATATATCATAAGCCTCTGAAAACAAAATATTCCATTCACAAAAAGAACAAAATTATAAAACATTTCAAAATAAATTTAACAGGAAATGTGTAAACTCTAAGGGATAGAAACCTTAGTGAAAAAAAAAAATCAGTAAATAGGTATTATACCTCATAGTTAAAAGGCAAAGCTCTATATTATAAAACTATCAGTTCTCACATTAACCTATAAATTCAAAGCAATTCCAAATCAAAATACCAGTAAGAGTTTTTCTTTCCTGGGGACACCTGGGTGGCTCAGTCTCTTATGCATCTGACTCTTTCAGGTCAGGTCATGATCTCATGGTCCTACAATCGAGTCCTGCATCAGCCCCACGCACAAATGGGAGTCTGCTTGTCCCTCTCCCTCTGCTCTTCCCCCTGCTCACTCTTCCTCTCTGGAATAAATAAATAAAATCTTTAAAAAAAAAACAAAAAATAAAGTAAAATAAAAAAATAAAAGATTTTTTTCTGGAACCTAGAAAAACTTTCAAAAATTAATCTGGAAGAGAAAATAAATATACAAACAGCCCAGAAAATGTGGAAATAGAATATTAATGAAATGACTTTTCCATAGCATATATCAAAACTAACTACAATAATTAAACCAATGGTGGTATGTGCAAAAATATATTTCTTCCCAAAATCAATGAAAAAGGGACGCCTGGGTGGCTCAAGTTGGTTGAGTGCCTGTCTGCCTTCAGCTGAGGTCATGATCACATGGACCTGGGATAGAGTCCTGCATCTGATTGCCTACTCAGCAGAGAGTCTAATTCTCCCTCTCTCTCTTTCTCTGCCTCTCCCTCTGCTCGTGTTCACTCTCTCTCTCTCAAATAAATAAAATCTTTTTAAAAAATCAATGAAACAGAATAGAAAGTACTTACATTCATCTGAGAAATTTAGTATGGAACAAAGTTGTCCTTCAGCCCAGTGGTTAAAGAACCTATTCAGTAACAATATTAGAATACACTTTTTAAAAAATTAAGTCGTATCAGTACAGCACAAACAACTAAACCCCCAAATATCAGATTGATTGAAAAGAGAATCACTTGAAAAGCTGCATAATTAATATACAAAAAATATTTTTAGATGGGAAATACACATACCTAAGAGAACCCAGAAGCCAAAAAGGGGGGGGGGGGAGGGAGAAAACAGATGGATTTGATTAAATTAAAGTGAAAAACTCCAGACATACAGATTAAGAGAAATGCTGGCAACTTTCTTAACAGACAAAATGTCAATGTCCCTTCAAATAAATTAATTTTAAAAAGACAGAATCCAAGAGAAAAACTGGGCAAAAGACATGAATAAACAAGCTGCAGAACTACAAATGATCAGTAATGTATAAAAAGATAGCTATAAAAAAATGTTAGCATTTGTTGCCTATTGGGAAAATTTTTATTTATTTATTTTCTTAAGATTTCATTTATCTGAGAGAGGGGGAGAGGGAGAGAGAGCGCTCACGCTCGCACAAGCCGGGGGAGGAGCAGAGGGAGAGTGAGAAGCAGACTCCCAGCTGAGCAGGGAGCCCAATGGAGGGCTTGATCCCAGGACCCTGGGATCCTGACCTGAGCCGAAGGCAGACACTGAACTGACTGAGCCACCCAGGCGCCCCTACTGGGAAAAACTCTAAAGACCAATAATGTGCAGTTGAGAACACAAGGAAAATACTTCATTTGTACACTGTTGTTTGGAACGTAAATTGGTAGGTGTTTGGAAGACAATTATCAAGTTTTAAAATAGGCAAATTTTGGGCCACATTTGCAAGAATATATATTAAATAAAAAGGGTGTTCCTTCAGCATAATTTGAAATACTGATTTAATGAAGGTAATTTTTTATGCTCATCAATCAGGAAAAAGATTAAATTATGGTATAACAATACTACAGAACACTATACATCGATTATAAGTAAGCAGTTTGCTCTCTATATGTGTATGTCTCTAGTTATCCCTGCCTACCTTCACATGGAAAGATGATCATCAATGAAAACAAATCAAGTTGCAGAAACATGTGTAGAAATACAAATCTCTTTATTTGAAACATAAAAGGGTTTGTGTGCACACAATATCTATACCTAAAGACATATTAATATGATGCAGAATATCCCAACTATTAACAATGGATACCATTAGGAAGTTGGGGTGAGAGGGTAGAAGGGGAACTTTCCACTTTAGGTGTGTCTGTATGTTTAAATTTAGTTTTAGTCCTTTGCCTTTGTCATCTACATTTGGTAACTGGTCGCATTTTTGTTACTATCATCATTCTCAGCGACATTCTTACATAGGTAAGCTGCCAGGTACAGGGCTTGGGACATACAGCAGGCACACAATAAATGACACTTCAGTCAATTCTAGGCATTTCCACCTAGAAGCCTGCAAAGCATGAAGAACTCAAAATTCGGTTACTTGTTCCACATAATGAATTACCTCCTCTCACTAATCTCTTCCTCCTTTATGCCCTAGTCTCTCCCAAATAAGAAACCTATTGTCAGAATCCCTCTTTCCCCCACAGGCAATCAATGTGTAATTCATATTGATTCTACCCCTAAAATCACGGTTCAATCCATATCCTCTTCTCCCCCTCTGATTCTCTCAGCGGGACTACTTCCAAAGCCTCCAAATTAGTCTTCATCCACTGCTAATTCATCACCCATACTGGTTCTAAGAGTGAGCCTTCTAAGATGAAAATCTAAGCGTGAATCTCTCTTACTTAAAACCCTCACCAAATGAAAAAAAAAGGCTGAAGCCCAAAGTATGATATTCGAGAATCTTCATGAGTAGTGCCTGTGAACCTCTTCTTAGCCTCACTTCTTATCAGTGCCCACTTCACACTTTATGTCCTAATAAGGAATGACTATGGGACTAACAACTAAACTGATCTGAATTCCCCAAACATACCACGCAGTTGTGCAATGCCTGGAATGACCCTCACCCCACATCTTCATCAACCAGGCAAATCTATTTACCCTTTAAAAGCCTCAAACACTTCATCCTCTAGAAGGTTTCCCAAACCCCTCCCCAATATCCATCCCTGCAAGGACCTTACACATAAACACATACACACTCCTTTATTAACTCTTCTATGTCTGTCCTCCTAAAAGTTCCTCAGTCCCTTGAGGGCAGAGCCTTAGATTAGCCACCTCTGCTCCCTCTGTCAACCCTAGCAACATGTGCCTTCCTTAGAGTAGGCAGCAGGTAGTCAACAATATTTATTAAAGTGAGTTTAAACACACTTTAGGTCATACGTGAAATCCTAAGCAAGACTGGAATTTTAAAAATTCAGGTTTTCATTATGCTCATTTCAACAATTAAAAAAAAAAACCCCAAACACTCAAGTTACCTTAACAAGAGGGTTGGGAGTTGTACTAGAAAGCTCTCATGGACCTCCAGGAAGAATTTTTTCGCAGAAAGCTGCCTCCTCCTCTGCTTTCTCAGACCTGACGTTTGTACCTGGTTGGTGCTGGCCTCACTAGCCTCTCCCTTAACTCTGCAGCTCCAGTCTTAACTGCTACCAAGCAATTTATCTCTGTATTATCTGATTCAAATTTCTGAGAGAGTTATTTGGTTTTTGGCACCAGGCCACCAAGTCATTTCTCCTTCTCTGATAAAGCTGTGAGGAGTTGTCCTGTGGTTAGGTGCCATGCCAGAAGCTCCAGGACTAATAACTAACATTCCCCCAACTCCCAACTCAATATACGCTTTGTATTTCCTTAGAACATTCTAGAGATATGCCTTATATTGCTAAAATTATTTTGCAATACTTTTAAAAACAAGTCTTGCCAAGACTTGTTCACAGAAAAATCCTGCATACTTCTTCACTGAACCAGCTATGCAATCCAAATATACAAGGAGTTAATCTCCTATTTGTAGATGTGCACAAAAAGGATACTCTAGAATGTTATAACCGTTCAATGGCAGTGGGTTTAAAAAGCATTTTTACAACCTTTCTGCAAAATTTCCCATACATTTATCATGTAAAATGAAATGAGTAGTCCAGGCATTTCCTTGTTAAACTCTATCCCATAATATCAAGTACCTTTAATATAAGGATAAGCACATACAATAGCAATTTATCACTAACCAACAAAACCTGTTTCTCTTCCTCCTAACACTACTAGGTAATGATTGAAGAAGGAAGGCCACTCACTGACAAACTCCCATGTCAAAGAAAGAAGGGTGTATAGGCTGTGACACAGTCAGATTTTTTTTTTTGAAGACTGATTTATTTATTTTTGAGAAAAGCTTGAGTGCGTGCTGGGGGAGGGGCAGAGGGACAGGAAGAGAGACTATCAAGCAGACTCCCTACTGAGCAAGGAGCCCCACACTGGGCTCAATCTCATCACCCCAAGATCACGACCTGAGCCAAAATCAAGAGTCATACAACTGACCAACTGAGCAACCCAGGCACCCCAAACCAGTTGGATTCTCAATGCTATTAATCTGCTGCTTAAAAACTAGAAAAAATCTAATTAAATCTGTTACATCTAGAGGGATGTCACATTTGCACCAAGAACAAATTTAACTGAATGAGAGAACACTATACACGTCTTTGAAAGGCAAAGGCAATTGATTCACTAAAAAATTCTGGCTATTCCAAGATTCAATGTTCATTGGAAAGAAATACTGTTACAAGGGGATAGGAGAAAACTTTCCGATAATGGCCTTTCATAAGATCTGAAAGAATAGAAACTTTTTCAAATGCACATTGTCCTTACATTTCTTGATATAAAGGAAGAATTTTCTATTTTAAAATCAGGTAGGTGTTCTAGTTAGCCTACCTGTTTATTAGCTATCCTCACTGGTGACTCATTTTAGTTTCATCTGTAGTAATGAGCAGCTGACTATGTGATATCAAAACCACCAGTTTAGACTATTGTTAATAAACATATAATCTTAACAGATCTAATTTCAGGGGACAGAAATTGGTACAATTTAGAGAGTGCTGATGTTGTCTTTAAATTAGGCTTGAAATGAAGGCACTGTTAGAAAGCTTCCAATGAATAAAAAGCAATAAAGGGCAAGGGATTGATTCTTTCATTCTTTAACAAAAATTCATAGATTTTATTTATTTTTTTTAAGACTTTATTTATTTGACAGACAGAGAGAGACACAGCAAGAGAGGGAACACAAGCAGGGGAGTGGGAGAGGGAGAAGCAGGCTTCCTGCTAGGCAGGGAGCCCGATGCTGGGCTGAATCCCAGGACCCTGGAATCATGACTAAGCCGAAGCCAGATGCTCAACGACTGAGCCACCCAGGTGCCCAAATTCATAGATTTTAAAAAACAAATGTTAACTTGAATGTTTTGGAGAAATTTTAGTCAGGCACTAAAAGGGTTATATGTTCTTTTTTATTCTCTTTTATAGAAATAATTGTAGCAATAAGCCAAGACAATATGACACCTACATTCCTGAAATATAACAGACTTTGATTTCTTTCCAGAGGAGAAGTTTATGGTAATTTTAATTTACTAACTAGGCCTATTTATATTTGTCAAACCAGTAGAAATGGAGGGAGAGGCTAAATTTCTTCCTCTTCATAGTTAAAATCATTGGAAACTATTTAAATTTAACAAGGCAAGAATTTATATTGTTTAAAGTCATAAATGTAAACAAGAGAACTGAAAATAATCGTTTAACAATCAAAAATTGAGAAGCACCAACCAGGAAAAGGGCAAGCAAAAGGCAGTGTTCGGCCCATTTCTACTCTTTGAGAGGACGGGATTAAAAGGTACTATCTAAAGTTGAATCATGAAACAGCAGTATAACTTTTAAAGTAATAAAGTCAACCACCAGCAGAACAGAAATAAACTGTTAACAGTATACCTCTGGAAGTTGGGACAATGGGATGAAAGAGGCTTATTTTATATCTCTGTACAATTTGCACATTCCTACCATTTGAGTATATTCATTTAATCCAGTTTTTTTTTAATGTCAATAATGAGACACCTTAAAAAAAAACAAAACACCTACTACATATTTCATTCTCTAGGCCTAATAAATCATGGACTATCAACTTTGTAAAATGGAAAGTGAGGTGACTCTCTGGGTGGCTCAGTCGGTTGTGTCTGCCTTCAGCTCAGGTCAAGTGTCTGCCTTCAGCTCAGGTCGTGGTCCCAGGATCCTGGGATTGAGTCCCAAGTCCTGCTCCCAGCTCAGTGGGGACCCTCCTTCTCCCTCTCCCTCTTCTGTTCCCCCTGCTTGTGCTCTCTCACTCTCTGTCAAATAAATAAAATCTTATTTAAGAAAAAAGCCTATATGACCAATCACTATTCTAGGGAAAAAAAAAAAAAGTAAGTAAAGTGAAATACCTCATCTATCAAGTTAAAGGTAAGATAAAGGAAGCAAAAACTTTTCCCCCCACATTGCAAAGTTCATAGCTGACCATATTCAAGTCAAAACAGCTCTTGGGACCACTACAAACTTATAAAAAACAGGCACACATTCTAGGTATTGTTTTAAAATGAAGACCTCCTTGATCAATTTAAGCAAAAACACTGATACTGTCCAAAATAATTCTTGTAAACTACAGCTGAATACAGTCAACCTAATAAACAAGAGGTCAGAGGCTACATGGCAGCAAGAGAACTAGTAAGTCATTATATCAAACCAATAACACTTAGGGCTTCCATTTCCTTTGAAATCAAAACAAGAGAGGCATGTGTTGTTTTTTTTTTTAAGTTTGCTATCTTCACTGATCCCCTCCGGAATGTAAAAGTATGCATTGCAGTTTCAACCTCCTAGTGCTTGAGTTTTTTTTAAGCAATTTACTTCTGCTTGGACAAACAGTCAGACAGGCCAAAGCCACTGGGTTTTCTGTTAACCCTTAACTTCAAATCTTCAAGTTCACACTAACATTTCACCTCTCTAAAGCTATTAAATATAATTATCTCGTATTTCAAACCACAACTGAATTCAAGAGAAGGTGGATATGTCTGTCAGGCCACTGATTATAGACTATGATTTAATACAACAATGTTAGGACTGGGTTATTACTGGTAGTAAGCACAGGAGTTGTAACTTTGGTAATAATATGCGTAAAGATCACAGATTTTAAAACTATGCCTTGGTTCATCCTCTTCTCTCCTTGCAGTATCTCCCCCCATCAAATGGTCCCTGAAGCAACACTGACAAAGAAGCATTCACCGTTCTAATTTACACATATACAGCCTAATCTCGGCGAGACATAAGTACCTAATGCACATCCCTAAAAATCATCAACTTTACTCTTAACTCCTATGTCTAATACACAGGCAGCCTGACCATAGTCCGGATACACTTTGTGAACTGTTCTACGCGAGGAAGGTAAACCTGACTTAGAGAACCAGAGGCTTTAGGCCTGCTGGTAATTCAAAGAACCAGCAAACTAAAAGCAGTTCTGTCTTTCAAGCCTAGAGCAAACTTAGTTCACTGAGGCATCACTCGGAATCAACTCGCAACCCCAAACACATTCAGACTTCATGACGTAAAGCCCTTGTAAATTTCTTAGTAAGCGAGTCTCTCTCGAACCCACCAGGTGGACCTGCTCTATTCCAAGACTCCTCCCTCGGACCCTAGTCTGGACCATCAGCCGCGCGACTCCCGGGCGCCCTGAAACACACCTTGGGGTGCCCCAACGCAGCGCCCCATGCTCCTCCCCCGAGCACTTGGTCACCCATCCTGAGTCCCTAGAGGCTCCCGCCCGGACCCATTTGCCCACATCTCCAGCCCCTCACCCTCTCCGCCTCCAGTCCAAGGGGAGCGGGCCTTTTCCCTCCCCTCCCACCCCCACCCCTACTCTGAGACACTCACCCGCGATAGTAGGCTTTCACCCGGACCTGGTGGGAATGGTCCCCGCTGCCGCCGCCTGCGATCGGGTGAGACATGGTACTGCTGTCCCTCTGGGTCGGCATCTCCTTACTCCCCCGCCTCAACGCGGGAGGCCGAGGGTGCGGGGCGCGCCCCGGGCGCCGCGGGGGGACTCCGCTGCCCGAGCCTCTTCCAGAGGCGCGGCTGCCGCTTGCTTACCTGTCTACTCCGCCCGCGGCGCGGACCCAAGGGTCGCCTCGCCGGGGCAGCCGGAACCGCGCGGCTCCTCCCGCCGCCCGGGCCCAGCACGCCTCCCCGCTCCGGTCCCTCCCACCTCGCTTGCTCCAAAGGCCCACATTCCGGGGGAGGGCGGGCGCAACCATCGATCCATCTCAAGGAGTCTCACCTCCCGGCTGCACCATTCTTACGGGGGCTAGGAAAAGGAGGAGAGAGGATGGGAGACGCAGCCTGTCACATCAAACGGGCCGGAAGGGAGACCTTCTTGGAAGCTGTGACTGAGAGAATGCCAAAGTTCTTCCTACAAAGCCCCCTTCCTGCAGGGAAAACACTAGGTGACAAGGCGGCAGCTTCTCACCCCGGTTTCCCAACTTGGTTGCGTCCGCGGTCAGCAGACTTGGGACTGGAATAGATTAGCCCTGCCGGGTTTCTGGGATTTGGAGTCCGGATGGGATTCTGGGACTGGAGGTTCTTTACGTAGGAAACCATCCTCCCCTTCTCTCGAACTGAGTCTGTCTCCGGCTTGCACGCCGCCGCGAAGGTTCGGCTTGAAATCCTGAATCCACCTTGGGCATCTGAGGTCACTGGAAATGATTGGGCTTCGTCACGGTCTACAGTTTGTCGCCTGATGAATTCTCCCTTCCAATTGCATAAATCATCTCAATTATACAGTGCCTTTTTGGGAAACAAGACTTTGGTAACCGGCTCAGCACAAGCGTTTTTATGGAAAGAATTTAATAACATATGTAACAAATGTAATAACGTAATAAAGGAGGAAACTCAACCGGAAGGTATGATGAAAGACCGACATTTCTTCCTTTGCCTCCCGCATACCTAGGCCCTTGTATAGTGCCATCGCAGGGCACAGGTGCATATTATTTACCCAATCCATCCATCGGCATTGTTTTCTTTTTTTTTTTTCCTATCACTGCCTAGCTAAAGATTACAGTATAACGGATCCGACCTTGTAGTCTAGTCTCTGACCTTCCACTGATCTTGGCTCTGTCACATACCGCAGTTACAGGTAGGAATCCAGCTCCTGCCTCAGTCCTGGCACCAACACATACTAAAAAGGCTGGAATAATCAAGGAAATAACTTTCTCTATTACGATCAATAGGGTTGGAGGATTGACTCATCAGTTACATCTGACACAGTCTGGCACGATGTCCTTCAATTGCTACAAACTTGGATTATACACACTTTTTAAAAAAGATTTTATTTATTTATTTGACGGAGAGAGAAGCAAAAGCAGGGGGAGCCGCAGAGGCAGAAGGAGAAGCAGGCTCTCTGCTGAGCAGGGAGCCGGAGGGGAGCTGAATCCTAGGACCCTAGGATCATGACCTAAGCTGAAGGCAGGCCCCTAACCAGCTGAGCTCCTTGGTTGGTTGGTTGGATGGTTGGCTGGATGGTTAACCAACCAACCCAGGTGCCCCTGGATTATAAATTCTAAATAAAAATTCCTGTGGAAAGACTTGGTATCAGAGGGTTGAGAATTGGGGACCTGTATCAACATGTTAAATATGAATCAATTAGCTATGAAGTATAAACTATTTCTGAAGTGAGTGTGAAATTTTAATTGGATTAATAGAAAATTTAGTATGCTTGTGACAAAAGGAAATTTATGTTATATGGGAAATGAGAATTTAGAAAGGTATGGCATGAAGAGCTTTTTGTTTTGGATTCGTATAAGTTTGAAAAATCCATCATTGGCCTGATCATGCTCTGAAGGTAATTACTATTTTCAGAGGAGGCTTATTGCCTTTTTATCATCAATAAGAATCTATAGTAAATATGTGTTTCCATGTCTTGGCCATTGTAAATAATGCTTCATGGGGTGCAATATCTTTTCAAGGTAGTGTTTGTTTTCTTTGGCTAAATAACCAGAACTGAGATTGCGGCATCTTATCATATTGCTATTTTTTATTTTTTTAGGAACCACCATTCTGTTATCCATAGTGGCTACATCAATTTACATTCCCATCTTAATTTCATTTTTTGATTATTCATTGCCAGTGTGTAGAAGACTAATTTTGCATATATCCTGTGTCCTACAAGCCTGCTGAACTCATTTATTAGTTCTGATAGTGTTTTGGTGAGTCCCTTAGAATTTCCTGTACACCAGAATATGTCATTTTAGAATACAAATTGATTTACCTCTTTCCAATTTGGATGCCTTCTAATTCTTTTTCTTGCTTGAATACCTTTGCTAGAACTTCTAGTACTATGTTGAATAAAGAGGAGCATGTGAACATTTTTGTCTTATTCTCAATCTTATGTGGCTAGTTTTCAGTCTTACACATCAGATGTGATTACTCTAGATTTTTTTTTCCTTTTTTTGCAGATACCCTTTGTCAGGTTGAGGAACTTCTACTCCTAGTTTGTTGACTTTACTTCTTTCTTTGGTTTTAAAGTGAGCTCTGTGCCCACCATGGGGTTTGCACTCAAGACACGGAAATCAAGAGTCCCACACTCCACCTACTGAGGCAGACAGACGTTAGACTATTTTTATTTTGAAAGAGTGCTGGCGTTTGTTTAGTGCCTTTTCTCTCTCTATTGAGATAACCCTGTTTTTCCTTTATTCTATTGATATGGTATGTCACATTAATTGATTTTTGGATGTAGGCGAACCTTGCATTCCTAGGACAAATCCCAACTGGTTGTGACCCACCATCCTTTTTGTGTGTTGCTCCATTCAGTTTGCTAGTATTTTGTTGAGGAATTCTGAATCTGCACTCATAATCCTTGCTTCCTGTCAGCTAAGTCCAACATCCGCATCCTCTCAAAGGCAGTTTCTGCGTGCATGGGGCTCAGTTGCATGTTTGTATGTCTCACTGTTTTTTTGTTATAAGCTGTAGGCTTCCGTTGTAGCAACTCTGGAGACTGATCAGACTGGCTCCAAGGTTTGTTGTCATTGTTGTTCACTTCTTTATTTGTTGAGTGACTTAGCCAGACGAGTTGAGGGGAGTTTATTTCTTCCAGAATGTGCAGGCTCTGATGTCTCCCCAGGGCTTTGGTGCATCTCCCCAGGCTGACACCCGGACTCCTTCTCCCTCCCCTGGGGGATGATAGTGGTTTTAGTCAGGTTCTCTGACTCTCTTCCTTATCTCCCTATCCAGCCTTTGGCTGGTTTGCCTCCATTGATACTACTCCTAGCTGTTAGTCTCCACTAATTGGCAAATGATTGCCCCAGTGCTTCTAACAATGCCCTGGGCCATAAACGGCTCCATGCTCTGATGAATGGTTATATTTTTATTTATAATTTTCATGAGTTACGGTTGTTTCAGTGGGGAGAGTATATATAGGGAGCTCCTCATGTTTCCATTCTGTAAGTGCTCTGACATTAGTTTTTAAAGTTAATGTGATGAAATTATAACAGATGTAAGGCACAAAGAGTTATGCTTACAGGATGATAGGTCAAAGAAATTATGTTATATTACGTTATAACAAAAGAAAATCCTGAAAACTATCTAGCCATTTCTTTAAAGGAAAAAGGACTCTGTAAAAGGGTTTGAAAGGAACCTGGCATCACATTAATCATATCTTTAGGAAAATGCCACTTCCTTTCTATGGATTGAGCTGCTTTTTTTTTTTTTTAAAGATTTTATTTATTTATTTGACAGAGAGAGAGATCCCAAGTAGGCAGAGAGGCAGGCAGAGAGAGAGGAGGAAGCAGGCCCCCTGCGGAGCAGAGAGCCCGATGCGGGGCTTAATCCCAGGACCCTGAGATCATGACCTGAGCGGAAGGCAGCGGCTTAATCCACTGAGCCACCCAGGCACCCCTATGGATTGAGCTGCTCTTAACAAGAATAATCAGAAGAAGTTGACCTTTATATTCAGTCTTATTGAGCCTCACCTGTGTGTCTTGCAATCAGGATCAGATACGAAAACTTGTTTGCCATCTTGTTGATGGCAAAATACTGCTACGGTATTTCTGATGCCTCTTCCTCAGTTGAGAATCAAATGGTAGAAAGTGTAAACTCAATGGTAGACACTGTGACCAAATCTCCTACAGCCATTTTCCTTCTGTCGGTGCTTGCTAATGGTGCTTACTGATACAGTTAGCTTCGGGTAAGCCTTCTGCCCTTAACGTAGCATTCTTCAGTGAGCACGGGATACACTGAGCATGGGATAATGTCATTAAAGGGAGAAAAAAAAAGGGTTTAAACTGTAAGTCCTGATCATTTGCAGGAGAGGTGGGGCAGGGGGAGACTTTGTGACCTGCAGAAATAAACACTGAGCACTGGGCTGAATTAACCTGCCTTTGACTCACTGTAGTAACTTTAATAGGGAAAATTAATTAATGCGCAAATCCACAGGCTTAAGAGATTTAAAATATTTTGGCCAACGTTTTCCTATTTTGTGACCACAAAAGTACTTGTCCCAATGTGGAGCAAAAAATATCCTGCTTGGAAAATGGCGAATGAGATAATGAATGGTAGACATGGGTCTTATGAGATCGTGTCTTACTATCATACTGTTGTAGCTCACCTTCAAGAACAGAAGCCACGACTAAAACTCCTGACTGGAGTCCTGACAGCGGAGGTTAGAGAGAGAGTTTAGTTTTTGTTGTGTTAATTAACCTTGCTGATTTAAATGGAGAATACCGGGACGCCTGGGTGGCTCAGTTGGTTGGGCAGCTGCCTTCGGCTCAGGTCAAGATCCCACCGTCCTGGGATCGAGTCCCACATCGGGCTCCTTGCTCAGCAGGGAGCCTGCTTCTCCCTCTGCCTGCCACTCTGTCTGCCTGTGCTCCCTCTCTCCCTCTCTCTCTCTCTGACAAATAAATAAATAAAATCTTTTAAAAAATAAATGGAGAATACCCCCATGCCTTTCTTCCCCCTTCTTCTTTGCCCTCTCACTGCCACATTGACAAGGCCTACTTTATCTCCACATTATCTGGGTACTCCCTTCACTCCAGGCTCACAAACTTATTCCCATTATGTTCCCCAATCTCACTCCTACACTACAGATAATGACAGAGCAGTTTTGGCCTTAACTTATTTAAAATGTCCTCACTTTAGGGCACCTGGCTGGCTTAGTCAGTAGAGCATGCAACCGTTGATCTTGGGATTGTGAGTTCAAGTTGAGTGTAGAGATTACTTAAAAATAAAATCTTTAGGGGCACCTGGGTGACTCAGTGGGTTAAGCCGCTGCCTTCGGCTCAGGTCATGATCTCAGGGTCCTGGGATCGAGTCCCAGATCCGGCTCTCTGCTCAGCAGGGAGCCTGCTTCCCTCTCTCTCTCTCTGTCTGCCTCTCTGCCTACTTGTGATCTCTCTCTGTCAAATAAATAAATAAAATCCTTAAGAAAATAAAATAAAATCTTTAGGGGCACCTGGGTGGCTCAGTGGGTTAAGCCTTGGCCTTTGGCTCAGGTCATGATCTCAGGGTCTTGGGATCAAGCCCCGCATAGGGCGCTCTGCTCAGCAGGGAGCCTGCTTCTCTCTCTGCCTGCTTCTCTGCCTACTTGTGATTTCCCTCTCTGTCAAATAAATAAATAAAATCTAAAAAAATAAAAAATAAAAAATAAAATCTTTAAAAAGTAAAATAAAATGATAATAAATAAATAAAATATATTTTTAAAAAATATACTTTATTTATTTGAGAGAGAGAGAGCACTGGGAGGGGGAGGTATAGAAGGACAGGGAGCTGGATGCAGTACTTGATCCCATGACCCTGGGGTCATGGCCTGAGCCAAAGGCATATGCTTAACCGACTGAACCAACCAGGCACCCAAAATGTCCTCCCTTTGAACTTAAAATAATTTTAAGATTCGTATCATACGTTGCCTGACAATCACAGAAAAGGAAGCTCATTTATTTATGCCAATGACAACATATTCCTGTCTTTGTATCTATAGTACCCTCTGCTTAGTCTGAAATGCCCTTCCAAACTCAGTCCCTACCAGTCCTGGCCAACTGCCACTGTCTTTCTCTAGGAACCATTTACACACTGGCCTCTGCTCCACTAGACCGTTAGGTACCCATTCCCTTAATTCTTCCTCTTTGTACTCATGCTCTGCATTCTGTTTTATATATCAAATATAGCCCGTCTTGTACAGTATCATAGTTAATTTTCTTGCTGACACGTTTGTAAGGCTGGAACTGTAATTGGTTCATCACTGTGTCCCCTGTAACCAGCCCAGATCAGGTTCTCAATAATGTCTGTTGACGCTGAGCAGTACCACTTTGCTTCTTGTTTCTTATCTGTAGGACGAGGATAAGACTGTTTAATTTGATAAGGATGTCTCGAGGCTGGATTAATTATTTAATTCTTAAAATGTAAAGGAGCACTATGTTAATGCAAAAACACAAGAAACAAGAGGTTTGCTTTATGAGCCACCAATGGAGAGCTCCATTAAGTGGAGGAGTCGGTGATGCAAAAAATTATAAAACGTTTACTTAATGAAAGTTGCTGAATACTCAAAGAGGTCTAAGAAATCACAGCATAATTAAATCCTATAAGGTTAATTGGTGTCAGGCACTACCGGCTCCTTTTTTTTTTTTTTTTAAGATTTTATTTATTTATCAGAGAGAGATCACAAGTAGGCAGAGAGGCAGGCAGAGAGAGTGAGAGGGAAGCAGGCTCCCTTCAGAACAGAGAGCCTGACGTGGGACTCGATCCCAGGACCCTGAGATCATGACCTGAGCCGAAGGCAGCGGCTTAAACCACTGAGCCACCCAGGCACCCCCACTACTGTCTCCTTTTAAAGAAAGGTATAATCCAGGTGGAATGTTAGGACATATACCAATAAAGAGGGGGGAAATATGCAAAATAGCAAGCTGTGTGCCAATCCCTGGTAAGGAATAATTGCAACAGCTCGTGAATACTACCTTGTCTTCTTTGGGAACCAGAAGAATCCCCTGGTGTCTGGCTAGATTGGAAGGCACAAAGCTGACTAGTAAAACAACACGTTGAAAGAGCCTCCATCAATACAAGAAACTTCATTTAGAAGTATCATTGTCTAATGATGTTTGCATACCCAGGATACTGTCACTAACTGCAATCAACCATTAAATGTTAGTTCCCCTCCGATTTGAAAAAGCAAACCTGTTCTTGATGCTGGCACAGTCAACTGAAAATGTAAATTTTATCTAATAAATTCTCGAGGCTGCAGGCACTCAGTCACCCCAGCACTGGCCTTTTCAGTGACCCAATTCTTTCTCCTAGCCTCTGGAGTCAACCCCTCTCCCCTGCCGCAGACGGCATACTCATTCTCCCTACAACCTTCCCACCTACTTCCTATTGGACTCAAATACTTTCATATTGAATTTCTGCTGACCTTGAATTAAACTATATTCTATTTTGGGCCACAGAGAAATCAGAGGAAAAAGCAGGGCTCCTAGTCTATAATGATTTCTGGCTGCTTAATCACACATACAATGTCAATGGGAGCAGCACTCCAGAGATAAAGCTGCAGGTTAGTTCATTGGCACACTGGGCTTATCATCCTTCAACTTGAGCAGGAGATCTTTCACTGAATCAGTATGGCTTCTTCTTCCAGATAATAACAAATTATGCATCAGTCTATAATTAAATCAGCAAAGGGCTCCAGACATGGGAGACTTTGCAAAGGTGCTATCTTCATGAGGTGCCTCAAGAGTTGGAATCTTACCTTGTAAATTCTTTTGGCATTTAGAAAATTCTAGGTATTCAACATATATGAAATTGTTTAATTTGATATTTAAATAATTTTATGTTGGTTCATGTCCACTTAAATACTAAGATTAATCTTAGTGAAAGAGGAAGGAAGCTGCAACAGCAAACCAGCAGAGCGAGTCTTTATTTGCTGTTTGCCTTAAGCTGTTAGAGCTGTGACCTGAAAAGTTAGTCGGCTTGCTGAGCAGTCTGTTTACTCAAGTCAAACACAGCTTTTAAGGAAATGACTCTGATTTTACCTAATCTTTCAACCCAAATCATGGGTTCATAGAGTTTCCTAGCTAGAATTTAATTTATATCATCTAATTCAGTTTTCTGAAACTTTTTTTTAAATTCTATTTTCCTTTTTTTAAGATTTCTATTTATTCGTCAGAGGGAGAGAGCATGCACAAACAGCGGGAGCAGGAGGCAGAGGGAGAAGTAGGCTTCCTGCTGAGCAAGGAGCCTGATGCAGGACTCCATCCCAGGACCTTAGGATCATGACCTGAGCCAAAGGCAGAGGCTTAACCAACTGGGCCACACAGGCATTCCTGAAACTTTAATATGCATACAGATTAAGTGGAGATTTTATTACAGTGCAGATTCTGATTTTAAAAGGTATAGAATGGGACCCAGATTCTGCATTTCAGACCAGGCTTTGTGGGATACTTATGCTCCTGGTCCAATGGTGAGTTTGAGGAGAAAAAGTCAGGGGCTCATTTTACAAATGAAGTCCAGAGAAGTGAAATGACAGTGATTTTTATCATTGCTTCAAAGCTTTTCATTCATCAACATAATTTTAAAATACCATGAATTTGAAACAGGGAAACTGATTTCTGGCAGATGAAGAAAAAAATTAACATCCCCAAATTCTTAGATTCATATTTTTATTTGTTTGTTTTCCATGATCTAACCACATATGTAAATCCTGTCTGGATTTGTTGTAATTAGAGAATCACTTTAACCCACACATAGTTTGTTCTCATCACAATCAATTAATAGGCTCACTGTATTCCCATGGATAAATGACAGTATACTGAGTATCATCTCCTGACATACTCATTCTTTCTCATTTAGCAACCTTTTATATTTAGTCTTTTTTTTTTTCAAAGATTTTATTTATTTATTCACAAGAGACAGAGAGAGAGGCAGAGGCAGAAGGGGGAAGCAGGCCCCCCGCAGAGCCTGGGATCATGACCTGAGCCAAAGGCAGACGCTAACCCACTGAGCCACCCAGGCGCCCCAAGAAATATTTAAATATATTTATGCACTAATTACTGAGCCTCCATTTCTCCATTCCACCAGGAAAGCAAGTAGAAAGGCACTAGAAAATCCCAAATGAGAGAAGGTGCTTTTCTCTTAGACCCTGTCATCCTGAGCATCTAAGCTGCGTTATTATCTGTGAAAGGGGGAAAACAGAATGACACTTAGGCCAACTAGCTTCTTATTTTAAACATGATATATTTAAAAACACAAATATTATCAAGAAACATGTACCACATGTCCCCTGGATACAAGGCTCTACATTTCATACAATAACACATAAAATCCAGTTTTTGCCCCTAAAGCTAGTTGGAGCAGTCTACTTAGGAGGGTCACACATAAACCCGTGATTAGCAACAATTCAAGATTATATAACAATCGAAAGCAATAGGGCAGTGCAGAAGAAATTGCTAATCTCGTGGAAAAGCAATTCTGATCCATAGAAATTCAGAAAAAGGAGTAATTATGTACAGCGAGGGTGGAGGAATTTTGTTTTCAATCTCTGATAGCAGTTATCTCAGAAGATAAGTGTGGTATAAAACAGAAGCAGTTGTCTTTCATCTGGAAGGGACTTTATCAAGGACTAACTGAAAAATGCTTTATCAAGGACTTACTGAAAAAATCCTTTGTTAGCTTGTAATAGAATGTAATTTCCCAGAGACTGGAGTCCCTAGGCAAATTTACATGAGATAGGCCAAAAGTTGCTAAGCAGCATTTCAAGGTCTGCTTTTTCTTACAGGAAAATGAAGTCCATGATCTCCAAGACCAATTCCAGTCTAGAATTGTAGGATTCTGGGAACTCTTGGACCCTTTTGGGTTTGAAAAAAAATCACTGGACTGTGAACTTTCTTTTTTTTTTTTTTTTTAAAGATTTATTTATTTATTTATTTGACAGAGATCACAAGTAGGCAGAGAGGCAGGCAGAGAGAGAGAGAGGGAAGCAGGCTCGCCGCTGAGCAGAGAGCCCGATGCGGGACTCAATCCCAGGACCCTGAGATCATGACCTGAGCCGAAGGCAGTGGCTTAACCCACTGAGCCACCCAGGCGCCCCTGAACTTTCTTTATGTATAAATTTTCCCCAGCATCCAGCAAAGTCTATGGCACTTGGTATTTGTTGGTTGACACTAGGAATCTCCAACCAGCTTTTTTCTTTTTTTTTTTTTTTTAAGATTTTATTTACTTATTTGACAGAGAGAGACCACAAGTAGACAGAGAGGCAGGCAGAGAGAGAGAGAGAGGGAAGCAGGCTCCCTGCTGAGCAGAGAGCCCGATGCGGGACTCGATCCCAGGACCCTGAGATCATGACCTGAGCCGAAGGCAGCGGCTTAACCCACTGAGTCACCCAGGTGCCCCCAACCAGCTTTTTTCATTCGTTGATTCATTGTTGAGGGTTTACTATATCACAGTCCCATGCCGGACATGGAAGTAGGAATACAAAAAAGCTTGCCCCAAGTTCACAGTAGTAGATATGTGTCAAATTTATTTAAAAACCTGTGGTAAGGGGGATTCCTGGGTGGTTCAGGCCATGATCTCGGGATCCTGGGGTTGAGACCCACATCAGGCTCCTTGCTCAGCTGAGAGTCTGTTTCTCCTTCTTCCACTGTCCCTCCTCCTCCCACTTGTGTTCTCTCTCTGTCTCTCAAATAAAATCTTAAAAAAAAAAATGTGGTAAAAACCAAGCATAATTAAATATGGAAAATAATTGTTGTTGTTTTGGTTTGTAGCAAATGATGCCCATGCACAAAAAATGAAGTTGGACCCCTACCCAAACCATTTACAAAAATTAATTCAAAATGGATTAAAGATCGGGGGGCCTGGGTGGCTCAGTTGGTTAAGCAACTGCCTTCAGCTCAGATCATGAGCTTGGAGTCCCTGGATCGAGTCCCACATCGGGATCCCTGCCTGGTGGGGAGACTGCTTCTCCCTCTGACCCCTCCCCTCTCATGCTCTCTCTCTCTCTCTCTCAAATAAATAAAATCTTAAAAAAAAAAGGATTAAAGATCTAAATGTAAGAGCTAAAATTATAAAACCCTTAGAAGAAAACATAGTAAATCTTTATGACCTAAGATTAGGCAATGGTTTCTTAGATTAACACCAGAAATAGAAATAACAAAAGAAAATAATAAATTGAACTTCATATAAAATTAAAAACCCAGGGGTGCCTGGGTGGCTCAGTGGGTTGAGCCTCTGCCTTTGGCTCAGGTCATGATCTCAGACCTCTGAGATTGAGCCCCGCCATTGGGCTCTCTGCTCAGTGGGGAGCGTGCTTCCTACTCTCTCTCTCTGCCTGCCTCTCTACCTACCTGTGATCTCTCTCTCTGTCAAATAAATAAAGTCGTTAAAAAAAATTAAAAACACTGATTTTCTTTCCTTTTTTAGAGCACACAAGGGATGAGATTGGTGGGAGGGGAGCAGGCTGAGGGAGAGGGGGTGAGAGAATCTTAAGCAGGCTTCATGCCCAGAGAAAATCCTGATGTGGAGCTCGATCTCACAACCCTGAGATCATGACCTAAACCAAAATCAAGAGTCGGAGGCTTAACTGACTGAGCCACTCAGGTGCCCCGCAAAATACTGGTATTTCAAAGGACACCATCAAGAAAGTGAAAAATCATTCCACAGAACGTGAGAATATATTTGCAAATCATATACCTGATAAGGTACAAGTATTCAGATATACAAGTAACTCTTAGAACTAAACCATAAGAAGACTCAATTTCTTTGTGGGCAAAGAATTTGAATAAATATTTCCCTGAAGACAACATATGATGACCAATAAAAACATGAAAAAACAGTTAGTCCTCAGGGAAGTGCGGCTCTAAATCACAATGAGATTCTACTTCACACCCTCTAGTTTGACTATAATCAAACAGTGAATAATAACAAGTGTTGGCAAAGAGGGGCCGAAGCTGGAACCCTCATACACGGCTGGTGGGAATCTAAGGGCTGTAGCTGCTTTGGAAACAGTCTAATTGTTCCTTAAAATGTAAAACAGAGAGTATGACCCAGTAACCACACTCCCAGTTATATATAACCGAGAATCAAAGATGTATGCCTGCACAAAAACTAGTACATGGACGTGTACTATTCATATATTTTTTATTCATAAAAAGTATGTAAAGGTTAAAAAAAAAAGGAAGTGTTATTCATGATACCTAAAAAGTGAAATTAAACCAAATGTCTATCGGTTGAAGAATGGATAAACAAAACGTGGTGTTTCCATAAATTAGGATTCTGTTTATCTATGAAAAGGAATGAGGTTCTGAAAGATATTACAATGTGAGTGAGCCTTGAAAACATTAAGTAAAAGAAGCCAGACACAAAAAGTCACACACTGTGTGATTTCATTTATTTTATTTTATTTTTTAAAGATTTTACTTATTTATTTGACAGAGAGAGAGAGAGATCACAAGTAGGCAGAGAGACAGGCAGAGAGAGAGGGAGAAACAGGCTCTCTGCTGAGCAGAGAGCCCAACGCAGGGCTCGATCTGAGGACCCTGAGATCATGACCTGAGCCAAAAGCAGAGGCTTAATCCACTGAGCCACCCAGGCACCCCTTATTTTATTTTATTTTTTAAGGATTTATTTATTTGAGAGAGCGGGGGTGGGGGAGTAATGTGTGAGTAGGGGGAGGGGCAGAGGGAGAGAATCCTCAAGTAGACTCCAGGATGAGCAGGGAACCTGATGCAGGGCTTGATCACAAGACCCTGAGATCATGACTCGAGCCAAAATCAAGTCTGCCACAGGCACCTCTGTATGATTCCACTTAAAGTAAATGTCCACAATAGGCAAATCCAAAGAAACAAAAAGCAGATTAGTGGTTGCCAGAGGTTGCAGAGAAGGTGTAATGAAGAATGATTGTTTAATGATCATGGAGTTTCTTTTAGAGTGATGAAAATGCTCTTAAATTAGATAGTGGTGATAGTTATACAACATGATTATACATTGAGTTGTACACTTTATTTTAATTATTTTATTTTTTCAAGTGAACTCTACCCCCAACATGGGGCTTGAACTCATGACCTTGAGATCCAAGAGTCCCATGCTCTACCAACAGAGCTTGCCAGGGGCCCCATGAGTTGTAACTTTAAACGGATGGATTTTATATCATGTAAATTTTATCTCAAAAATATAAGTACTCAGAGAGGAGTATAAACAGAGTACTATGCAGCTAACTACATCTGAGAGAGGCTGTGTAGGCCAAAGGAAGAAAATGATCAGAATCTGAAGGATAATGCCAGATGACAACAGTGGCTGGAGAGAGTCAGCCATATTGAAAAGGCCAGGACATGCATCTTGGAGCTGGACTTTGGCTCCAAAGCTAGTACTGCCATATGCTAGCAGAGTCAGCTTGAACAAGGTTACTTAATGCTGCTAAAATGAATACCCTCGTCAGCAAAAGGGTAGGAACTTATTTCATGGATTTGCTGTGGAAATTAGATGGGATATTATATGCAGGGCACTTGGTAAGTACTCAATAAGCATAGCCTTCTCTTTCTCACCTCAACCTCTTATTGGTATTTTAGATGGAATTAATGTTGAGAATAAAGTCAGAGCAGGGTAAAGGCCTTGCTTGTGTCTGAATGGCAGGAAGTTCAATGAAGCTTAAGTATAAAGGGAGTTGGAAGCAGAGCAAGGCATTTTAGAGTCAGAAAATAGAGACTCTGTAAGTCAAAGAAGGAGCTTTGAACTTGGTCCTATGATTGAGATATTAATCTGCAGACGTTTTAGAGAAGAATGTGAAAATGTTGGTTCTTTAGATTAGAGCAAAGGGTGGGTGGCCGAGAGTAGGTAAGAATGGTCGTTCTGGGGGCGCCTGGGTGGCTCAATCGGTTAAGCGGCTGTCTTGGGCTTGGGTCATGGTCCCGCAGGGAGCCTGCTTGTCCCTCTGCCTCTGCCTGCCACTCTGCCTACCTGTGCTCTCTCAGTCTCTCTGACAAATAAATGAATAAAACCTTTTTAAAAAAAAAAGGTCGCTCTGGGAACTTAGGAGAGGATGTAGGCTTTTAACTTCATTAAGTGTAAACCAAATGTCTGGTTATTAGAGACACTTGATGTGGCCTGTTTGCTGATGAATTGTTAATAATTATTTGATGTCAGATTTTCTTTTTTCTTTTTTAGAAGTTACACATTCTTTTTTTTTAATTTTTTTATTTATTTCTTATTTTTTTATAAACATATAATGTATTTTTATCCCCAGGGGTACAGGTCCGTGAATCGCCAGGTTTACACACTTCACAGCACTCTCCATAGCACATACCCTCCCCCATGTCCATAACCCCCCTCCCCCTCTTCCAACCCCCCCTCCCCCCAGCAACCCTCAGTTTGTTTTGTGAGATTGAGTCACTTATGGTTTATCTCCCTCCCAATCCCATCTTGTTTCATTTATTCTTCTATTATCCCCCTAACCCCCCATGTTGCATCTCCACGTCCTCATATCAGGGAGATCATATGATAGTTGTCTTTCTCTGACTGACTTTTTTTTTTTTTAAATCTTTTTTTTTTTAATTTTTAAGATTTTTATTTATTTATTTGACAGAGAGAGATGACAAGTAGGCAGAGAGGCAGGCTGAGCGAGAGGAGGAAGCAGGCTCCCGGCCAAGCAGAGAGCCTGATGCGGGACTCGATCCCAGGACCCTGAGATCATGACCTGAGCTGAAGGCAGAGGCCTAACCCACTGAGCCACCCAGGCGCCCTCTCTGACTGACTTATTTCACTAAGCATGATATCCTCTAGTTCCATCCACGTCCTCGCAAATGGCAAGATTTCATTTCTTTTGATGGCTACATAGTATTCCATTGTGTATATATACCACATCTTCTTTATCCATTCATCTGTTGATGGACATTTAGGTTCTTTCCATAGTTTGGCTATTGTAGACATTGCTGCTATAAACATTCGGGTGCACGTGCCCCTTTGGATCACTAAGTTTGTATCTTTAGGGTAAATACCCAGTAGTGCAATTGCTGGGTCATAGGGTAGATCTATTTTCAACATTTTGAGGAACCTCCATGCTGTTTTCCAGAGTGGTTGCACCAGCTTGCATTCCCACCAACAGTGGAGGAGGGTTCCCCTTTCTCCTAATCCTCGCCAGCATCTGTCATTTCCTGACTTGTTAATTTTAGCCATTCTGACTGGTGTGAGGCGATATCTCATTGTGGTTTTGATTTGTATTTCCCTGATGCGGAGTGACGTGGAGCACTTTTTCATGTGTCTGTTGGCCATCTGGATGTCTTCTTTGCAGAAATGTGTGTTCATGTCCTCTGCCCATTTCTTGATTGGATTGTTTGTTCTTTGGGTGTTGAGTTTGCTAAGTTCCTTATAGATTTTGGATACTAGCCCTTTATCTGATGTGTCGTTTGCAAATATCTTCTCCCATTCTGTCAGTTGTCTTTTGGTTTTGTTAACTGTTTCCTTTGCTGTGCAAAAGCTTTTGATCTTGATGAAATCCCAATAGTTCATTTTTGCCCTTGCTTCCCTTACCTTTGCCGTTGTTCCTAGGAAGATGTTGCTGCAGCTGAGGTCGAAGAGGTTGCTGCCTGTGTTCTCCTCAAGGATTTTGATGGATTCCTTTCTTACATTGAGGTCCTTCATCCATTTTGAGTCTATTTTCGTGTGTGGTGTAAGGAATTGGTCCAATTTCATTTTTCTGCATTTGGACATTCTTTCCTGCTTTGTCAAAGATTAGTTGACCATAGAGTTGAGGGTCTATTTCTGCGCTCTCTATTCTGTTCCATTGATCTATGTGTCTGTTTTTGTGCCAGTACCATGCTGTCTTGATGATGACAGTTTTGTAATAGAGCTTGAAGTCCGGAATTGTGATGCCACCAACTTTGGCTTTCTTTTTCAATATTCCTTTGGCTATTCAAGGTCTTTTCTGGTTCCATATAAATTTTAGGATTATTTGTTCCATTTCTTTGAAAAAAATGGATGGGATTTTGATAGGGATTGCATTAAATGTGTAGATTGCTTTAGGTAGCATAGACATTTTCACAATATTTATTCTTCCAATCCAGGAGCATGGAACATTTTTCCATTTCTTTGTGTCTTCCTCAATTTCTTTCATGAGTACTTTATAGTTTTCCGCATATAGATTCTTAGCCTCTTTGGTTAGGTTTATTCCTAGGTATCTTATAGTTTTGGGTGCAGTTGTAAATGGGATTGACTCCTTAATTTCTCTTTCTTCTGTCTTGTTGTTGGTGTAGAGAAATGCAACTGATTTCTGTGCATTGATTTTATATCCTGACACTTTACTGAATTCCTGTACAAGTTCTAGCAGTTTTGGAGTGGAGTCTTTTGGGTTTTCCACATATAGTATCATATCATCTGCGAAGAGTGATAGTTTGACTTCTTCTTTGCCAATTTGGATGCCTTTCATTTCTTTTTGTTGTCTGATTGCTGGGGCTAAGACTTCTAGTACTATGTTTAATAGCAGTGGTGATAATGGACATCCCTGCCATGTTCCTGACCTTAATGGAAAAGCTTTCAGTTTTTCTCCATTGAGAATGATATTTGCGGTGGGTTTTTCATAGATGGCTTTGATAATATTGAGGTATGTGCCCTCTATCCCTACACTTTGAAGAGTTTTGATCAGGAAGGGATGCTGTACTTTGTCAAATGCTTTTTCAGCATCTATGGAGAGTATCATATGGTTCTTGTTCTTTCTTTTATTAATGTGTTGTATCACATTGATTGATTTGCTGATGTTGAACCCACATTCCTTTTTTTTTTAAGATTTTTATTTATTTGAGAGAGAGAGAGCGAGAGAGAACATGAGAGGGTAGAAGGTCAGAGGGAGAAGCAGACTCCCCAAGAGTTGGGATCCCGATGTGGGATTCCATCCCGGGACTCTGGGATCATGACCTGAGCTGAAGGCAGTCGCCTAACCAACTGAGCCACCCAGGCATCCAGATTTTCTTTTTTTAAAAAATATCTATTTCAGAGAGACAGTGCAAGCATGGGGTGGGGGAGGCAGAGTGAGAGGGAGAGGGGAAACTGACTCCCCGCTGATCAGGTCTGATGATGTGAGCCCGATTTCCCCGATGACAGGGAGATTATGACCTGACCTGAAAACCAAGAGTCCAGTGGCTTAACCAACTAAGTCACCCAGGTGCCCCTTGATGACAGATTTTCTATATTTTAATTGTTCATTTCAGTTAAATATTTTGATGGAACCAAACATTAGATGATTCCAGCAAAAAAGATGTTTACTGTGGGAAGCTACAATCCCCAGCCTGAGCACTCCATGGCAAAATTGAAAGACTTGGCTCTATTTTTGACTCAAGCAGGTTATGTAACATGTTGTGAGTTTATTTCCCTTTCAGAGACTAGAGGATGACAACTTTAGCCCGACTGACTTCAAAAATATTATGAAAATAAATAAACATTGCAAAGCTCTTTGAAGTTCATTGATGGAAAGTACCCTTCAAATCTGAAATTTACTATATAAATAGACAGTGAATTATTATTCTTTTCCTGAATCAATTTTTAGTGTTCCCTACTCTAATCTTGCCCTTGAATATTTCTACAATTACGACGACAACAAAAAAACCCTCTGAAAAAGTTCCTGCTGCATATTTTGGTAAGAGTAAATTCTAAACACGTGTGTGTGGTACACTACAGTTACTAAACACTTTTACAAATACAATCACATGTACATTAATGATGTCTTGCAACAAACTCATCTGGTAGAGATTACTGTTATGATTACTGTTATCTGTGCTTTACTGTTGACAAACTTGGTATGCAGAGAGGTTAAATGAATTGCCTAAGAGCACCCAGACCACTGTTTAGACTTAAGCAGCTAGGATCTGCCTATCTTCCTGCCTATCTTCCTGCATTGAACTGGACAAAGACTCTTACAGACAGACAGACAGACACACAAATATTTAATTTCCTACAAAATGTTCCATACCTCTTATGAAGAATAGACTGCTTCTGGGCTCTTACATACTATATTGAGGTAGAGGTCATTTATTTGTAGATTAAATAGTATAGTATTGGCTAAGAGAAATTTATCCGCTTTTAAAAGTTTTAACTTATTTCCACAGAACTATCTCAAATAAATAACCCAACCATACTCAAAGTAATATGTCAATATTACACAAATTATTTGAATAAACTATATGTATTAAATCACCATAACAGAAATTATTCTGAAATCAATATGTATCATACTATGCTTTGCATAAATATGTAAGTGTATTTAAAATACCACATAGTAATCATGGTTTATAGTTAATCTGAAGACTTTGATCAGGGAATGAATTTCATAACACCTAAGTTGGAAATGCATTAATCAGGCTTTTTATTTTGTGTGTTTTGTGAGGCTTTGCCATCTTGGTGGCCTTAGTGACAGAGGAGCCCTCCCAGGGCTAGCGAATTCCTAGAGATAGAAGATGACACTCCTGTGACCGTGCCTTTCATATGCAAACAAACCCTCCCCAAGTCTATATCCCCAATCACCTCTTTTTTTTTTTTTTTAAAGATTTTATTTATTTATTTGACAGACAGAGATCACAAGTAGGCAGAGAGGCAGGCAAGGAGAGAGAGGAGGAAGCAGGCTGTCCGCAGAGCAGAGAGTCTGATGCGGGGCTCGATCCCAGGACACTGGGATCATGACCTGAGCCGAAGGCAGAGGCTTTAACCCACTGAGCCATCCAGGCGCCCCCCCAATCACCTCTTTTATTACACTCATATTCAAGCCACTATTTCCCCTGCTCTAAACTACTCCAGGCCCAGGCACTGGACAAATAGAGATCACCATTATCGACAAGAGCCTACTAAAATTATTCTAACCATCCAATCCCAAATTTGCTCAAACTTTCTTGTACTGCCTTGTCCATTCCTTCCTGCAGAAACCACAATACATGCTCTGGGCCTTGCTTTCTCTTTCTCTCTCTCTGCCTCCTAACTGGCTGGTACTTCCCCATGTGGCCCTGCATAGTGTGACATGTCCCCTCCCAGTGGAAGCTGTAATAATAAACTCCTTTCAAAGGCAGTTGTCCCTAGGTCTGTCATTTTACCATACCCAATTAAAACAAACCTCAGGTACAAATCAGGGACAACTATGGTATTGCTCCTGAACTAAGACTAAATAAAGAAATGGAAAAAAAAAAAAGAGGCAATGCTCTATCCATCATGTATAGGAAATGAAAGATCAAATATACTTATTTTGGTGCATTACTTGTATGTTTATTTACTCTTCCAACATGTATTTATTGAGAGCTTACTATGTGCCTGGCACCGTGTTAGGCACTGCATATCCAGTAAGGAATAAAACAGGTTTAGGCCCTGTTCTTGTGAGAGAGAAAAGATAGGCAAGGAAACAGGTGAACAAACACGATTACAAGCTGTGGTACAAGCTGCAAGAGACAAAGAGATTGTGTAGTTACAGAGAGTAATGGTGGGGAGAATTTATTAATTCATCAGGAAAAATCTATCCAGGTAAATAGCATTTATGCAATGAATTAAAGGGAAACCAGGAACTAGATTTGAAAAGTGTGAGAAAGAATATTCTAGGGTTGTGTGGAAGCTCAGTGCAGCATGTTTGAGGAACTGCAAGGAAATGAGGCACATGGACATGGAAACATACTGTTATTTGCAAAAAGTGGCAGAGGGGCATGTATAGTCTAACACTGTTCTTTTTTCTTTATTTTTTTTAATTTTTATTAACATATAATATTTGCCTCAGGGGTACAGGTCTGTGAATCGCCACGTTTACACACTTCACAGCACTCACCACAGCACATACCCTCCCCAACGTCCATAACCCAATCACCCTATCCCTCCCCACCCCCAGCAACCCTCAGTTTGTTTCTTGAGATTAAGAGTCTCTTACCGTTTGTCTCCCACCCGATCCCATCTTGTTTCATTTTTTTCCCTTCCCTTCTCACCATGACCCCCCCTGCTTTTCAAATTCCTCCTATCAGTGAGATCATATGAGAATTGTCTTTCTCTGATTGACTTTTCGCTTAACATAATACCCTCCAGTTCCATCCATGTCCCAACACCATTTCTGATAAAATATATATATGTATGTATATATATACACACACACTATGTTAAGTCCATAGAAAATCAATAAGAATATATGATAGGCTGTTAATAATGATTATTTGGGGGCTCAGAAAACATGGATTTATAGTGGACTTTTACTTTCGACTTCATATGTATTTCTGCATTATTTAAATTTTTACACAATTTTGTATTCCAGATTTACTGAAGATAAATATCAAAATTAAATTTTGCACCCTTGGGTGCTTCTGCCACATAACTTTTCCGCAACTTTTCATCCCTGCTTACAAACTTTGCTTGTCCCCTATTATGTATTTTGTTCTGCCTCCTGTTAGCATTTTTTGTAATTATGAAAGCCTTAGCTATCATAAATAGGACATTACAATTAAGAGTTAATATGAGGTGGCTCAGTCGGATAAGTGTCTGCCTTCAGCTCAGGTCATGGTCCCAGGGTCCTGGGATCGAGTCCTGCATTGGGCTCCCTGTTTCTCCCTCCTTCCCTTCTCCCTCTGCCTGCTGCTCCCCCTGCCTGTGCTCTCTCTCTCTCTCTCTTTGTCTCCCTCTGTCAAATAAATAAATAAAATCTTTTTTAAAGAAAGGTTTAATATGATGAATGCCTGTGTGGTTCAGTCAGGTAAGCACCTGCCTTCGGCTTGGGTCATGATCCTTGGGGCCTGGGATCAAGTCCTGATGGGAACCCTTGCTCAGTGGAGAGTCTGCTTCTCCTTCTGCCTGCTGCTTCCCCAGCTTGTCCTCTCTCTCTGACAAATAAATAAATACATAAAATATTTTAAAAAATTTTAAAAAGGATTTAATATGAAACCAGTATGATACTATTTAATACATTAGGAACATACAGGCAAAAATCTATTCTTAATACCGACACTAAATAATTTAAATACAGCTTATGCAAGTTTAAAAAATGTATAATGCAAACTAACTTTCAAAAGTAAGGACTACCTCATAATTTTTAAAAATGCATAACCTTTGGAAATAGGATAGGAAGACTATGTTCCTTTACTTTAAAAATAATAATAGTATGTGGCAAAATAACAAAAAACATGAGCAATCATAACAGCTATGCTTAGTGAGAATTTATCACGCTGCACCATTTATATACATTATTTCCTTTTTATTTAACTTTTTTTTTGTTTTTTTTTTAAGATTTTATTTATTTATTTGACAGACAGAGATTACAAGTAGGCAGAGAGGCAGGCAGAGAGAGGAGGAAGCAGGCTCCCTGCTGAGCAGAGAGCCCGATGCGGGGCTCCATCCCAGGACCCTGGGATCATGACCTGAGCGGAAGGCTGAGGCTTTAACCCACTGAGCCAGCCAGGCGCCCCTAACTTTTCTGTTTTAAAAGATTTTATTTTCAGGGTGCCTCGGTGGCTCATCGTTGAGCATCTGCCTTTGGTTCAGATCATGATCCCAGGATCCTGGGATTGAGCCCCACATTGGGCTCCCTGCTCAGTGGGGAGTCTGCTTCTCCCTTTCCCACTCCCCCTGCTTATGTTCCTTCTCTCGCTGTGTCTCTCTCTGTCAAATAAATAAATAAAATCTTAAAAGAAAAAGATTTTATTTTCAAGTACTCTCTACACACAGTGTGGGGCTGACCTCACAACCGTGAGATCAAGAGTTACCTGCTCCACTGACTGAGCCTCAGCCGGAAGCTTCCCCCATTTTTATTTAACTTCTACAATAACATTGTGGTAAATATCCCTGTTTTTCAGATTAGGAAATCTATAATTAGAGATGGTAAGTAATTTCATTCATTCAATGGATATTTATTGAGCACATGATGTTTTAAGAACTAGGAATACAGCAGGGAACGAAACAATAAAACGTGGAGTTTACAGCCTGCAAGTTGAGGGGTGTCATAAACAAACAAATATGTATACAACATAATGTCTGATGCAGTTAAGTGTTAGGAAGGATAAAGGAAAGACAGTGGTGGGAAGGCATTCTCAGCTGCAGAAGGAGGAAGTGCAAAGGAGGAAAAGCAAAACAAGGAGGCTAGTGTAGTTGGAGCAGAAGAGAGAAGGAAAACTCTGTGCTCTGTTCCTCCCTTCTTTCTTTTTTTTTAAGGATTTATTTATTTTAGAGAGAGTGCAGGGGAGAGGGGCATAGGGAGAGGAAGAGAGACAGTCTTAAGCAGACTCTTTGCGAAGTGCGAAGACTGATGCAGGGCTTGAGCTCACAATCCCAAGAGCAGGACCCTGAGCCTAAAAACCAAGAGTGGGAAGCTTAACCAACTGCACCCCCCAGGTGACCCTCTGGGCTTTTTCTAAGGGTGATGGGAAGCCATCAGAGGAATTGAACAGGACAGCGACACGATCTGATTTAAAGTTTTAAAAGCCAACTTACTATGTGGAAAATAAACTGTAGAGGAACAAGACTAGAAGTTGGGTGATGTGTCAGGAGCCTATGGAAGGTGTCCAGGGAAGAGATGATGGTGGCTGGGCCTAGGCAGGTAACAGTGGAGGTGGTGAGAAGAGTCGAACTCAGTTTGTATCTGGATGATTTCATGCATGTTCGTGGTGATGCAGCCAGGGATGAGGTTATGTGTTGAAGGTGGAGCTCACACAGCTTGTGAGTGGCGGACCCATTATTCCAATCTAAATTTGTCTGCTTCCACAGCCATGCTTCTAGCGACAATTCTATGCACCACAGTGCTAAACGACAAAAGCATAAAGGCAGAATGGAAAGTACATAGTCTTTTTACATGTTTATTGAGCACCTCTATGCCTAAAGTAAGCTTAGTGGCACAACACAAGACAACTCTGGATGGGGAGGATGGGAGATCAAGGTTCAAACTCTGCTTTTGCCCTGGATTTTTCATCAGCTTGGTCACATGTCTAATGTCCTTTCTAGCTTTCATGCTCTGTGTTTCCACTATTCAGTACCTGGGGAGGTACAGCCAACTGTGTGTGGTGCTGCCCACAGGTGTACCAGGGAAGATAACACGGATTAGCATATGATTAGCATACTGATGACTGTGAGAGCAGAGAAGAGGATGTAGGACTAGAGACTGTCTTTTCAGTTTCAACATTATTTGGCTTAGCAAAAATATTTGGTTTTAGGAGATTAATTTCAAAGAAAAGAGAAAGCAGGTCTATACATTGTTGTCATTTTAATTTTCAGGATGTACTAGAATTTTAAGCCTCATTCATCCAAACAGTCAAGCCTTTATTCCTTTAACAAGCATTTAAAACCATTGAGTATTACGCATACTTAATAACATTTATTGAGCATATTTATGTGAAGGGAGATCATGAGAAAAAGTTAAAAAATAAACAAGAGGACTTTTTTAGACTTTACATTTGGCCTTTTAAGACTTCACAGCAATCTCTCTCTTTTTTTTAAGCTTTTATTTATTTATTTATTTGAGAGAGAGAGAGAGAGCACGCACAAGCACGGTAAGGGACAGAGGGAGAGGCAGACTCCCCACCAAGCCTGACATGGGGCTTGATCCTGGGACTCTGGGATCATGACCTGAGCTGAAGGTAGAGGCTTAACCGACTGAGCCACCCAGGAACACCAAGACTTCACAATAATTGTATCAGGTATTGTTACCCCCTTCTTTTCCATATTATAAAACTCAAATCAGTGTGTGTGCTGTTATTAACTACCCTGAAAGTGTCCAGCATGGGAGGTAGGGGGCCATCAGTGATCTAGAATAGAGGTCCCAAACTCTGTCTGTAAAGGGCCACACAGTGAGCAGATCCTTACATTGTCGTCAGCCCTACCTCTTATAGCAAAGAACCCGGCACAGATGGCAAAACATAAATGAATGGTCAGGGCTGTATTCCAGTAAGACCCTAATTAATGGAAAATGAAATTTAAATTTCACATGATTTTCATTTGTCACTAAATACTTTTCTTCTTTTGATCCCCCCTACCCCCACAATCATTAGAAATGGAAAAATAATTCTCCTCTTGAGAGTTATACCAAAACAAGGGGCAGACTGGATTTGGACCATGGGCTTGAGTTGGTGAATTTGGGCTGCTATGACAAATACCACACCACAAATACCACAAATAGCCACCACTGGGTGGCTCAAAGGACAAACGACCCTTTCTTACAGTTCTAGAGGCTGCGAAGTTGAAGATCGAGATGCTGGCCAATGTGGTGTCTGGCGAGAACCTTATTCCTGGTTTGCAGATGACTGTCTTGTTGCCTTATCCTCACATGGGAGTGAGAGAGAGAATTTCCCTCTCTTGTCTCCTTTTCTAGGGGCACAAATTCCATTATGAAGACTCTATCCTGATGACCCAATCACCTCCCTAATTTAGAGAAGGCTCTGAATACCATCACATTGGGGGATTAGGGCTTCAATATATGAAGTTGGGGGCGGGGGAGACACATTCACTCCATTGCAGTTTATGAGGGGAGCCCTGGCATCCTGAAGAGTTCTGCAGAGTTCTTCTCTGCAGTCCAGACCTTACAGTGGGAAACGCAGCCACTGACCTGGGGAACTAAATGCAACAGAAGTAATTGGATCCTAAGTGGGCAGGGGCCAAGTGGCAGCACATAACTGCGAAAGGCTCAGCGGGCATGGTCACCATGATGGACAGCAGAGTCAAAGCCGCAGTCAGAACAGTCTGACTTGCACAGACCTACGTCATTAGCTAGCTCATCATGGCATTCCTAGAAGGGAAATAGGAAGCTTACTAAATTCTTACTTGAACTGGATCAGTAGAGAAGTTCTTGGTTAAGTAAGTAAAAGTTTAACCTGTATCTTAAGAAAAGAGTCATAGCGCCTCAATCAGTTCTCAGACTCCAGCCAGTTTACAGATCCCAGAAACCCCTAAATGAAGGGGAGGTCACATACCCCAGAGGAAGGATGCCGGGATACCCAAAAATTTATAGTTAATCTTTCTCTAACCTTTCCTGAAGGGACCTACAACCTTCCACTAGGGTAACTGTGCACTGGGGTAAAGGAAATAATCAGGCCCTTTGGGGACTGCAGGACAATGGCTCTGAACTAACATTGATTCCAGGAGACCCAAATGTCACTGTGGCCCATTAGCCAGAGGAGGGGCCTACAGAGGTCAGGTTATTGGTGGAATTTGGTCTCAGGGCTATCTAACCATGGCCCAGTTGGTTTCCAACTCTATCCTGTGGTTCTTTCTTCAGTTCTGGAACACATACTTGGAATAGATATACTTAGCCAGCCAGCAGAATCCCCACATTGTTTCCCTGACCTGTGGAGTGAGGGCTATTATGGTGGAAAAGGGCAAGTGGGAGACCTGAAACTGCTTCTACCTAGTAAAATAGTAAGCCAAAAATCAATAGCCCTTTCCTGGAGGATAGCAGAGATGACTGCTACCACATACTTATTTGACTCCCCCAGTTGGCCTGTCCAGAAGACAGAGATTCCTGGAGAATGACAGTGGACTATGATGAGCTTAGCCACGTGGTGACACCAGTTGCAGCTGTTGAACCAGATGTGGTTTTCTTGCTTGAGCAAATTGACACACATCCTGCTGCACAACCATCGATCTGGCAAATGCTTTTCTTTCTTGATCTCTATTAGTAAAGACCACCAAAACCAGTTTGCTTTTGGCTGGCAAAGCCATCAGTACACCTTCACTGTCCTACCTTGGGGGTACATCAACTCTACAGCCCTACGTCATAATTTAGCTCCCAGAGATCTTGACCGCTTTTCCTTTCTACAAGGTGTCAACATTGGTTGGTTACATGGATGACATTATGCTGATAGGATTTAGTAAGCAAGGAGTAGCAACTACTCTAGACTTGTTTGGAAGGCATTTCCATGTAACAAGGTGGGAAATAAATCCAAAAAGACTTTGTCACCTCAGGGACATTTCTAGGGGTCCACTGCTATGGGGCATGTCAAGATATCCCTTCTAAAGGGAAGAATGAATTGTTGCTTTTGGCTTCCTACAAACAAAAATGAGGCACGATGCCTAGTGGGCCTCTTGGATTTTGGAGGCAACATATTCCTCATTTGGGTGTTTTACTCCATCCCATTTACTAAGTGACCTAAAAAGCTGCTACTTTTGTAGGGGGTCCAGAACAAGAGATGGCTCGGTGACAGGTCCAAGCTGCTGTGCAAGCTGCCTTGCCACTTGGGCGTTATAATGATGCTTGAAGTATATGTTGTAGATAGGGATGCTGTTTGGAGCTTTTGATAGGTCCCTATAGGTAAATCATTGCGCAGGTCCTTAGAATTTTGGGGAAAAAAGCCCTACCATCCTCTGCATATAACTATTTTTTTTTTTTTAAACCAGCTCTTGGCCTGCTACTGGGCCTCAGTAGGGACTCAATGGGTCACGCAGTTACCATGAGACCTGAGCCACCTATCATAAACTGAGTGTTATTTGAGATACCAAGCCATAAAGTTGGGGGTACATAGCAGCATTCCATCACCAAATGGAAAGGGCCCAGCAGGCCGTGAAAGCACAAGTTACATCAAGAAGTGGTCCAAATGTCTATAGTCCCCATGTCTGCTACCCTATAAGGATTGAGCAAGGAGGCAGCTGTCTGCAAAACTAAGATGAGGGTTCTCACTAGATACTGAATCTGCTGGCACCTTGATCTTGGACTTCCCAGCCTCCAGAACTGTGAGAAATAACTGTTTAGTGTTTAAGCCACCCAGTCGATGGTATTTGTTATAAGTGGCCCCAAAGACGAAGGCAGAAATAGTAGTCTGCCAACCCCTGATCTAGAGTCTAAACTGGCTCTGTCCAATAGAGTTTTCTGTAATAATGGAAATGTTCTATATCTGCACAGCACAATATAGTTGCCACTATATGCCACATATGGCACAATATGCCACATGTGGCTATTGAGCACTTGATGTGTGACTCATGCAACAAAGGAACTAAAATTTTAATCTAGCCCTTTCTACCACTCCTGTAGCCCTTACCCTTTCTCTTAGGATTCATACAGTTTCTCAGTTAGTTGCCTTGTATCCGTTTTCCTTTTCTTCCAATCCATTCTTCACAAAGCTAGAGGGTTCTTTCTTTCTTTCTTTCTTTCTTTTTAAGAGAGTTTTTTCTAAAATCAAAGAGAATCCTAGAACTTCTCCAAGGTAATGGTTCCTGGAAACTTTAGAAAGAAGTTCAACCTTCTAGCATGCCATATACATCCTTTCCTTAGGAAATCATAAAGAAGTAAAACACTGGGGTACCCTGGGCGGCTCAGTCGTTAAGTGTCTGCCTTCAGCTTAGTCATGATCCCGGCCTGGGATTGAACCCCACATCAGGCTCCCTGCTCAGCGGAAGCCTGCTTCTCCCTCTCCCACTCCCCCTGCTTGTGTTCCTTCTCTCTCTATCAAATAAAAAAAAAAAAAAGAAGAAGAAGTAAAACACTGTTCTCTGGTCAGGTAAGTGATGATAAATTTCTTAAGAGTAGTCCCTTATCATACTTTCCCTGTTCTAACATATCCCACAGTGGCTTGCTGAATGCTGCTGTGATGGAAACAACAGCAACAACAACAGCAGAAACTTGGCTTTGGAGATGGAAAGCTTAAATTAGAATCCTGTGTCTGGGTTTAGACACCGTGGGTATCTAATCACCTCACTGTATTTCTGTGCTAAATGGGAGTGATGGTAATATACCACAGGGTTGTTGTGAAAGAGCAAAAGTTTGTGAAAATCCTCTGCACTTAGTAAAAGGCTGTAGAAATGGTTGATGTTATAATAACTATCGAGTTTGGAAATGTTTCTAAAAAGCAATACTGGTCTAACATACATCTGGAATTTAAAAGCCAATCTTCACCAGGTGACAATATAGACATAGGCCTTAGATGTTCAAGGAAAAGAGGGAAGAAAGGAACAATTTTGCCCCATTTATTCCAAATACTCCTTGGAATTATGCATTTTTTTTTTCCCTAGAATTATGCATTTTTGATCTTTAGGTGTAAGACTATGCTTTCTTGGGGCACCTGGGTGGCTCAGTGGTTTAAGCCTCTGCCTTCGGCTCAGGTCATGATCTCAGGGTCCTGGGATCGAGCCCCGCATCAGGTTCTCTGCTCAGTGGGGAGCCTGTTTCTCCCTCTCTCTCTGCCTGCCTCTCTGCCTACTTGTGACCTCTCTCTCTGTCAAATAAATAAATAAAATATTTGGAAAAAAAAAAAAGACCGTGCTTTCTTTACCTTTGTTTCTCTAAAAGAAATTTCAGCAATACCAATGGACAGTTGATTCTTTTTTTTTTTTTTTTTTTTTTTTTTTTTTAAAGATTTATTTATTTGACAGATAGAGATCACAAGTAGGCAGAGGGGCAGGCAGAGAGAGAGAGAGAGGAGGAAGCAGGCTCCCCGCTAAGCAGAGAGCCCGATGCAGGGCTCGATCCCAGGACCCTGGGACCATGACCTGAGCCGAAGGCAGAGGCTTTAAACCGCTGAGCCACCCAGGTGCCCTTGGACAGTTGATTCTTGAGAGTCAAATGACAATGACATCATATGAGCAGGTCAGAAAAGAAAGAAAAACTGATGATATCTTATTTTTAAGTATCTACAGGGACTTTTCAAAGGGGACTTTCTCAGGGAGTTCTCCTAGGAGTAGTAGGAAAGGCACTGCTCTCAGAGAGGAAAATAAGGTAAAGAAACCACATTTTCAGGGGTGCCTGGCTGGTTTAGTCGGTATAGTGTGCAACTCTTGATCCAGGGGTTATAAATTTGAGTCTCACATTAGGTGTGGAGAGATTACTTAAAAAATAAAGTCTTTTAACAAAAGAAAATTAAAAAAAACCCCATGTTCTCAGAGGTGAGGGGGGAGCGTAAACTGACAATTTAGTTTACATTGGAAGTGTTCTTTTCCCTACCCTAGGGAGAGCCTGAAACACAAGATTTCCGAGATTAAGTATACTTTTCATTAGACCACATGACACTTCATGATGGATTTATATCAGTTTATTTCTCAGGTCTTGAAATTAATGCAGTTCTACCATCTGAAGAAATACCAAAAGAAGACATTATTTGTGATCAGTACATTTTTTTTTTTCCTGTTAAGTGTAGTAAAGATTATTCTGTGAACTTAAGGTTTCCAAAGCACTTAACGGATCTGTTTCAGAACACTTAGATTACAGGGATATTTCTACAAAACTCTCCCCAGTCTCTAATTTAGGACTTCCTGGAAGACAGGGACTTTTTAATACTCCTCTTTGTCTCATTCTGCCTCAGAGGACTTAGCATATATACTGAACAGTAAAACGTACTAGCAAATTTATCTCTCGTATTCAAGTTTGCAATCCCTACCAAGTGCGCAGTAAATTCATGTTGTAGACATGAACGATACTCATAGGGTAATCAAGGTGATTCCTTAACCTTACCAGCGACTGGAACACTATCTTTGAGCCTGAGAGAGGAACTGCTGGTTTGGACCCACAGTTCCACTGAGCCCCAGTTAGCAAGCCCTGCACCACCACAGTATTTCCTTTCCCACTGAACTCCAAGCATCCAGTCTTCTTGCATTTTCTTTCATCTCACTCTCTGCAATTTACATAGGCTTTTGTATATTTGAGATGTTCTTTAAATATGTAATTTAACAGTCTAAACACAACTTTTCTCGGTTACAGATCCCTTCTCGAGAGTGAGACCTTAGGCGATAGAAAGCGAGCGGTGGACGGGAGAAAAGGAAACCTGGTCACTTCCCAAAGCGAGCAAGGCCTCAGGTGGGAGTGGGGATTGGAAGCCGAGGACGCCACGTGACCTTGGGGGCCCCCGGGCTGAGTCGACCCCGCCCCTCCGCTGGCCGCCGGGAGGCGCATGCGCAGCCCGTGTTAGTGATGGAGGAGAGAAGATGGCGGAAGCGGAGTGAGTGACTTGCTGGTGACTGATGTCGTAACCGGGGGGCGAGTGGGGCAGCGACATGTCCCCTAAGGGGAAAGCTCAAGGCTTTCTGGCGGGCAGTGCAGGGAAAGGGAGACCCAAGAGCTACCTTATCCTTGGGGATTCCGCTTGGCCCATATCGGGGGGCGGAGGCCAACTGTACGGGTCTGGTTCCCTCCAGGCGGGAGCGCCCCTTCCGCGATCTGATCCCAAATCGGCCGGGCCCTGCGCGCAGAGTCACCCTAGGGACCCCGATCGCTGGGGTCTTCCGGGAGCTGAGTCCTGGAGGGCTCCTCAGGCGCTGTCATCCCTGCAAGTGGGCCCCGAGGGCAGCCTTGTCACGGATGCCCGCGCCGGGGCCCCGCGGAGGCTGGGGAGGGTTGGGTGGGCACTGCCAGGCCTCCTTCGCGCTCCCCTCCTTCCCGCCCCGGCGTCACCCCACTGCTTCTCGGTAGGAGAACCTGAGACGAGGCTGCTCACCGCCCTCCCCTGGGAGGCGTGGAGAAGGTGTCCCAGCGCGGGCCTTGGAGCGGAGGGTGGTGGGGGGAAATGTTCCTGCGGGTCTGGCTAGGCAGAAAACACCCCAGAAGAAAGACCTTATTTCCCTTGGGTCTCTGGCTGCAGTGTTGATGCCACCTTAGAGGGCCATATTCTTGGTGGCGGTGTGGTGTGATGGTATCCTTCGCTAGCTACTCAAACTTAAGTGTTTCCTGGGTAGGCCTCTTGGGCACCAGGACTGCCAGCTGTATTTTGCAGACAGTACTACGCACAGACGGTGGAGTTAGCAAAATTGTTCTTTTGTGCCAGGTCTCCAAATGCAGTACAATGGTTTGGCCAGTTCTACTCATTGATGTTTAGACTTGTGCCTAGAATTTGGATTATCTGTGACCATTTTTGTTTTGTTACTGAACAAACCTACCATGAGGTCTGAGTTTGACCACATGATTGCATAGAATACCACTCTAAAAGGACCAGAATTTAAGTTGGCTTTTTGCATATTACTGCTACGTTTTGTAAGTGTTATGAAGCCAGTAATTTGGTAAAAAGTTTACCTTATCTACCACTAAATCTGAATGATGTTGAACAGTTACCATGTGATGCTGTGATTTGATGATTGGAAGGCAGTTTGAAAAACTATAAAAAAAAACAAACAAACCCCAGAGAAGCATAAAGATGTGTGACTCATTTACTAATCAGAAAAGTGAAGTCAGCTGTTTTCCTCCACTGTTTTCGTTTCACTTATTAAATTGAATTTTCTTTTTAGTTTTAATTCCTTGAGGAGCATATAAATACTATTTACATAAATGATGTAAAGAACAAAGAATATTTGTACATAAAAGGACACCATATGGGAATAGCGTATGCATGCATAGTTAGTGCCAATTCCTTTGTCTTTTCATGAAGTAGAAAGTGTTCTTGTTAACATTCTTGTCAATGATGCTGATGTGATGTGTGTCAAATTTTGTTTCTCAGAAGAAAAGAGGGGTTAAGAAAGGCAGATAAGACTATTGTATTCACAGGTGTGCTTTTCACCATTCTGGTGCATTTCTAACTCTACAAAAACTATTGTAGTTCTACTTTCTAACAATATTGAGGGCTTCAGAATTGACTTAAAATACAATGTTGTTTGATTGAATTAAAGTATAGATTCAAGGTGAAGTGGAAGTTTATATCACAATAGTGAAGTGAGTTTGCAGTATTGGAGGGGAAGAAATCAGAAAGTCTGGTATAAAAATGTACTTTATGAACTTTATTGTTCAGATGTGGGGAAAATGACATAATTGTGCTGTTTTCAGAATTTGGAGCAATTCTTTGTGAAAAGACACTTTTGTAGGGAAGTGGGAAAATTGTTGTCAGGTGCTTCTCTGATTTCCCAGAGTAATCTGCTAATAAGTGTAACCAGAGTTATTAGATGTAGTAAGGACAATGTTATAGACTAATAAGGGAAAAGCCAGTGTGAGTTAATAAAAAATTACTATTTTTACCTTTTTTTTTAAAGATTTTATTTATTTGGCAGAGAGAAAGATCACAAGTAGGAAGAGAAGCAGACAGAAAGAGGTGGGAGGAAGCAGGCTCCCCGCTGAGCAGAGAGCCCGATGTGGGGCTCGATCCCAGGACCCTGGAATCATGACCTGAGCCAAAGGCAGAGGCTTAACCCACTGAGCCACCCAGGCACCCCAATTAACCTTTTTTTTTTTTTTTTAATGTAAGTTTTATGCCAGTGTTGGGCTTAAACTCAAGAGGACTTTGAGGTCAAGAGTCACATGCCCTACTCACTAAGCCAGCCAGGTGTCCCTTGGAGCCCCACGTTAGATATGGAGATTACTTAAAAAATAAAATCTTAAAAAAATTTTTTTTAAATTATTTAATAAGAGAACATGTTTTTAAAGCAGAGTGCATATGGTAACCAGAAATAACCTAATTAACACAAGTCCTTAGGCATCCTGTTTTAATATATAGATAAGAATTACTTCAATTTGTGATTGGTATGGGCAAAAGAACGTAAAAAAATACTTTAAAGTACTCTGATGCTGCTTAAGCATTTGTTTTTTAGGTAGTTTAGTGTTCTCTTATAAACCTGTTCTCATTTCACTTATCTTTTAATAATGGAAAGATAAACTTTAGGCCAGGATTTATTTAAGTTGCATATCCTGAATCATTTGAGTGCAGATTTAGTAGGTATTAACTATCAAATATGCTACATATTTGCGAAGTACTTTTCCTTTCTAAGTGGTTATGGTGACTGTGTGCGATGTATGCCATTTTGGGAGGGTCTTAAAAATTTAGATTGTTGCTGATTATTTCTTTGAATAATTAAATATTCTTTAAAGCCCATGAAATAATGCTTTTGCCAATGCAAATCCTTTGTGTTATCTGACAGATTCAAGGACCACAGTACAGCTATGGATAGTGAACCAAACCCTGGCACATCTTCTGTGTCGACAACAACCAGCAGCACGACCACCACCACCATCACCACTTCCTCCTCTCGAATGCAGCAACCACAGATCTCTGTCTACAGTGGCTCGGACCGACATGCCGTACAGGTATTTCGGTTCGAATGCGTGGTAGACTGAGACTTAGGATGTCATTACTTTTCTCTTAAGCCAGATGAAGCTATTGTTTCACATCCTCAGATGAGTCACATGATATTCTTTAAATGAGTACAGTTAGGATTGTTAATGTTTGAAACAATCAAAAAGTTATTTAATAATCCTATTGAGAGGGCTTATGTTTATCAGCAGGTGGCCTATAAAACCATATGTCAGGAAAATTATAACTGAAAGGACTCTAGGTGCTGCTGCAATGTGGAGAAACTCAACCTACAGCCTTGATATGCAAAGTGGCTCTAGGTTTTTCTGGGTTCTTTGTATTTGAACCCAAAATAAAGACTTAGGAAGCTCTATTGAGGTCTGTAGATGTGTTAAGAGGTTCATTTAAAACTCAAGTGGTCTAAGAACCTAAGTAGGAGGATCCATTTAAAGCTCCTAGGGGTAAAAGGGGAAGGGAATATTTAACTAGGAAAAGTTTTAGGTCTTCACTTGGTTGAGAAAATTAATCTTTATAATAATGGATGTTGAGACAATATGGTATTGCATAAAAAGGGCATGGGCATTACAGTCTGATATGCTCTTTGAATTCCATCTTCTTAATCATTAATACCTATGTAGTGTTGGATGAGGGGCGTGATCTCTTTGCACATCAGGAAACTGTGAAATGAGGATAAGACCACCTAGTTCCTTAGTTACGATGAGGATTTAAAAAAAAAAAAGATTTTGAGAGAGATTTTAAGAGAGAGAGTGCTGGAGAGTGTGAGTGCATGAGCTCAAGCAAGGGGAGGGGCTAAGGGAAAGGGAAGGAGAGAGAATCCTAAGCAGACTCCCAGCGGCATATTGAGCTGGTTGTGGGGGCTCAGTCTCACAACCCTGAAATCATGATCTGAGCTGAAACCAAGAATCAGAGCCTTCATTGACTGAGCCACCCAGGCACCCCAGTTATGAGGATTAAAGGAAGCATAGAACTGTGTGGGGCACAATATATATGCCCAGTCAATAATAATATCTAGTATTTATTGAACAGTTGCTATCTGCCAAGCGTTTGATGAGCGCTTTACGTGGATTATCTCTCTTGATCCTCGGCACACCTCTGTGAAATAGATATTATTTCCATTTTATAGGTGGTAAGACCGATGTTTTAAATGGGCTAAATAACTTTTCCTAAATTCACATAGCTAGTAGATTGTCTGGTTTTAGAGTTGTGCCTTTAACCACTCTGAGTTTTTTGTTGTTGTTGTTGTACCTGATCTCCATAATTTCATTCTACTCTGAAATAACTTAGTTGTTTGCAAGATATTCCTCTCTCCACTCCATTGCTATTTCACTGTTCTGTTGTTTTGGATTCTGAAGTTACCATGGGGTGGAGTCAAAATTGTTGGAGACTGAGTCAGTTCAGCAAAAGTTCAAACAGGAATGAGGAATGTGTTATTAATGTTCTTCACCTTTCTTTGAGGCAAAGGACACAGGAATGTGATATTTTACTGTGTCATTTTGATCTCTAGTTTCTACCTAAGCTGGATGTGTTAATAAAAAATAAAGTGTTAACTGGAAATGTGTAGATATACATGTATCTCACAAATAGCACTAACACTGGTTCTTATGAAGTTGCGTGTAATTGTTTCCCCCAAAATGTAATCAAATCAATATTTATTGAATTACCTAAGGAATTCTTTAATACCTTCCAGCATTTGTTTTCATTCCTGTGACTACTCTTTGCCCTTTTCATTTCTTTAGAGAAATAATTTAAGAACAGTGTATTTTATCTTTTAACTTGTATTTAACGAGTCCTTCTTCCATGAGTCTGTGGTTTGAATGGAAATGAAAGACTATGTTGATGATAAAAGAAATGACTACACTCTGACAAAAATGTGTCAAATAGATTACTCATTTCTTATTTCAATTTGATTTTAGTTTTGTTATGTAATTTAAAGAACATATATAGATTTACCTGACCAAAAAGACATACTGTTGTAATTCTCTATCACTTAATGTTGGTCTATAGTCTTCTGCTACTAAGGTTCAAACTCCTACATTGATTTTGTGACAAGAGTCTGTAGCAGGTTTAGCAGTCTATAGTTGGAGAGATGAGATATGTATACATGAAAGTAAACACAAGGAAATATATTTTCTTGGAATTTAAATAAAGAGATTCATTGCTTTATGGCGCATGGTGTCCTGACAGACCTCAAGCTGTAGGATTATGGCTCTGTTCCTCCCTTAGCTCTGAAAACTCTGTGGTTGATGCTGAGGTTAGGGTTCTGTGCTGTTTAAGAGTCACTGTGGGCATGATGTGACTTTGGGACATGGTTGCAGAGGACTGGCATAGTCTGAGTTACAGGTTTGGACAGATAAAGGATTTTTCTCTGTTTTTTAGAATATTTGACTTTCCTACATTTATCTATTTATGCATTTTCAGGCTCAGATTTTATATTTCATTAACAAATACAGTAACACTTTTTCAGGAATTTTTTTAGTTAAAATAGTTTATTCTATGTTGAAAGGAATCTGACATTTAAAAGACATTTAAAAAGTAATTAATAATTTAAAACATGAAACATCCTTATAATTTTTTGTGATTATTAATATAATACTACTCAGATTTTTTTCAGACATTTAAAGAAAAATATACACGAGAAGGTAAAAATCACCTTAAATCTAGTTGTCTCCCGGGAGTCTTTTAATGTTTTTCTGAATATTCTTTTAAATATTTTAATATAAAAATGGTATCTTAATACACCATTTAGTAATCTGCTTTTTTCACCTAATAATATATTGGGAATTTTTGTGTTGTTGATAAGTGTAGATATGTTTGTATTCAATACACAGTAGCTCCGAAGTACATGTGGCTGTTTATATTAAACTTTAGTAAAATCAAAAACTAATTTTCTTAGTTGCATTAGCTACATTGGTGATTACTCAGGAGACGCGTGGCTAGTGGCTGCTGTACTGGGCAGAATGGATCTACAGGGCTATTTTTATTTTATTTTATTTTTTTGAGAGAGTGAGAGTTGGGGAGGGGAGAGGGAATCTTAAGCAGGCTCAATGCCCAGTGCAGAGTCCGACATGATGCTCAATCTCTAGACCCTGAGATCATGTATGACCTGAGCCAAAATCAAGAGTTAGACCCTCAACCGACTGAGCCACCCAGGCACCTCTGTGTTACTATTTGTAACTACTGCAGGGTTGTGCATATTCCTCTCTACACCCAAGCCCAGAATTCTATTAAGCTTTATCCAAAATAGTTATACCGGTTTCCATACTTACTAACACTGTGAGAGTATCTTTTTTCCCATTTAGTGGTAGTATTCTTTTAAATCTTTATTCATCTGAAAGTTGGAGAATAGTATCTTGGTTTTGTTTTGTTTTTTTTTTTTAAAGATTTTATTTATTTATTTGACAGAGAGAGATCACAAGTAGAGCAGCTGGCGGGGTTGGGGGGGTGGGCGGGGAAGTAGGCTCTCCACTGAGCAGAGAGCCCGATGTGGGACTTGATCCCAAAACCCTGAGATCATGACCCGAGCTGAAGGCAGACGCTTAACCCACTGAGCCACCCAGGCACCCTGAATAGTATCTTGTTTTAATTTATAAATTTTGACTACTGATGAGATTGAAGATCTTTTCAAGTGCTCATTTGGCTCTTCTGTTCTTTGGTGAATTGTTTCTTCTGGGTGGTTTTAATTTGTATAGATTAGTGCATCTCAGTGATGTGTAACTAGGAGAGAACTGTGTTAATAAACTTGACATTAAATATTAAAGCAGTGAAATTCTCAACTGCCTGTTCTTTCATACTTTATTTTGTGGTTCAGATGAACGTTAAGATCCATGTTTGACCTTGGTTCAATTGGCTGCCCGCAGGTGATTCAGCAGGCCTTGCACCGGCCGCCCAGCTCCGCCGCTCAGTACCTGCAGCAGATGTACGCCGCTCAGCAGCAGCACTTGATGCTGCACACAGCCGCGTTGCAGCAGCAGCACTTGAGCAGCTCCCAGCTGCAGAGCCTCGCTGCTGTTCAGGTGAGACTTCCATAAATGGAGAGTTCATGAGGCCAACGTCGAGGAAAAGTTGACATTCTTTGCGGATAATCACTGAAAACAAATATGTTGGGAGTTATTTCAGAATCCTTAAATATCCTCTGATTATTTTTTCTTAAAGAAATTAATAGGTGGCCAAATAGAAGTTAATGAAACAAATATGGCTATGTCTTATATGGTACTCTGTCGCTAGCTTTTGTCCCACTGCTTTTTATTTGCACTGCAGAAATTCAGTGCGAAGTGTCAGGAATGTGTGTATAAAATTCTAGGTACAACAGTGAATACTTCAGGTTACATGAATTGTATTTACATTTCAGTGATAATTTTTTTAATGTAATTTACATTCACTAAAAAATTGAACTGCATAAAATTATAAGAGGTAAAGTAGAAGTGTTCCTTTTCTAGACTCACTGCTGTTTTTCATTCTTCAGAGGTGGCCACTGTTTAATATGTATCACTCCAGAAATTTCCTATCTAAAATAGTATCCATGAAGCTTTCTCATACCCACACATACTTTTCCTACTGATAACAGGATAATTTTATGATTAAATACTTGCTTTAAAAAAGATTTTTGTTAGTCTCTTTATTTAAATAAAACTACATGTGAGATTTAATCTTAAATCTTCTTACTAAAGTAGGATCTTAGTGGACTAAACCTGAAAAATAGTTATTTCTGTTAGAAACACATCCCCAGCTGTTGCTTCTTCTTCATAGTGTACTTTTAAATAACCTCGTGTTCATGATACAAGTTAGGAAACTGAAACCCACTGGCACTTCACGTAGCTACAATTTCTTTTTCATAATGTTGTTATGGGTGGTTTCACTTCAAAGAAGACAGAGAGCTGATGAGTAAAACTGACAATGAGTGCAGCTATTAAAATAAGATTAGCCTTTGGGTCCTCAGTTTTCATCATTCAGCTTTTTCTTTTCCTCTTAATCTGTTTGGCCAAAGCTTCATTTATGTTGGCTATGAAATGGATTGGTTTATAACACAGACGTTTTAACTTTTATCATGGTTTTGTGGTATGCTGGTACTAAAAGCTTTTAACTTTAGATTCTTATAGATCTGTATAAGATCTTTATAGATCTTATTATTTTAGGCAAGTTTGTCCAGTGGAAGACCATCTACATCCCCAACAGGAAGTGTCACACAACAGTCAAGTATGTCCCAGACATCTGTAAGTGCCCTAATTTTTTTCCTGGATTTAAAAATTTTAATTACTGTTTTCTAAAAGTGAACTGTTACTGTTTACAAAGTTGCTATTGCATTTTGTTGATTGCTTCTTAAGTAATAAGTGCCAAGAAATAGAAGTGGTAAGTTTCAAGAATCCAGAACTAATATTAAGCTTCTGAAAATCTGAGTCTTAAAAAAAATGTTTTTGTATTATTTCTTATACATGTTTTACCATTGATTTTGTTCAGATCTTACGTGATTCAAAATGTTTGCAGTTTTCAGTGTGTATTGAAAACCTGAAATATACAGTGCAAGGGGTATTAGGTCACGCATTTACTGTGATTTACTATAATATACTAAAGAATGTTAACCCTTGACGCATAAATGTTTCTAGGTTTTTCTGGGCACCTCACATTTTAGAAATTAATACTTTTCAGCTTATGCTTACTTATCTTGACCAAATTTACAAGTATCTATTCAAGATAATGTAATTTATTTTGAGAAAGGAGTAAATCTGCTTGGCTGTATTACACATAAATACTGGGAAATTGTATAAAGTTTTCCAGTTGAAAGAAATTTTCAGGCATGATTATACTTAACTTTTTATTTTGATATAATTTAAGTTGGAAAAATAATAAACATTTCTGTATATTCTTTACTCAGATTCACCAGTTGTTAGCATTTGGCTCATTGCTTTACCATTCATTCTTTTTCTCTGCATATACACATATAGACATATCTTTTTCTGAACCATTTGCAGGTAAGTTGAGACATGTTCCTTTATTTCTGAATACTTTGATATGTATTTCCCAGAAAGAAAGTTGTTCTCTTACAGAGCGACATGAAAATAATCAGATTCAGGAAATTTAGCATTGATAGTGTAGTCCATATTCACATTTCATCAGTTCCAGATTTCTCTGCATCATCACTGTAGCTATAGAGCAGTGGGGGCACTGCTGTGGGGGGACTATGCTGTGCGTTATAGGATACTTAGCAGCCTGCCTAGCTTCTAGCCACTGGATACTAGTAGGCTATGGCCTTCCTCCTTGCCACAGTGTGACAACCAAAAATATCTCTAGACCCTGCCATATGTTTCCTGGAGGGCAAAACTGCTTCTGGTTGAGATCCATTAAGTTAACCTAATCATATCCTTACCAGCTATTTTTTCCTGATCCAGGAGGATAATATTTTGATACCTTATAAAGTTGACTCCAATAGAGTTTAGTTTGTAGATTGCTAAGAAATTGAAGATGAACTTGTACTGTATTTCTTTGTCTAGGGGTTTGGTCTTTCCTGACTTGATACCTATATCTATATGATCTATCAATCTATCTATCTATCTATACACACACACACATACACACACACACACGGTTATTTTTCTGGATATTGATCTGACTTTATTTTTTTTTTATAGGGCCAGAGAAAGGCAGGGCAGGGGCAGGGGAGAGGGAGAGAGAGACTCTTAAGTCTCTTAAGAGAGACTCTTAAGCAGGTTCCATGCCCAGTGCCAAGCCTGTTGTGGGGCACAATCTCACAACCCTGAGATCATGACCTGAGCCGAAATCAAGAGTTGGACGCTTAACCGACTAGGCCATGACATTTTTAATTAAAAAATTCTGTTCTTTTTTAGCATGGAAGTATCCAGGAACATGTAAAATTAGGTAATAAATTATGACTTGAAAATGTTAGGCTGAAGAAAATAAAAAATTCAGTAGTATAATCTAGCCCTAAGCATTAATAACTGTAATTATGATTATTGATGTCATGTCTTTCTTTAATACATTGGTAGTTAAGGCAGTCATTCATAAACATTGGTGGTCTGGTTAAAAAATTATAGATAGTTTTTTTATTCTATGAAATACTGGAATAACATTAGGGTATATGTGGATAAAGAGGTGTTTTTTAATTTTTCAAATTATTAAAAGGTATCCTTTTAAACTGTTTTTCTCTCATTATGATTTTATGTATGTGACTTTCACAGAAATTATAATTCCAGTGATTGTGTTTATTTTTTATGATGTTGTTAGTGCTGCTTGTCATAAACCAGGCAGCCTCATATGATAAAGTATGCCAGAATCTGTGACTGGTTGGTGGAGGAAAAGAAATAAGCAGGGAGAACAGATGTCCAGGAAAAAAAAAGGAGTAATGCATTACATTTGCTTCATTTTTGATCCCAGCTGAATAATAGCTTAAGGGAGTTGACTAGCTCCCTTAGTAGATTGTAGCAATCTACAACTAGTAGACATAATCCAAATTATGATACCAGGGTAGCTTAGTGAATGTGGGTCAGTCTCCAAAAGCGGGGCAGAACCTTGTAGCAGAAATCTCTAGGTAATGATACTAATGACCCATGTTAGGGGGCAGTCTAGTAATTTTCAGTTTTGGTTATTTCAAGGTAGGGTTCCAGATTAATAGTGAAAGCCCGTGGGGAAGGGTCCAGCTTTTAGTATAATAAAGGACCGGATCGTAGGTTGTCAAGTTTTTAGCCAGATTAACTTGGGTTTAAAGTAGGAGTGGGATCCCAGTAGGGAAATGGAATATTATTAAAGAGTGGATTAGGACCTGGGGAAACTGGAGAAGTCTATTGTTAATTGAATATATAGGTAAATAGTGGATGCAAGCATCCTCTTCTTCCTTCATTAAAACAGAAAGACTAATTCTAGACACTGATCAGTATGTGAGAGTGGTGGTTTTATGATTGTTTGGCTCTAAAACTAGTTGGGACTGAGGGTTTAGTTTGTTGTCTCTGTACTTTAAGTGAACAGGACTTAGATTTGGTTAAATTTGATTTGTCAAAATGAACCCTAACCAGTTAAAGCATCAACAAACTTAAAAAAAAAACACAAAATGGTTGAAAATATATTTGTACCTTATAGGTTAACCAGCTTTTATTTGTGACATAACAAGGGCTCTTCTATAGTGGTGAGATAAACAATTCACAAAAGACCTGCACTGGTAATTTTCAAAAGAAAGACTATTTCTGGGTTTTAAACGTGAAAACGTATTTGCCATATTAGTAATAAAGAAATGTATATTAAAATAATAGTGACATCTCTCAAATTAGAAAACAAAAACATTGAGCCAATACCCATTGTTGGCAAAGATGTGAGAAAGTAGATACATTAGTTTACTATCAATGGGAATGTATTTGGTACAGCTTTTCTGGAGGATTATTTGACATTGTGTATGAAAATTTAAATTGTGCATTCCCTTTCACTTATCACTATTATTTTTAGTGATGTCATTTACTAAAAATGATAGATAATTATGACAGATAATCATGTAAAAATGACATAATTATGCAAATATGCATGGCTTATAATGATGAAGAATTATAAACAGTATAAATAAGTGCCCATTAATCAAAGATTAACTTATAGTTAACTCATACAGAGGAATACTGCAGCTAACAAAAAATGCTGTATATATGTATACAGAGAGACTTAGATTTTCATTAGATATTAAGTGAAAAAAGCAAAAATGTGTAGTATGATCTCATTAAGTTATTTCTTTAGGTTATTCTGTTTTTCAGTTCTAAAATTTCCATTTGGTTCTTACTTATATCTCTGTTTGCTGAGAGATTTTGCTTTTTCATTCAAGTGCGCTCAAGTTGCTTATTCAAAGCATTTTTATAATGACTGCTTTAAAATCTGTCCAAATTATCGTATCTCTTTCATCTTGGTGTTGGCATCCACTTGTTGTCTTTTTTATTCCGCTTTGGTCTTTCTGGTTCTTGGTATGAGTGATTTTTGATTGAAACCTCAACATTTTGAGTATTTGAGACTATGGATTGTTTTAAACTTTGCATTTTGGCTCCTGACTTCTGAAAGGGAATGTTGCCAACTCCTTAATACCGTCTGAGGGTAGACTGACACCTGAGAGGGTGCTTCTCAAAATTCCTGAGTCAGGGGAGAGTTCTGGCTCCTCATTAGACCTCCATGGATGCGTCCCTGGCTGGAGGAGTTGTGGGAAGGGAATAAGAATGCCATCTTATGGCTCCCCGCTTGGTCTCCACTGATACCTTAGGGATGGGGTGGGTTTGTGGAGGTAGTCTATTCCTGCATGGCTGGGATAAAAGTCCTGGCTCTCTACCGCGGCTTCTCTGATGCTTATCCATTGGAGGGATTATGGCAATTGAGGTGCCTTGTTAAAACCTGGTGTAGGTGGAAGTCTTTGCTGGTGTGGCTGGGGCCACATTGTTTTCTGTGGTGTTTGGCTGGAGTAGAGCAACTATCCAAGTTTTCTATGTTGCTAGGGAGTTTCTTTCTTGTTCATTTGGCTAGAAAGAGCAGGCTTCTTTTGGGGCGCTTTTTGGTTTGCCCCCGTTTGTGTTTCTGGGTTACACACTGTTTTAGCTCCAAGTTTGGCTTATATAAGAGAAAAGGAAAACCAGGGAGCCCACAACCACATGGTCCTGTGTGTTCTGAGGTCCCTAGCCAGTCTGCTTTTTTCTACCTTTCAGGACCTTCTTATGCTTATTGTATATGTTACATCCAGGGTTTTTAGTTGTATTTAGGGGCAGGAATAGGGAAAAGTACGTCTGTTCTATAGGGGCAGGAATAGGGAAAAGTATGTTTGTTCCATCTTTCTGGAAACAATTCCTGTCATTTAACTTACTTTTAAAAAAATTATATATCTGCTTGATAACTCAAGAAGAATATCTGTAATACATAACAAATTGTTAATCAGTGTTTTTTTCTGAGGAAGTGGATTGAAGAGCTTCATTTTGTTAATTTTAAAAAAATATTTATTTGAGAGAGAGAGAGAGAGAGAGAGAGAGTGCGCTATAGAGAGGACGAGTCGGGGAGAGGGAGAGAAGCTGGCTCCCTGCTCAGCCGGGAGCCCAACGCAAGGCTCCATCCCAGGGTCCTGGAATCATGACTGAACCTAAGGCATACGCTCAACTGCCTGAGCCATGCAGGTGCCCCTATTTTGTTAATTGTTATATTGCCTAAATAAAACACGAATATGCTTTTGTTGTCTAAGGTACAGACACTACAAATGTGTAGAGTAAAAGGGACATCCCTTCTCAATAGTCCCTTTTGGTGTGAAAAAGTAATGTGTAAAGATTTCTTATTACTGTGTGTTTCTATACATAAATGTAAATAGATAGGTCTGTGATTAATTTTATTTGTTTTAATGTAAGTGAAGTGCTATCATTCTCTATATACTTTTGCTCATTGAGCATTTTCAGCTGGAAAGGATTATGTAGCTGAAAATTGCAATTACGAGTCTCTAAGTGACTGGAGGGCTATTTGCATCTCATTCCCTTTATCTTTTCTTTGTTGTTTTTTGGTCTTGGAATCTACATTAATCCCAGATGTTTTGACTTTAATTCACTGTACTATTTAGTCAAAAGTTTGTATTAGTTTATAATAGCTTTCTAGTTATGGTGCCAGACAAGATGAGCTTTTGAAGCCTGGTTAGTTTTATGATTTTTTTCATTCATATATTTACTCATTCATACAACAAATATTTATTGAAATATCATACAACAAATATTTATTGAGCATTTAATATGTGTCAAAACCCTTTAGGTACGGGAACACAGCAACACAACAGACTCTGTTCTTATGGAGCTAGGGATAGACAGATGGTAAACTGCTGGTATATAATATGTCAGATGGTAAGTGCTATAAAGAAGAATAAAGCAAGAAAGGGGAATAGGATGAGGGAATTTGCTATTTTAACTAGGGTGGTCAGGGAGGGCACTGCTAATAAAGATGGTATTTGAAGGAGGGTTAGGGAGGCAAGCATGCTCAAGGAACAGAAAGGAGTATTGTGGCTGGAGTAGAATGAGAGAGTGGTAGTGTGGTTAGAGATGACATTAGAGAGGTAATTGTAGTCCAGTCATAAGGAGATTATAAAACTCTTACTCAAATTGGGAAGCTATTGGAAAGCTATTTCAGTAGGGAAGCCACATGATCTCAGGTTTTTGTTGTTGTTGTTGTTTTTAAGATTTTATTTATTTATTTAACAGAGAGAGACACACAGAGAGAGAGGGAACACTAGTAGGGGGAGTGGGAGAGGGAGAAGCAGACTCCCCACTGAGCAGGGAGCCGGATGTGGGGCTTGATCCCAGGACCCTGAGATCATGACCTGAGCTGAAGGCAGACGCTTAACCGACTGAGCCACCCAGGTGCCCCGTTGTTTTGTTTTTTAATTCTAATTTTTTTTTTTTTAAGATTTTATTTATTTGACAGACAGAGATCATAAGTAGGCAGACAGGCCAGCAGAGAGAGAGGGGGAAGCAGGCTCCCTGTTGAGCAGAGAGCCCGGTGTGGGACTTGATCCCAGGACCCTGAGACCTTGACCTGAGCCGAAGGCAGAGGTCCAACACACTGAGCCTCCCAGGTGCCCGGATCTCAGGTTTTAACTTAGTGTTAGGTTGTGAGGGGTGAAGATAGAAGCAGGGAGACCAGTTAAATGATTCTTGTAGTAATCCAAGAAAGATTGGGAGTTTGCACCATGATGGTGACAGTAGATACGGTGAGAAGTAGTTGGCCAGATTCTAGATAATTTTTTTCACCAATATTTTTTTATTGAAATTTGTATATGTCTTAAAAGTAGAGCTAATAGGGTGTGCTGATGGATTGAATTAAAGATGTGAGGAAAGGTGAAGAGTGAAGAGTCAAGGTGAAGTAAAGGTGAAGAGTCAAGGATAACTGTAGTATTTCCGCCTGAACATTTAGAAGGATCTGACAAAGCAGGTGTTGAGAAGAAAATCAAGAGTTCAGTTTGGACATTCTGACTTTATGGTGGATGTTGAGTAAACATTGGATATATGAGTTTGGACTTCATATGGAGGTCTGGTGATTAGTGATGTCTTGTGCATCTCATTGGAAATTCAAGTCATAAGAAAGAGTACATGATGATTTCACTACCAATTCTGGGTTATCATGAAAGATGGGTAGAACGGAGTCGGTGAAGGACATGGATTCTAGTCCTCATTCTATGACTGACTGACTGGTGGTGTGCTTAGAGCAAGTCGTTTAGCCTCCTTAGTGATTTATACCCCATTTTTCTTCTGTGTAAAAATCAGTTGTCTAATTAAATGGTTTTCATTACTCTTTCCACCTAGATAACTCTGGGTCTGGATCAAGGTATACACTGAATTGCATCTCCCCAAAGTTCATGTATTGAAGCCCTCATGTGACTATATTAGAAATTTTGCTGTTATGAGTAAACCTGCATTGGAGTTCTGTTACATATTTTTGTATATATATCTAGTTACTTGTTTTTTAAAAATTTCTAAAGAGTACACTTATTGAGTCAGTGAGATGGTTTTCTAGATCAAGAACCTTAAAAATGTTTACTTTTCTCTAAAAATGTCTAAGTCAGATCAATCACATATCAAATGAACCCGTTACAAGTTTTTTTCTGAGAGAAGATTACTTGGTTATAACCAGTCATTCCCAGTGGTCTATTGCTAATGTTCTCATCCTATTACCTATTTTAGGAGGCACTTGAATCAAGGATTTTTTAGATTTTTATTTATTTATTTATTTGACAGAGAGAGAGAGATCACAAGTAGGCAGAGAGGCAGGCAGAGAGAGGGGAGGAAGCAGGCTCCCCGCGGAGCAGAGAGCCCGATGCGGGGCTCGATCCCAGACCCCGAGATCACGACCCGAGCCGAAGGCAGCGGCTCAATCCACTGAGCCACCCAGGCGCCCCTGAATCAAGGATTTTTAAAAATGTAATTTCTTTTTTTTTTTTTTTTTTTTTTTTTTTTTTTTTTTTTTAAAAGATTTTATTTATTTATTTGACAGAGAGAGATCACAAGTAGATAGAGAGGCAGGCAGAGAGAGAGAGAGAGAAAGAGAGAGAGAGAGAGGGAAGCAGGCTCCCCGCTGAGCAGAGAGCCCGATGTGGGACTCGATCCCAGGACCCCGAGATCATGACCCGAGCCGAAGGCAGCGGCCCAACCCACTGAGCCACCCAGGCGCCCTAAAAAGTGATTGAGTTTAGAAATCTATTCCAAAACTTAATACTACCTTAAAGTAAAACTGTAGCCTGAATATTTGTATGGTCATGAGCAGCTTTAGTGCATTCTTGTGAAATATTCCAATAGTACAGAAAAAGTGAAAAAGTGTTAAGTCCCCTTCAACCCTCTTGAAGTCCTCTTCAGTCCTTCTGACTTCTCAGTTTGCTGGTTATCCCTCCATATCTTTACCTATGTATTATGGACATATATAGCATAAAGAAATGTGTGTGTATGTGTTAACATGCTTTTTTTTTTAATACACTGGAAACACAATATTCTGCATTTTGTTTTTTACACCCAACAGTCTTCAGCTCTTTCTGTATTAGCACACAAAGGTCAATCTCTCTCACTCAAGCTGTTGCATAGTGTTGCATGGTATGGATGCACTTTATTTTACATAACCATCCCCGTTGCTGAATGCTGTATTTCCAGTATTTTAATTGTTTCAGCATTGCAACTTTTTTAAGATGTCAAAATCTGAAAGCAAATGGGAAGTTATAAGGTTTCTTGTTTTGCTGTTGTGTGTGGGTTTTTTTTTTTTTTTTAAGATTTTATTTATTTCTCAGAGGGAGAGAGAGAGGGAAAGCACAGTAGAGGGAACAGCAGGCAGAGGGAGAAGTAGGCTACCCACTGAGCAAGGAGTCTGATGTGGGACTTGATCCCAGCACCCTGGGATCATGACCTGAGCCCAAGACAGATGCCTAACTGACTGAGCCACCCAGGAGTCCCTGCTGTTGTGTTTATACCGTGTATTGCAAATGGTGGAAATAATGGTTTTCTATAATAAGTAGGATTCACTTTTTATTTCATATTAATAGTGAGAAAGTATAGTCTCTTAAAGGAAATCCTTCATGGGTAGATATTATTTGAAAGTTTAACATAGCATTTTATATTTCTAGATACTTAAATTACTCATATACAAATCCCCACTGAATAATGAGGCAAGAAAATGTATACACTGCTTTAAAGTGGTAAAAACAGGGGCGCCTGGGTAGTGCAGTGGGTTAAAGCCTCTGCCTCGGCTCAGGTCAGGATCCCAGGGTCCTGGGATCGAGCCCCGCATCAGGCTGTCTGCTCCACGGAGAGCCTGTTTCCTCCTCTCTCTCTGCCTGCCTCTCTGCTTACTTGTGATCTCTGTCTGTCAAATAAGTAAATAAAATCTTTAAAAAAAAAAAAGGTGGTAAAAACAATGTACTAAAGTAAACATTAAAAAAAAGGAAAATAGCATTTCTTCTCTGATTCTGAAGTTAATACCTACACAGAAAAGACAAAGAAGATTAAAAAAAATAAACATTATCCTAACTTAGACCCCTAGTAGGCATTATTCACCTTTACAATTTGGTGCTTATTCTTCCAGAGTGGTATGTCTATGCCTGTATATCTATATGAGATTTGATAATATACAGTTTTATGAGTATGCATTATTGTGTGTATATACATTTGCTTTTCTCTCAACATGTTTTTCATGTATGATACGTGTGTATACATGAACACATATTTATATAATTACGTAAATGGGATTGTACAGGATATGTTATTCCATAGTTTTTTTCATTCAGCAGTGGGTTATAAAGATATTTTCATGTCGTTGAATTATACAGGTTTACATTATCCTTTTAATGTCTGTGTACTATGTTTCTGTAGATATACCTGATTGATTTTGATCAGTCAAATGGCAGCAATGGTTTTCAAATGAGCTTTGGTTCTAGGGAGTACTCTGAGCCAAAAACCCTACATAATACATAACCTCGTGCTGGAGGGACAGCAAGATGTGATTGTGAGTTAAACAGCTTTTCTTTGTAGGCATGGTTTTCTCTGGTGACTCTTGGAATTAGTGCTTCCAACTGGGAAGAGAGCTTCCAGTAATAAGGGCTCAAAGGGTGAGTTCCTTCAGGGAGTGTGGGGTTTCAGGTATGAAGTGACAGGATTGGCCAACGCTTTAAAGTGAAAAGGAGTTAGGAATGTTGGGATGGAATTGACAGAGAATATAATGCAAATGATTTGAGGCCTTTTGCTCAGGTCAGCAGAGCAAAGCAGAAAGTAGAGGAGAGCTTTATCAGTTGTGGAATAGAAGGGAAGGTTTTTTTGTTTTTGTTTTTGTTTTAAATTTAGGCCAGTTGTGGAGGTGGACTTCTTGCAGAGATATAATTGCCTTCATGGGTTGGGCATTTGTGAGTTAGACTCTGCCTGAAATGTTACTTGTTATGTGGAACTTAAAATAAACATGATACTGGTTTTTTGATCTCACAACTTAGACAAATGGAAATGCAGGTGGTTAGGAAGTTACTATTTGGTTTTCTTACTTCCTTTTTTCTTTTTTAAGAAAAAGAAAAGCATTCTGTTCATACTGTGTGTTCTGCTTCCTTAAAGAGCACTCTCAGGCATTTTAGCTACTAGCCAGTCATTTTTTAGAAAGATTTTTGTTGTGTTTCTGTTTAAAGACTGTGTGGTCTATCCTGACTACGGTTCATTCCTTCTTTCTCTCCCTTCCTTCTCTTTTCCTTCCACTGTCTGGAAAAAAGTGCCATGGCACTATTATTGCAGTGACCCAAATTTACAAGCTATCAGGGTGTAGGAAACCACTCTGAATGCCAAAATGCATGAGTCAGAAAACCTGGGTCCAGTTTTACCCTGCTAAGTGACTGAATCTTTTTAGTAAGGCTTTATCCAAAATGTGCATTCATAGACCTGTAGGAAAATAGTGAGTTTTTGGAGGGCTTACAAATAACTTATTATGTAGCATATCAAAAATAGAGCTAAACTAATATCACCACATTTTCTCTGCATTTTTACTCTGTTTCGTTAGGGATGCTACTAAAAATTGTTTTTTTTTCTTCATTCACACTGATACTCTTTATGATGAGCTTATATATTACATTGAAACTATGAATTATGTCTTAAAATAACATGGTATTCATTAACTTAATAAACGTATTGAATGAAAGTACTTTTGTAGATATTGGGTATATGAAGATGAATAGTTCATAATCCCTACCCTTATAGAAATTATTGTTTAGAAGGGTGAGATAGAAGTATATGAATGATAACAAGCAAAAAGGAAGGGAAATAGTTCTGTGGGATGTAGGGATGCCTGAAAAGCTTATTAGAGCGGATGCTTTTCGAAAGAGGGTTGTTCACTAAGTACAGATGGGTTGGGACCTGAGACTAAGGGGATGCCCAGAGCAGTCCAGAGCATTGTTACTAGGACCACAGAGGTGTGGGACATTATGACATTACAAATAACTTCATATAGCTAATCTGAAAGGTGTGTATGGAGGAGTGGGAGGAGTGATGCTAGAATGTTATCCACATTTTTAAATGTTAATTAATTAAATCAGGGAAAGATTGGCAAGTAGAAGGAAACAAGATTACAGGCAGGGAAGTCAGTTTGCGGCTGTTGAAGTAATCTAGCTGGAAGTGCCATATGCCCAGACTCTCAAACTAAGTGATTAAAATGAAAACAAAGAAAGTAAAGGTGTATTAACAGTAAAATGTGACTGGCTTTGTATGTGTGGTAAAGGAGAAGGAAGAATCAGGATGACTTCCAGATATCTGTTATGTAGGATTTTAGTAGATGCCAGTGACTATTCGAGGAGAAGTTGGCTTAAGAAGGAATGAGTTTGGTGTTTGAACATGTTGAATATGAGTTGATAAGAGATATCCAGAAAGATGTGTTCTGTACGTATGTGGATCTGTAGCTCAGAATGAGTTTATAATTAAAGATTCAGAATCATCAGGTTTGAGTTTTTTGCAACTGTGGGAGCGTAGGAGTTAAAGAAGAAAAATGCTGGAGGTGAACATTTTGAGGTTGGGCCCGAAAGAGCTGGTAAGAAGTTTGAGAGGGAATGGTCTGGAAAGATCCATTGAATTTGTCAGATGGGTGGCGTTGGTGATTTTTGCTGATGTGACGTTAGTGGTGTGCTAGGAGCAAAAAGCATATTGCAGAATAATTCTATGTATTGTATTTGTTGCCTTTATGCACTGAATTACAGATTAAGTATAATGTATTTTATTAAAATTAATAATACTTTAAAGATACAGATAAGTTTTAGAGAATTAATTAACCAACTCGTGTACCCCCTAATAGTTTTTTCAGTTTTTAAAAAACTTTCAAATTTTTGAATAATTACAGGCTCATAGGAAGTTATGTAAAACCAGCACAGAGAGGTCCTCCAGTATGGCCTTCACTTAGCCTCCTCCAGGCACTTGTTCAGTTTACCAGATGTCTTACTTGTTCAGTTTACCAAATGTCCTGGACTGGTTTAAATGCTAATGTTTTGGGATGGGTTATGAAATTGTAGGTAGTATAGATTTGGATTGTGTACCCCCCACATGGTGCAAGCCTGGGGTTTTGATTCTCATAGGAGCCTTTCTCCTTCCATTGGGGGCAAGGCAGATGGCAGGCTTCCTTGCTGGTTCTTAGAGCGTGTGATTGGAGCTTTTCCTGTTCTCTTCTCATATACTGAGTACCCCTTTTAAAGATCTTGGCTCAAAATAGGGGTTTCACCTCTAGCTCTTTCCTGAAATAAACTCAAAATCAGGTCTTCTATCTTTAGATCAGCGTCCCCTGAGATTGCCTTGGTGCTGGGTGTCAGGTAGAGTTTCTTCCTTTCTGGAACCTGGGAACTCCCCCCCCCCCCTTTTTAGGAGTTCAGTTATGTTCTGGTATTTCATGTTGCTTTGGCATTTCAGTGAGTATATTTGGGCACATGGATGTATTAGGCTAGTCTACCTTGTTGCTTGAATCAAAAGCCTAAAAAACTATTTTATAACTTCTTATTCCTTAAATTGATTCTTTGTTCACAAAAAGTACTTGAGATCAGGTTATATTACTTATTAAAATTTATTTTTAAAATGGATAATGCATAAAAATTTTAAAAGACCCAAATAGAAAAAGGAAGCACAAAAAAAAAGAAAAAAAGGGTAATATATGCATGTGGTATGAAATTGGAAAAATAAAAAAGGGTATACATGTCTCCCTTTGCCCTTTACTTTCTTGTGAAGTTTGCCTTCAGAGATAAGACCCATTTATAAGGTTCTCATGTATCCTAAAGGTAGACCCTGAACTGGTTTTCTTTTTTCTAACAGCAGTTATAACTTTACAGTAGGGCTTATAATTTAATTTTGTAACCAGAATTCAGGATTTTTCCGTCTGTTTGACAAGTAGCAATTGTATTTTCTTTTTTGAGAGCTTTTGAGAGAGAACATTATACTAATTATATGTTACATGTATGTTTATATATATGTGAATGGATTATCTGTGTTTTAATTTTTGTTTGCCTGAGAAATCCCTCAAAATGTGACAGAATCTGACAAAATAGTATAAACTGTTGATTCAGATGTTTTAAGTTAGTATGTGGAATATTAAAATAGTAGAATATTAACCCTAATTTTTGATAGGTAGTGGAAATGATATTTTAAGATAGTGAAATCTTAGTGAATGAAACACCTTGAGGATATCCTTAAAAATTATCCTAATTACTACTGAGTACATACTGTTGTTTGCATATGTGCAAATAATTGCCCAAAGAAGTGAGGGAGGCTGTCATAGATGAAGCCCTCTCTTTTAGGTTCCTTAGCCATAGTTTATACCATTGATTGCCTAACTGCAGCTTGGTGAAATTCACTGGCATGGAAGCAAGAAATGGAAGCCTATGACCTAATATGTTTTCTTCCTTAGATCAACCTCTCCACTTCTCCTACACCTGCACAGTTAATAAGCCGTTCCCAGGCTTCCAGTTCTACCAGCGGCAGTATTACCCAACAGACTATGTTACTAGGGAGTACCTCCCCTACCCTAACGGCAAGCCAAGCTCAAATGTATCTCCGAGCTCAAATGGTAAGATATGAGCTACCAAATTTTTTCAGTGTTTAAGGACTTGAGAGAGATCGAAATGTTTCTTGATTTGATGCAATAAGAGGCATTTTTAATACTTAAGAAATGTTTAACAAATTTTTTTATATGTGTGTGCTTAGCTCTTACACATTTACGTCATGAAAAATTCTACTTTTAATTGGTAGGGCTTCTTGGTGTATCAAATAGCAACATTGGGAAGCTAACAGATTCTGTAACATGGAGTGACTGTTTTTTTAATACCGAATTTTATGGATTTCAAACTTTTTCACATCTTAACATCTCTGAAATTGAGGTGCATTTATAATTGATGGCATCTTACAGTTAAAATTAATGTTTGCAGTGATACATAGATATATATATATATGAAAAATCATTGTATATCTTTGACAACTTAAATTTGATGAAATAGTTAGCAATGTTAAAAAGTTGTGGTTAACTGTAAGTTAGAATTTATACCATGGGATCTTCTTAAATCTGGATTGGAGTTCCTGGTAATTTACCAGATAACTTTTAGCTTTGGTTATTCCCATCTTAAACTTAACAAAATATTTGTGTTCTTATGTTCACTTTGATCTTTTGTTAATACAGGAATGTTAATTTGGCTCTTCTGTATTTGAGTACCTACTGATTTCCTAGTTTACCTGTTGAGCTTCTTTAAAGCGTTGGTTAGCATTTACTTTGATGTCTGGTCTAGTATGTATTATATTCTTTTTTGTCCAGTGAACTAAATATATATCTGGATCCCCAGTTCTCCACTAAAATTACAAAGAAAGTTTTGCACCCACCTTTTATTTATAGATTATTCAGTGGACATTACCATACTTCGGGGTTTTTTTCCCCTAAGAGATCTTATTTAATTAATAATGTGCTTTTAAAATTAGGCTGAATCATTTGAAGTGACTACTTTTGACCTCTTTATAAAACTTACAGTTTCTTATGGTTCAAGCTAAATAGAACAAACATCTTCTCTTTTTTTTTAGTACTTTTAGTTGTTTGTTCTGGCATTTACCTTCTTGTGAAAGTTATACTTCGTTGTTTAATTCACTTAAATTTAGTATTATAAAGAACTGAAATTTAAAAGATCCTATAGTCAGTAATTTTAATTTAAACAGGAACAGTTTGAGGACCTGAATAACTCCTAATGCAATTTTAAAAGAGTATTTATACATTGTGTGAAACGACTATCATAATATACTAAGTTGGATTGGATAATCTCTGTGTGGATTGATAGTGCCTTTTTAAACTAATGGCATCCTGTTTTAATATTGAAAAATAACATTTGAAGAGACGGTGATAAGTAAATAAATCAAGTATGTCTTCCTTCCTTATTTATTTGATGTGAAGCTTTTTTGCAGGCCGTTTTGTTGTTGTATTTTGACATGTTGTGGCATTTACATTTGGAATGAATATTTCTTTATGACTAGTTTTAAAATCAAGAGCAATTTGGTTTGTATTGTAGATCCCATGTAGCTGAGTGAAATACTGTAGTATGGGGCATAGTTATCTTTTGTGATAAAGAAGACTGAAAAGACTCTTGTGTTTCTTTTCAGGTTTCTCACTGAAATTTATATTCAAGAGTGTTTGTCTATTAAAAATAACTTCATTTTAGAAATCCTGCCATAGTAGTTTCTGAGCTGGGAAAAGTTTGAGTAAATAATAGCTTATTTGGGGTAAAATTTGGTATGAGGATTTCATATTACCAAAATACATTTTCTTTTTGGAGCACTGATTTATTTTTCTACTCATCAGAATCACGAGCTGTTTCAAAATGTTTATGCTTTTTTTTTTAAGTTCTGTATTAGAAACTTTTCTTTGTCATGTAAAACCTTTTGCTTAGAGGACAGTCCTAAACTGCATTGTCTTTCTGTCACAAATTTCAGTCTCTCTTGCCTGCTATACATTGTGTGTGGGACACGTTCTTTTGTCTTAGGGTATTTTTTTGGTTTTTCTGTCTGTACAGCTGATTTTCACACCCGCTACCACTGTGGCTGCTGTACAGTCTGACATTCCTGTTGTCTCGTCGTCATCGTCATCTTCCTGTCAGTCTGCAGCTACTCAGGTGAGCTTGTCTGCTTCGTAATGTGGTACTTGAGGTCTGGATCTTCAGGTTAAAGATAAACATACATTGTGTTTAAGTTGCTGATGATTTCAGTGCTCTTTGTCCTACATTTTGGATTGGAATTTAATGAAATACTGTGAGAACTTCAAGAAGTTTTGGTTACATAGAAATTACGATTAAGCACAGATATTTAGGTTATTTGACATTAGTGAAAGTTAATGAGTTTTTGCTATAACATGGTATGTTTAGTTTTATTATAAAGCAGGCTTATTGTTCTTACTATGTGAGTTGTATTCTTTTGTGTAGATTCCTTTGCAAGCAGTTGTGTAATAACTAAGTGAAGATAGATTTTAAGTTTAAAAATGAATTGGGGAAATTCTTAACTTAAAAATGGAATAGAATATTATTTTGTTTGGTACTATGAAAAAAACCTTAATTTTCTCCTCACACCATTCACAAAAATGAGCTAGAAGTAACATATAGATTTAAAGGTAAAGCCTAAACTAAAACCTCTAGAAGAAGACATAAGGATTATTTTTACAGCTGTAGGGTACGCAAAGCTTTCTGACGAGATCGGGTGCATTCAGGATGGTATGGCCGTAGACTAGGCAAAGCTTTCTTAGGACACAAAAAGCACTAACCATAAAAGAAAATAATAACAAATCCAAATTTATCAAAATTAAAATCTTCAAAAAACATTGTTACAAAAGTGAAGAGGCAAGCCACAGACTGAGGGAAAATATTCATAATACGTATGTCTGACAAAAGAGTTGTAGCCAGAATATATAAAGTAATGCTTATAGCTCAGTAAGATCAGTAAAAAATGGGCCAAAGATTTAACATTTCACAAAGAAAGATATACAAAAGGCCAATAAGTGCATGAAAACATGTTCAACATCAATAATCCTTACATAAATTAAATTCAAAACCACAATGAATATCATTGCGCACTCACTAAAATGGTGGAAGTGAAGGAGACTTCATAATACTACATGTTGGTGAGAATTGGAGCAGCTGTAATTTCATAATATTCCTGGTGAGAGTGTAAAATGGTATCACAACTTTGGAAAACAGTTTGTTAGTTCCTGATAAAGTTAAACATATACTTCACATGTGACCTGGCAAATCTGCTTATAGTTTTTTATTCTGAGAGGTTTGGAAATGTATATATATATAAAGACATGTAAACGAATATTTGTAGCAACTGTATTCAGAATAGCTCCAAACTAGAAACAACCATTGCCTTTTAACTGGTAAATGGATAAACAAACTGGAATATTACTCAGAAATAAAAAAAGGACACACTCCTAATGCATCTCAAACATCGTAATAGCAAAAGAAGGCAGACACCAGAGAATATCTGCCATGTGTTTTTTTTTTTAAAGTTTTATTTATTTACTTGAGAGAGTGCATAAGCAGGAGGGGCAGAGGGAGAGCGAGAGAGAATCCCAAGCAGATTCTCCACATTGAGTGCAGAGCCTGAGCAGGGCTGGATCTCACAACCATGAGGTTATGACCTGAGCCGAAACCAACAGTCAGGCACTCAGCTAACTGCCCCCACCTGTGATTCTTTTCACTGAAATTCCAGAACAGGCACAGCTAATTTATAGTGAAAAAAATTGGTGGTAACTGGTTCAGGAGGTGGGAGAGATTGGGGACAGGCATGGGTGAACTTTTATGTGATGGAAATGTTCCATATTTTCATTAAGACGTTTGTATACCTTTTTGAACTGTTCGTTCATTTTGTTGTAAGTTATATCTCAGTAAAGTTGACTAAAATGAATTAAATTAAATAAATTTTATTTCTTAAAATGTACCCAGTGTGGGGCTTAAACTCACAACCCTGAGATCAAGAGTTGCATGCTTTACGGACTAAGCCAGCCAGGCGCCCTGAATAAATTTTAATTAAAACAATTGAGTAGGGGTGTCTGGGTGGCTCAGTGGGTTAAGCCTCTGCCTTCGGCTCAGGTCATGATCTCAGGGTCCTGGGATCGAGCCCTGCATTGGGCCCCCTGCTCAACAGGGAGCCTGCTTACCCCCTTCTCTCTGCCTGCCTCTCCACCTACTTGGGATCTCTCTCTCTCTCTCTCTGTGTGTCAAATAAATAAATAAACAATCTTAAAAAACAAACAGACATTAGAGTAGAAGGGGTGCCTGGGTGGTGTGGTTAGTTGAGCGTCTGACTCTTGGTTTTGGCTCGGGTCATGATCTCAGTGTCATGGAATTGAGCCCCTCTTCAGGCTCTGTGCTTGGCAGGGAGTCTGCTTGAGATTCTCTCTTCTTGTCCCACTGCTACTATCCCACACACACACTTTCTCAAATAAATCTTAAAAAAAAACAAAAAACACCAAAAACCCAGTTGAGTAGGATATTACTTTGTATGATACTATTTTGGTATTTTTTTCCGTAGCTAATGTTTTAGACTACAAACGGCAGAAATAGGTATAACTTACAGTCATCATTGGCTTTTTATTTTTAATTTAATCTCAGTTTTTTTTGGTAAAAGTTAAAAAAAATTAGTAGTATTCTTTGGTACTTTTCATAGAACCTCTTTATTATTTTATTGAATAATAAAGGCCAATTTTCAATCAGCATATAAAGATGGTGATCAGTTAAACTCAGGTTTCTCCTAACGTGCTTTGTGTCCATCCACAATTCCTTAACGTTTTTGTACTTTAGTTCCATATTTACAAAATGAGACCTTTATTACCTTTAAGATTCTTTGAACTCTAAACCTTTATGATATCTCTTTGTGGAGTGATTTGTTGAAGTAATGATCTTCCTGTTTTCTTTTGGTTTTATGAAACTCAATAAAGATAGACCATAATCAACTTTTGAGCATGTTAAATTTTATTTTTTACTTATTCTTGAGTTCCAACTAAGATTTTATTTAATTGATTTGCAAAATGCATACAATAAAACAAGATAAAATAAATTGAAAACATGCATGAAAAAAGCAGAAATCAAAATAGAAAAGTGGCATAGAGTTAGGAGTGAGGGTCCTCTTCAAGTTACACACATGAAATTCTTCATGGGTTTAATTTCAGCTCCCACTTCAATTATTTATTGGTTGTGTTAGCCAAGTTGTCAGACATCTTTATCATATATATTTATGTGTATATATATCTATACAGTCATATATACTTGTACGGTAAGTTGAAGAATGAATAGTAGATGTGTTTAGTGTCTAGAACATTATACGTACTCAGTACTTTTTTTTTGCAAAGGGGGGAATTGAAAGATTTGGGTTAAAATTCTGACTTCAGCAACTGCCAGCTTTGTCACTCACCCATTGGTTGATTTTGAACAAGGTCATAGTGTAGCATACTGTTACAAGTTTGGACTCTAGAACTAGACTCTCCTGGTTCAAGTACATGCTCTGTCACTTTTTCATTTTATAGCATTGACCTCTCCCCTCAGTTTCAACAATATAGAATAAATATAAAATGATTCACAGGGTTGTAGTGAGGATTAAATATGTTAATAATTGAAAAATAAGGGGCGCTTGGGGGGCAATCAGTTAAGCATCTTAAGTGATGCACAGGTGATGATTGATCTCAGGGTTCCTGAGATGAAGCCCTGTTTTAGGCTCCACGCTTAGCAGGGAGTCTGCTTGAGATTCTCTCTCCCTGTTCTCCCACCACACTCTTGCATGCACGTTCTCTCTCAAAAATAAATGAATACATCCTTAAAAAATAATTGAAAAATAGAACAGTATCTGATACTTAGCATTCACTAGATGTTAGTTGTTATTATTACCTATGCTGAGCCTCAAGTTTTCTTTTTCTAAAGTAAGCTCTACACCCAGTGTCTTGAATGCATGACCCTTGACATGAGGAGTCTGCATGCTCTAGTGACTGAGCCAGCCAGGTGCCCTGAGCGTCAGTTTCTTTTTTCTTTTCTTTTTTCTTTCTTTGGACATTCTAAAGCTTTCATTAAAGTATAATATACATCCAGAACATATATTAAGTGTTCAACAATCTGTACCAGAATATGCTTACATTCCAAGCACCCAGATTGAGAGGGAGAAACTTACCAGGATCCAGAGAGGCCTCCCTGATGGCTCATTTTGGTCCTGTCATTGCTGCCCCTCAAGGGTCACACTGTCCTGAACTTTGTTAGTTTTGCCTGTTTTTAAACTACATTTAAATGAAATTATGTTGGATATAATTTAAACCTCAGTTTCTTCACTGTGAGCTAGAATAGCTCAGACTTGTGAAAAGGTATAAATGAGACAATACTCAAAAGTATTTAGGATAGTGCCTGGCACATATCACAAGCCACTAATCACTATCTTTGTTATATATGATCTAAAGATAAGTCATGACTTCACTTCTTAGCTTTCAAGTAGCTAATAATGAAGAGAGAAAGGTAGCCATTTAAATGATTCACATTTCCAAGGTAAAATAAACCAGTTGTTAGAAAAACAACTAACATGCTCTCTAGAGAGTGCTCTAGAGTGTGTCATGTGGGTTCTCATGGAGAATACCTCTTAGAGTGTCTTTAGTAGTGCCTTTAATGTGAGCATAGTCAAAGTAATTTTATAAAAGTGGCTCTTTGGAGTCCAGTTTGATGTGATACAGGTATGCGGCTCTGTGATAATTTGACTTAATTCAAGGATAGACTTTGAGAAACTAAAGGAATGGATTGACCTTTAGGAATTTGTCTACAAATGTTTTTTTTTCTTTGCCGTGCTTTTGAAATGGCAGTAAATGAAGATGACAATACTTTGCGTATTCTAGTGGTAACTGTCCTCAAATTTGGGGCTGTTAGTTTTGAAAAAATTTGTGCTCCACTTTGTTAATTTTTAAACTTAATATGAAATTTTTAAAACAATGAATTTGTAATTGAGTGATGCCAAAGTTGACATTTTATTTTAATGCTCTTTTACAGAAGTCAGTATAACACTTAATTTTTTCTTAGTATTTAAATTCATTTGTAGCATACTGTCCAAAAATAAGAAATTTGGAATATCTTACTCTTATTTACTATTTTAAATGCACCATCCCTTCTCCCCACCATGACCAAGAAAATAAGTAAAAAGTCTGATTTTCAGAAAGATAAAGGACTAAAAGTAGCAAATCTTACTTCCCAAGGCTATCAGGGAATGCTTTTAGAATTGAGAAGAAAATAGTCCTTTGGATTTTAAAGCTGGAAACTCAGCTCTGCTGTTGGCAGTGAGACATTGAATCTTAGTTTCCTCATCTGCAAAGAAGGAATGTTACACAGTAATTCACACAGTATTTGTTAGAGCCAAATTAAATAATAGATATGAGTATTTGAGTAATCCACTATAAAAGTGTAATGTGTGAAATTAGCAGAAATAAATCATGTGCAACCTAGATTTTTTAAAAGTTAGAATGTTTCCATAATTTGATCATAGGAAAAGTTCAGATGAAATGAAAGTTGGACATTAGAAAACTATTCTGTATCTATAAAGGGTGGATTCTTCTCAAAAGGGAACGTCTGTCAAGGACATCTGAGTATGTGATCTTTCTATTAACAGCTAAATTTACTGTACTCTGGGAATATGGTTGACATGTTTGAAATTTATTATAAATATTTAAGCCAAGATGACCATAGTTATTATGGCCATGTTCCAAAATTTATTCATATAGATAATGTATATGATACATATAATAAGCACATACATACATTTTCTTTCAGAATTCCAAAGAACAAAATTATTCTATAGAAATGTATTGCTGCAGGTTTAGGGTTCATTGTGTGAAATCCTCATATACTGTGAATGTGCTTTTTATTTGAAAGAAATTTTTCTTGTTTTTCAGATTATGATTTAGCCTTTGAATATCATTATGATTTGGTTCACTTTCAGATCATTTATGGCAGATGTTCAGTTTTATGCTGTTATTCCCTTCTTGAAAGACTTTAATGTACCTCCACTAGATACTGGTTGAGATTTTTTTTTTGGTTAAATATGAACAGATTTTACTGCTTGCCTAAAAAAACTGTAAATAGAACTAAACACTTAGCAAAAAAAAAAGGCAGTTAATATATATTTTAAAATCAGATGTAGGAGAATATCTCAGGCTTGCGGAGTTTCTGTTATGTCTGCTGCACTGAACTGTGGGGAGTACAAAAATGAATGTCAAAGATGAGAGCTTGCCAGCAAGTGTCTCAGTATTTCACAGACACATTAGTAATTCTAAAATAAGCTAGACATATGTCAGTGCTGTAGGCCAGTATGTCCAAATTCTGTGGGAAAGGCATTGTAAAGGAGAGGAGAAATTATTTCTAACCAGGAACTTTGGAGAGGCTTCTTTGGGAGAGAGTGGGGTTTTACTGGGCCTTGAAGAAAGGATTGGGCTTCAGGAGAATGGCATTTTAGGCAAGAAAAACTTGAGCAGGGGCTCTCTCTAAATGGAGGAAGTATAAGGTGTATTTGGAGAACGGTGAGCAGAACGGTTTGACTAGAATGTGAATATTGTGGATTGAAATAGTGGGGAATGGGGCTTGGAGTGGTTTGGGCCTAGACTGTGGAGGGCTTTGAGTGGCAAGCTGAGAAACCTGGATTTTAGCAATTTTATTTTTGTATTAAATTTCAGTAATTCCACAATTATTAGTCCACTTACATTGCTATGAAATATTTGACAAAAATCTGAGAAGACACTCCATATGGTCTCAGAAAATTCTTTCAGTAGTTTAGAATAGACTGATTCAAGCCTCAACTGCTCTGAAGTGAACATTTGTTCAACACCTGCTGTTGGCTGCCCACTGCATTTGGCACTTGGGAAGAGAAGTTTTAGCCTGTATCAGTTAAACGATACAGTTGTAGAGACAGAACACACATGAAACAGGAATGTGCATAAAGCAGCAGTATCTCATTTTGTCACATGGTTTGTCACTTTAGAATCTTTTGCTTCAGTTTCCTTCTCAGGGTCCGTGCTAGCATAAATGTGTTTAATGCATTCATTTCCAGATCAGTAAAAGGTTAGGCAGCTGTTGGAGAGGCATTTTCTGTCTTGCCCTTTGGAAATGGTATAAACCTCAGGTGAAAGTCATTGGGGGATGATCTTGCTACCATCCAGATTGGTGGTATGTTTAGAATAGCCCTGGATGTAGACAGGAGTCATAGTGTAACCCATTTCGAGGCCCCATTCGAGGTCTTTTCAGTTCACGAGAGCTAGTTCTCAAAGCCACGTGAGTATTCCATAACAACAGGATTTTAAAAAGGAGTTGGGATATGCTTTTAATTATCACAGTGGGCAGGTAATTTGATGAATGAGTTTTCTAATGTACGAGATGAGTGTTCCCTTATAACCTCTGTAGAAGGGGTATTTTTTTTTTTTCTTTTTCTTTCTGATCTGTGTGAGGATGACATTATTGTATATGCACACTCCTAACTGTATGTGGTAACTTCTCCCAAGAGTATGAAGCACTTGTAACCTTCAAGGTTTCACACTCTTGGCCTGGAGGAGTCAGAGTGAAGTTGAAGGGACTGCTCCTTCTCTTATACACCCTGGGCTCTTCTGCCTCCGAGGCTTTGATCAAGTTTTCCTTTTTATCTGGAGTACCCTTCTCTCTCCTTCCCTTCGCCTGTCTCTGAGTTGGTAACTTCAAAATGCAGTATGTTGCTGAGTGATTTCCTCATACATATAGTTCGTTTGATAAATATATATATATACTGTTTTCCTTTTGTTCTTAATGATTCCCTTAATGTCTTTTAAAAAATTTTTACTTAATATTTAAGGTATGATTACTTAGAATAATAACTCCCCTTTCTTTTAGGATTAATCAGTCATTTCAAGTGCTTGGAACTTGATGTGTAAAAAACATAATATAAATGTATTGCCATTGTTGTTATAATGGTAATGATTATCATATCTCAATTAATACCATCTGTTTCATCCTTATTTTTTGTTGTGTGGTTCTTAGGTTCAGAATTTAACATTACGCAGCCAGAAGTTGGGTGTATTATCTAGCTCACAGAATGGTCCGCCAAAAAGCACTAGTCAAACTCAGTCATTGACAATTTGTCATAACAAAACAACTGTCACCAGTTCTAAAATCAGCCAACGAGATCCTTCTCCAGAAAGTAATAAGAAGGGAGAAAGTCCAAGTCTGGAATCACGAAGCACAGCTGTCACCCGGACATCAAGTATTCACCAGTTAATAGCACCAGGTGGGATAAACTTGTTGGAAATAGTTCCATTTTTCACTTTATCAGCAGGCAGAGCAAAACAAAAGATGTCTATTAAGTGAACAAAAATACTTTTAAAAACATTTTTAAATGTGAATTTCATGAGTTTAAAAAAAACAGTATTGTAGTTGAAAAAAGAGAAATCAAAAGACCCCAATAGCTAAAACAAATAATAAAAGTTATTTTGGTTAATTGACATTTGATTACCATCTTTATTATGTGCTGGTCTTTCATTGTATTGGTAAAACCAATAGCTTTTATTTTTTATTTACTTAATTAAAAAAATTCCAACTCCTGTAGAGTTAACATACAGTGTTATATTAGTTCCAGGTGTACAGTATAGTGATTCAGCAATTCTGTATATTACTCTATGCTCATCATCGTACTCTTAATCCCCATCACCTGTTTTACCTGTTCCCACCTCCATCCAGGCCCTCTGGTAACCATCTGCTTGTTCTCTATAGTTAAGAGTCTATTTTTTGGTTTGTCTCTATTTTTTTTTCTTTGTTCATTTGTTAAATTCTACATATGAGTGAAGTCATACGGTGTTTATCTTTCTCTGACTTATTTCGCTTAGCATTATACTCTCTAGCTCTGTCTATATTCTTGCAAATGGCAAGATTTCGTTCTTTTGTATGGCTGAATAATTTGTGTGTGTGTGTGTGTGTGTGTGTATGTATCACATCTTCTTTATCCATTCATCTGTTGATGGACACTTGGGCTGCTTCCGTAATTTGGCTGTTGTAAATAATGTTGCAGTAAATAGTGATGCAGATATCCTTTCAAATTAGTGTTTTCATATTCTTCGGGTAAATACCCAGTACTGTGATTACTGGATTGTAGGATAGTTCTATTTTTACTTTTTTGAGGAACCTCTGTACTGTTTCCCACAGTGGCTGCACCAGTTTGCCTTCCACCAACTGTGCCAGAGGGTTCCTTTTCTCCACATCCTCGTCAACTCTTGTTTCTTGAAAAACCTTTTAGTTTAAAGAAAAAAAAAAGATTTGCCTGTAGTATGCTTTAGTGGGACAGAACTAAAAGCTCTTAAAAAAGCACATTTTTTTTTTAAAGTTATCTTTAGTGAGTGGAGTTTACCACTTTCCAAAAATAAGGATTTTGTATAATTATTTTTCTTATGATGTTGCTTTTTTCCCATCTCTGAGAGGAAGATGTCAGGCAATCAGCCAAGTCGTTTTCATTCTCATCCACCTTTGAATCCCATATGTGCTCTCTCTGCTATCCACAAGATGAGATCCTTCATGGTTCTTAGGCTGAAAATGTTGGGGCCATCCAGAGTGAGTTTCCTTACCACCTCTTCTGTTCATCTCAGAATTACTCAGTGTTGAGCTTCCCTCACTTCTAATAAGATAAGGAGTTACTCGTTTTCTACTTTAAAGTTAACACTGTTTGCTTATGTCATCGATTGTATCTTTTTTACCAGCTCCTAACCTTCTCTTGTAGTTGGTATAGAATCTTTTGTCTCCCTCATGCTGGATCCCTTCCTTTGCTTCTCAAGCATACTTGTATCTCTTCTGTAATATATCTGCATATGTTTTTATTCCAGTCCAGCTCTTGTTTATTGAAAGTATGTGTGTGTGTTATGCACTGGGCTAGACAGCACATATGTTTCCTTGAAAAAAAAAGTCCTTCCTTGATTCAGCTTCATCAAGTAAGCACATTCTTTCTTTTTATAACTATGTATTACTTTTTAAAGATTCATTTTATACTATTGAAGTCTGCTTTTTTTTCACCTAAATCTGTTTCTCTTGCATGTTCCCTCTGTGTTAATATTGCTTGCATTCTCTGTAGTACCCAATCTCAATGTCTTAGAATTGTTTGATATTCCCCTAGTTAGAAATCTCTTATCACTTCGAACTTCTGTAGTGTTTTTATGTTTCTTTGTGGTCCTTTTTCTTTTATAGTTATTTGTATACTTACTGATCTTAGTTTTTCTACTGTATAGTAAGCTCTTTGAGAGTAGGATGATAATAATGAACACTTACGTGTCAGGTACTTTATAATTATTAACTTCCTTAATCATCTTTAGTTTCACCTTTTCACCCTTTTTTCTTGACAGCACTAAGTTGTGCCTTATATGTACTTATTTACATTAGGTGGACAGTAACTATTTGGTGGATTAATAGTGGTTTCTTTTTCCATTTGAATTTTGGAAATTACAGCACAATTTTTTTTTTCCCCATTCAAACTGGGTATCACTGCTTGGAATTCTTAAATCTGAATCTTTAGATAAGTGCAGGCATTGCTGTAATGTATAAATTAATAAGTCCATTCATAGTATAGTGTGATGTGAATTCTTTTTTATAAATATCTGTGTGCCGAGGTCCTGCTCTCTGTATGGCTTGATAATAGGATTTTTGTACTCCAGAGTATTTTCAGCCTCAATCCAGCCTCTTGCCAGTTTTGATAGGTGTCATTGCGGAGCAGTAGTGACCCACTGCACTTGACATGACAGCTTGGGACAATTTTTAGTGATTATAGTTTTGATAGATTATAATGGGGGGTAGGTTAATATCCTTCCAAAGAGATTGCTCCCTTCAGATAAAGCTAGGACCTCTTGCAGGGATAGTTAGTTCAAGCAAGGAGATTACTTTTAGATTTTCAGTTCTCCTGAGCTCCCAATACCTGGTTCTAAGTTGACAGTTACTCTTCCGCTTTTCTTTAATTGATAGTGTGATAGGATTCCTATCGTTGCCCTCCTTCGATGGCCAGTATTTTATGTAGGTTTGGAGGAGACCAGTAAGCTAAAACCATCAGACTCTCAGGACAATTGCAATGCCAAATTTAGATCTCTTAAGTGTGTTAACCAAACTCCAGTTTCCCGTGGTGGTGTTGATTAGAAGTAAAACCAAATGAAATACCCTAAGTCACAAAAACTTTTGCAGTTACCAAACTTATAAATTCACTCAAGCCTTACACTGCAGTTATTCAAAGCAGTTTGTATCTTCTGGCTAGGCAATTGCTGAATTTTTCCACTCTTAGTTTTTCTGCTCGTGTTGGTGAGAAGTTAGTCTGAAGTTAAGGGTTTTGTTTTGTTTTGTTTTTTTGAGATTCTTGGTAATTTATCCTGTTCCTCAGTTTGAAAATGCTTATTTATATAGGTCGCTTTCAAATATAAAAAAATCTACTGGTATTCTACTGTAGCATAGACTAATAATGATTATAATGGATATGGTTATTGTTTTCTTATATTTATTTCTAAGATGCTAAAACCATTTGGTTTTCTTTATTTCTTGAATTTGTAGCTCTCACTTGATAGTTAATCTATTTTTAATATATAAAATAAAGGTGAATTTTAACCATATGACTGGAAATTATCACTAACTGTATTCGAGTTCAAGTTTTTATAGCAGTTTTTAGAGCTTTTATGATATCAGTTGGAAAAAATATATAATTTAATATGTAGTGAAAAGCCTATGCTAGTCTGCTCAGGCTGTCATAAAGGATACCATAGACTACGTGGCTTAAACAGAACATTATTTTCTCAGTTCTGGAGGCTGAAAACCCAAGATCAAGGTCTGGCAGTGTTCATTTTTTAGTGTGAGCTCTCTTCAGGGCTTACAGATGGCTGCCTTCTTGCTGTGTCCTCACATGGCCTTTCATCTGAGTGCTGAGAGAGAGGATAGTGAGCTTTCTACTCTTCTTGTAAGGGCCCCACCCTTCTGACCTCATTTAACCTTAATTACTTCCGCAGAGGCCCCATTACCAAATGTAGTCACAGGAGGTTTAGGGTTTTAACATATGCATTTTGGGGCACTCATATATTCAATCCATAATAGGAACCCAGACTCAGCTAGGGACTATGGGTTCTTTTACACCCAGGGCTTCCCCTCAATAGTTGGGTGATTTCAGGCAATGCACTTAACTGGCCAGTTCCTTCTCCAGTATATATTGGATTAATGTAGCACCCTGTCTACCTCATAAGGTTGTTGTTAACTACTTGGTAAAATAATGTGTTTAATAATTTACAATAATATATAATTATTTAATAATATATTGTAAGTAATTATATAAAGAGCTCTATATATGTGAGAGATGATGCCAATCATTAATTCTCCAAATAAAGGCCATCCTGACAATAATAAAATGTTTATTAAAATCAGAGAAGTTAACAAACATGGTATCATTCTCCAGAGCACTAGGGCTTTTCTTATACAGAAGTATTGTTTCAGATAGCCTTACAATTATTCTCTAATATATTTTCTTGTCACTTGGGCTTAGGGACTAATATAAAATATATAGACTCACTTTGATTTCTCATCAAAGAAAAGCTTAATTTAGGTGAAAGTGTTAATGGAATACTATTGAATTACCTGTTCTAGAGTATAAAAAAGAATCGCTTACTAACTAGAGCTGAGAAAGAACTTTTATTCCATAAATGTGATACCCATTGTACATCAAGAATATGGTATTTTAGTTATAACTTTAAAAATTGATTAAAGTGGCTGTTTGCTGTTATGATGGCAAAACCACTATTTCCCCATATGTAAAAGAGGAAAAATAATACCTACCTATTCCACAGGCATTTTGTGAGAAAAAATGAGAGAAATGTGAAAGCACCTTGAGCCCTTTGAAGGAAAGGCACTCTAGGATTCTGAGATTTTATTGAATGCCCTATAGTGTAGAGTCCTTATCAACACATTTATAAAGTGCTGGCATAAAATTTTCAGTCTTAGTTTGAAGTGCTAGTCTAGTTATGCGAAAATTACTTTGTTAGGTGAAAGTTTAGAATGAATCTCTGTTTTTTTATAAAATAAAATTGGTGAATGTTTTTTGAACATTTTAAGTGCCTGTGTTTTGAGATGTTAATCAGATGTTAATTTCCTTAAAGGACCCCCCCAATTTTAAATGATAACTAAGCAAGTGCAAGAATGTTAAAAAGTTGTTACTAGTTTTTATAAGGCCTTTGTTACAAATGTGGTTAATAGATGTTAAGATGTTACAGCCTTTATCTTAACATTCTGAGATTAAGAAAGTTTTACCCTCACTTTAGACCTATTTTAAATGCATACAGCCTTTGTATGATAGAAATTATTTTCAGTTTATCTTCTAGTGAACCCCATTTCCATTTATATTTAGAGAGGATTTCACCAGCACCTCCCTCTGCGTAAACATACAAGCTAGTATGCAGAAGAGGCATGATAATGGGATAACTATTTACTACTTGATTTTGCTAATTCTTATATATATTATCCCTGTTGTGAGTGACTCCTCTGTGGAAAAACGGATGCTGTCTTTTATAGATTACTGTAGGGTTTTTGTTGTTTTTTTTTCTTGGGTGGGGCAGGGGAGAAGTAAAACAAGATCTTTTATTTAGACAGCATGAACTTATTGCCGCCAAACTAGTGCTGTCCTGGGTTTGGAGTGGCCCCGGAAATTTTATTTCTTAGTTACAGTGATTATTCAGCAGTACTGTAGAATTCACACTTGTGTTCTGCTTAGCTAAATTAACTTGTTATACAAAACATTTTCTGTTCCTGGGTCCAATAATACCAACTTTTCATCTTGGCTCAAATTTGGAAACTTACTTGGGAAGCTTTGTAAATAATTACATTGGGTCTTAGTTGGAAGACTATTTAGACATAGACTAGAAAGTTATGAGACCTTTATTTTATGAATTTTGATACTGTATTTTTATGATTTTGAAGTTATTTTTATAGATCTTATATTTGTTCTGGGGTACTCCTCTTCTCCCCAGAGAAGGAATTCACATAAACTTTGTTTAAAATTAATGCAGATTTTCTGGTAACTTCAATAAGAATAAATTTAATAAGAATAAATCATGTATATTTAATAATTTAATCAGAATAAATCATGTATATTTCAGATGTATGAATCAATTGCTTAAGGCCATTTTTCTTTTGGGACTTATCACAGCTATAGTCTGTTCATGAAATCTTTATAGTTTTCCAAGGAAAAGTTGTTTGTCATTATATTTTCAAATCACTCTTGTTGGGAAGACTTGTAATAGATTTTTGGTGATTAAGATCTTCTGATGTGAAAACTTTCCTCTTTTAGATTTGTTTATAAATTTCTAGGCTATTTTTGGAAAAAAATACTAATTGTCATTTTTTTCTCTCACAGCTTCATATCCTCCAATTCAGCCTCATCCTCTAATAAAACATCAGCAGATTCCTCTTCATTCACCACCTCCCAAAGTTTCCCATCATCAGCTGATATTACAGCAGCAGCAACAGCAAATTCAGCCAATCACCCTTCAAAATCCAACTCAAGACCCACCCCCATCCCAGCACTGTATGCCACTCCAAAACCATGGCCTTCCTCCAGCTCCTAGTAATGCTCAGTCACAGCATTGTTCGCCAATTCAGAGCCATCCCCCTCCTTTAACAATGTCTCCTAGCCAGTCGCAGTCAGCACAGCAGTCTGTAGTGGTGTCTCCCCCGCCGCCTCATTCTCCAAGTCAGTCTCCTACTATAATTATCCATCCACAGGCCCTTATTCAGCCACACCCTCTTGTGTCCCCGGCTCTCCAGCCAGGGCCAAACCTGCAGCAATCCACTGCTAATCAGGTGCAGCCTACAGCACAGCTGAATCTTCCATCCCATCTTCCACTTCCAGCTTCCCCTGTTGTGCACATTGGCCCAGTTCAGCAGTCCGCTTTGGTGTCCCCAGGTCAGCAGATTGTGTCTCCAACATCACACCAGCAGTATTCAACCCTGCAGTCCTCTCCAATTCCAATTGCAACCCCCCCGCAGATGTCGGCATCTCCTCCAGCTCAGATTCCACCACTGCCCTTGCAGTCTATGCAGTCTTTACAAGTGCAGCCTGAAATTCTATCCCAGGGCCAGGTTTTGGTGCAGAATGCTTTGGTGTCGGAAGAGGAGCTTCCAGCTGCAGAAGCTTTGGTCCAGTTGCCATTTCAGACTCTTCCTCCTCCACAGACTGTTGCGGTAAACCTACAAGTACAACCACCAGCACCTGTTGATCCACCAGTGGTAAGCCCTTGGAAGCTCTTTGACTTTCTTGCTGAACTGAGAGTAAAAACTATTTTCTCCCACGTTGTTATATCGCTAGATCTAAATGCCTTTGAATTTAAAAAGCTTGAAATTTCCATCTGTCAGTGGCTGACAAACATGCTGTATGGGCAAAAAAAAAAAAAATGCCATTTGTTGTAGTATGGTTGCATGCTTGATAATTTGTGATGGTTATTAAAGTCCCTCGTTAATTTTATTACTATTTAAACAAATCCATCTGCTATCTTTACAGAGTTGATTTTTTTTCCCCAAGGGAATGCATTTGAACCAGTGTCATCTGCACAAAGTTTTTTCTCTTAAGGTGATTATCCTTCATAGATCCCTTCTGTTGGCTTGTATGTTCTTAAACGTATGGTTTATCTACCTAACCTTTTTGGTTGTGTGCATTCTGAAGTCCTGGGCCTTTATGGGCTTTGGTTTCAAGGTGGAGGTATGCTTGTATGATGTAATTTTGGGGTAAAATTATATTGTGTAATTAAATTTTGTAGAAAAGACATTTACTCCAGGAGAGAATGCAGCTTTGCGAAAAACATTAACTGTAGCCCATCTTTTAGAATTATTAAACTTCTGATTTTTAAATTTCTGTGAAGAGAAGAGATATACTTTAAATGTTTCTCATTTAAAAAGCTAAAAATACTGAGTGGATAAATTGAATACTGAGGATGAAAAAAATCAATTGGGAGGAATAAAAGTTCTGAATAATTGAGATCATGGTGAAATTTATCAGACTAAACCTCTAGCAATGGTACATGTTGCCTGGAAAAGAACATTAGCTTGAGGAATGTTTTTTTTTAAACATTGTCTGTGGGGTGCCTGGGTGGCTCAGTGAGTTAAAGCCTCTGCCTTCGGCTCAGGTCATGATCCCAGAGTCCTGGGATCAAGCCCCCCATAGGGCTCTGTGCTCTGCAGGGAGCCTGCTTCCTCGCCTCTCTGCCTGCCTCTCTGCCTACTTGTGATCTCTGTCAAATAAATAAATAAAATCTTAAAAAAAAAAAATAAACATTGTCTAAAAGACTTCAAATTTGTAAAATAATTTACAATAAAAATTGAAATAAGTTCTCTAAATGTTTAGGCAGAATGCTCAAATTAATAATGAATTTATAATTGAGGAAAATAGTCTTCCCAAAGAAGGTTTCATATCAGATTTCACTGAAGAGATTTTGTCACTTAAAATTAATTATCATTAATTCAGAAAGGAAAGGAGTTTCAAAGTCTGTTCCTTAATGGGAAACGTTTTTGGTTTTCAGGATGCAAATTTATAGATTCTTTATTGTTATCATCCCCATTGACGTTAATAGGCATAAAGAAATTGACTTCCACTTCTAATTTACCTTTATTAAAAACAGCCCAATAGAAACAATAGGCAGCTAGAAATAAGTTCGTCATTCAGTTCTCATGTATCTTTTTTTAGATTTTTGAAGAATTTACAATGAATATTTTAATATAAAACATAGGCTTCCAAGTGTACAGTAATTTCTAAGAAATTTTAAATTTATATTCTTACTAGCTCAGTGATTTGGGTTTTAATAAGTAAGTAAAATTTCTTAGTATGCCTTCTAATTTTCTAATTGTTTTTATTAGGGGAAACTCTGGAGGAACATATTTGGTATAGGAATACCAACATAATACATTAAAGCTAAAAAATTTGAGGTCTTGGTAGTTCTTGCTGTCTTCTTTTAAGAACAATAAAAAAAAATCTAGATTTTTCTCATTTTTGGAAGTTTTTGTTTTCCCTCATGAAAGTAGTAACTTTTGCTGTTGTCAGTGGTGTGCTCATACTTGCTATGGATGTACCTATGTTATTTTTCTTACCTTTTATCTTTCTTTTAGTACCATACCCTATTTATTAAGTTACTCTGTTTTTCTTTCATTACCTTTGATCTCATTTTTTTTTATCAAATCATGTTTCTTCATGAATTATGCATCTCTTCACAGTTACCTGGTTGTTTCAAATATTTAAAGATAATATTTATTTACTTCTTAAGAGATGTGAAATTTTAAAAGATTAAGTGTGAATTATCAAAGTGAAAGTGTATATTTTAAAAAATATATTTATAAAAGATACATTTATAAAACTAAGATTTTTCATTGACATTTGGGTATGATAAGATATGTGAGAGTAGATAATTTAGAACTAATAAATGTTCTACAGTTTATTTAGGAAAGGAAGACAGATGGGACTAATGTATTTTATTGAGGTAAGTTTGGTACTCATTGCTGGTTTTAGAATAGTTGTAGTTCTGAGCTAAACAGAAATTGCGTTGTGCAGTCTTCTAACGATCTTGTGAATAAAACCTCCATTTCTTCGCTTTATTCAATATTTTAGTTGTTGCACTTGGATTTTTTAGCTCATGGTGCCAGATGTCTGTGACAGATGTTTTTGCCTACTTCTTTTATTAACCTATTTTGCCTTTACATAGCAGATTTGGAAGAAAGTATATATATTTAGGCTTACCTATAAAGAATGACAAATATTTTATAATATTCTTTGATGGATTATTTCAGTATGTACTGTTTTTGTTATGACTCTTATTCTTTAAAACTCTTAAATTATTTTTTAAAAACCAGAGTTTTTAAACTCAAAAATCAAACTTAGATTTCTTAAAAGTCACTGTAGCATGTGTTTTAAAAACTTCTGACAACATTAATATTAAAGAGAGAATTTCAACATTTTAAGAAAAGATAATATCTAATAAAGGCATGTTACACAGATACAATTGAACTGGTTGGTAAAACCATACTTGTCTAATTACCTCTGAATCAACATCCCTACCACTGCCAAGTTAGGTAATCACGACAGCAGATGTTCTTCAGTAGAAGATTTTATACTTTTTTTCCTTTAACCCCCATGACATTTCCTTTGAATGACTTTCCTTGTATTGGACATTATTGTCATTAAGAAAAATTATCATTATACTGTATAATAAGCAGCTGTTTTTACTTCTGAGCATCCAGACATGAGGCAGGGAATCTCTCAGTGAAACAGGTTTCCAGATGCAGGGTTGGCAGCCAATAACTTTTTTTTTTTTTTAAGGATTTTATTTTATTTATCTGACAGAGATCACAAGTAGGCAGAGAGGCAGGCAGAAAGAGAGGGGGAAGCAGGCTCCCTGCGGAGCAGAGAGCCCGATGTGGGGCCCGATCCCAGAACCCTGGGATCACGACCTGAGCTGAAGGCAGAGGCTTTAACCCACTGAGCCACCCAGGCACCCCAGCAAATAACTTTTAAAAATGTAGTCTACTTTGTTGAATCAGATCACAGTTCTGGATATTGTAATTGGTATAAGATTATCAGTAACTGGAAGATTCTTAAACTTTTTTTTTTTTTTTTAGGATTTCTAATTTTTTGTTTTTTTAAGATTTTATTTATTTATTTGACAGAGAGGAGATCACAAGTAGGCAGAGAGGCAGGCAGAAAGAGAGAGGAGGAAGCAGGCTCCCCGCGGAGCAGAGAGCCCCATGCGGGGCTCGATCCCAGGACCCTGAGATCATGACCTGAGCCGAAGGCAGCGGCTTAATCCACTGAGCCACCCAGGCGCCCCGGATTTCTAAATTTTTAAACAAAGGAAAAGACATGTTTTTCTTTTTAAGATGTTTTATTCTTTTTTTTTTTTTTTTAAGATTTTATTTATTTAGTTGAGAGAGACAGATAGCAGAAGAGAGCAGGAGCAGGGAGGAGAGGGAGAACCAGGCTCCCTGCTGAGCTGGGAGTGCATTGCGGTACTTGATTCTAGAACGCTGGGATCATGACCTGACCTGAAGGCAGATGCTTAACTGACTGAGCCACCCAGGAGTGCTGAGATATTTTATTCTTAATAGAGGCTTGGAAAGTTAGGTTGTTTTTTTTTTTTTTTAAACTCTATCACTGTTGCTAGATTTATTCCTTTGTAGATGAAACTTGGTAGTCCTTTTAATAACACATGCTTTATGCTGGTTTTAATAATTTAAGTCATTTTTTAATTTCATTTTGTATACTTCAAATGACCAGACTTTTTCAGTAGTTTGATTAAAAATACATATAATATTAGATATCACAAAGTTTTTTGTGACTGTTGAGAGAATCTTGTTTTAATGTTTATTAGAAATACTAATCCGTTTAGGTAAATAATCTTAAAAACTCATGACCTTCGTAAATTTAAGTAATAAGCTTTGTATATAAAAGAAAGGAAAAGAACTGCTTTGTGGCTTTGTTTTTAGTAGCCTGTCATTTTTCAAAAATAATGGTTAAGTATGATGACAAAATAGTCTAAAATTGGCCTTGGGAAACAGTCTTAAGTTTAATGAATAATTAATAAGTTATTTTAGGTTACATAGTACCTTCTCGGATTGAGTCCATGTTTTCTTACAGTGTGCTCTTTAGCATTAGATAACAAGGTTGTTAAGTTAAAAACTTAAAAACTTTATAAGGAACAGTATTAAAGAACTAAAAATAATATGTTAAATGGCTTATTAGGAGAGGGGTGTGTGTGTATGTGTGTGTGTGTGTATGTATATTATTTCAAGGACATATATTTTCTGTTTACCTGGTAGTAGCTTACAAAAACTTCATTAGATTCTTGAGTAGATCAGAAAATTAAAGATATAATTGCATACCTTTTTTGTATGTTTTCAGACATTACTTTTCATAATTTAATCTTCAGTTCACATGAATATAATAAAAAAGAGCCTGGGGTATCATCCTTTAAACAGTTCCTGATATATGTCATTTTGGAGATTCACTTAGTGGGCTTGTGAAGAATACTAGTATTTATTTTGACTTATGACAGTTGAAGTTAATAGAAACAATAGTAAATTCCCCAAATAGTTATTTGAATGTATAAAATCAAAACTTTTTTTTTAATTCTCAAAATTAAAAATATGCTCTGACTTGACTTCCACCTTTTTGAAACTTTAGTACTTTGTATCTTAGATATTGATCCATAGCTTGCTTTTAGTGAAATATTGTCAAGCATTATGAAAAGCCTCATTTGAGCTGTTTTAAAGTTTTCTTTTCAGTCTGTCAAATAATCATTCTCTTTTTAAAATTTAAAACACTTAGAGTTTATTATTATTTTTTTCAATTAAGTTAGAAACACCTTAGTAAATGTATTTTTAGAAACATTTTAAGGTCGTGTGGTTTGTCATTGCAGGTTTATCAAGTAGAAGATGTGTGTGAAGAAGAAATGCCTGAAGAGTCAGATGAATGTGTCCGGATGGATAGAACCCCACCACCACCCACACTGTCTCCAGCAGCTATAACTGTGGGGAGAGAAGATTTGACTTCTGAACATCCTTTGTTAGGTAAGGAAATACCTAAATTTTGGAGAATTTTCTATTAGTAAATGTTAGTAATAAAGTTTAGTAAACTTAATGAAGTTTAATAACTGGAGATAGTATTAAGCTATTGTGTAATTACAGCAAAATACAGATAGTGAGTTTGCACAGTTTTTTTTAGTAGTTTGCACAGATACATTTTATATGCCCATTCAGATTCATGTGTCAAGTTAGTGTTTAAAAATTAGAATAAATTAGAATAATTCATTAAAAATTAGAATAAATCAGAGTACTATTAAAAGATTCCAATTATGCTTTCCAGAAATCACAAAGCATTCTGAGTCATATCTGACATTCCTCATAATTGCTTGTGATCCAGGCTGAGTCTGTTTTTAAAAGTCTTCACTTCTTTCCCATACAGTTCTTAAATTAAACCTCACTAATTTTCACTAGAGACATGGATTAAAAAATTCTTGGCCTTAAGCATTTAAATTTTTATTCACTACTTTAGTGCTACTCATGCTGTGTGCTCCTCACAATGTTAAAGTGACTGTGAATCCTAGGTGTTTTACTAAAACATTAGTATGACCTAGAGCCCAGTGTCTAGGTCCTAAAAAAGACAATAGTCCATGTTAGATTTTTATTTTTATTTATTTAATAAGAACTTTTCTTTTTTTCCCTTTAAACATAGGGCTCGAACTCATGACCCGGAGATCAAGAGCTGCATGCTCTACTATCAGATTCTTTAAAATTTAGGAATAATTTCTTTAGATTGAGGTTGGCAAACTATAGCTCATGCTTTAAATCTTTTCTGCTGCCTGTTTTTGCATGGCCCATGAGCTGAGGATGATTTTAAAATTTTTAAATGGTTAAAAAAAAAATCAAAAGAAAAGTAACATTTCATGCCACGTGAAATCAAATTTCATTGTCCATAAAAACTATTCTGTATAACACAGCTGCCTTCACTTATTTGAATATTGTCTTTACTTTTGCATTACTGTGGCAAAGAAGAGTAGTTGCAGAGCCCATATAGCTCTTCATAGAAAGTTTGCTGACCCTTGACCCAGATAATCCTAACCTTGATTCAGTCTTCCTTGTAAGTATTCAGTTCTCCTGAACTCCTTATGGCCCTTGTGATTATTTACAGTAAACAAGAACCATCATCACCTATGTGGAAACAAACTGTAACAGGACATTGACTTTGCTACCAAAGATACCCTTGCCCTCTTTCTCTTTTTTTCAAGTGTGCCAGTGCTCTAACCCTTCCCTTCTCTCTGATTTCCTTTCTTACTATCATTGTGAATCTCTGGAAAGCACAGAAGGGGGAAGATCAGTTTTCTTCCAATATTTTCTCCCTGCTGAGAAATAGAAAATGTTTAGTCAGTAAAATGATATAACATGTTTAAGACAAGTTTAATACTATTGCCTGTGTTTATTCGTAGTAATACCACAAAAGATAGATTTAGGAAAATCTGTAGTATTAAATCTTTGTAGTTTCTCTGAACTGAAAATGGATTTAATGTTGCTGCAGATTGCCTGGAGTTTGATTTAAAGGCAGAAATAAAAGTTTAATTAGATAATAACCTTGCATTGTGAGCATGATTTAATTACCTAAAAAGCATTTTTAATGGTGACACAAAGAAAATTTAAACATTTCTGAACTATTGGAACACAAAAACATCTTCATATTTTTTTCCTCAAGAATTCAGGGCAAGATCCTGTCAAGCAATCCCTCTGGCTAAATTGTCCGAGTACAATGTAGACTTCTGAATGTTCCTGTAATTTACTTCATACTTACTACTGTGTGTATGAGGGGAAAAACAAGCACAAATTGACTTTTAGAATAACTTTCAGTAAATCATGAAATAAACTGGCTTGCAAAAATAGAGGGATTTATTCCCATCCAGTGTTCAGTTTTCTTAAATCTTTAGAAATTTTTTAGAAGTGAAAAGCATCCATAAAAAAAGGTGGAAAAAGCTCATAGATCTTGCTTATTAGAAAATGCGACTGTGAATAGGTAGAGTTCTGTCAGTTGTGTTTTCTTTCCCAGTTACCTTAAATCTAGAGAGTGTAATAATTGTGTTTTTGTCCTACATCAGTGTTTGTCATATGTTTTATTTTAACAGCTGATTATACACTGGCAAGTAACAGCTATTAGCTTCTTCAAAAAGTTAGTAACTTATAGCTCTAGTTTTAACAACACTTATGATGTTAGAAGATGGGCACATATGATCTAAAAATTAATTAGAACATACACCAAGCAGTATCTTCTTAACAAACCATATTCTGCTTGATGCAGCTATATATATATTTAAAGCTTTTATTTATTTTTTTATTTGAGAGAGGGACAGAGGGAGGGCACGAGTTGGGGGGAGGGGTTGAGGGAGAGGGAATCTCAAGCAGATTCTGTTGAGCTGGGAGCCTGACAAGGGGCTCAGTCTCACAACCCTAAGATCATGATCTGAGCCAAAACCAAGAGTCAAATGCCTAACAGATTGAGCCACCCAGGTGCCCTATGGTGGCTTTTATTTCTAAAATAACAAAGTATCTATAAATCTGTAAGGGACGTTAAAATTTTATCTTATTTTTCAGTATTCCATAGATTTATATTTCCCTTCAAACAGAAAAAAATATCTTTCAGTCCTACGTTAGAGTTTTATAATTTTTATCCCTTTTCCTCTAGGAGTAAATGTGAAGATTTAGTATGTAGGATAGGATTTTCCTGGAGTTCTCCAGTTTGGTAAAGCATGTGTACAATACTGTGTGTGTTCCCGAAATCAGCAAACTAGCATTTTCTGTTGACTTTCTTGTTAAGTTTTTAATAAGGGATCGTGTAATTTTAAACTGTTTTTCCAGTGCAATTTACCTTGGTGGATTATTTGATATGGCATTAAGAAATGCCATATAATAGTGCTGTGATAAGCTATATTATATTAATCACAGTTTCTGAGTGTGAATTGTTAGAACTTTCCATTTCTGAGATTATACAGATGATCAGTACACTATTTTCTTAGCTGAAATTTTATTCTTTAGGGGTTCCTATTCTCTACGCAACTGGGCTGTATTTTGAGCATCTTTGATAGTGGTGTTAACCCTTTTCTTACTAGTGGAGAGGAGTTACCACAGCAATTAAGAGCATTGTCTCAAGAACTGAACCTCTGGGTTAGTATCCCAGCTCTATTACATAATTAGTTGTGTACCCTTGGGTAAGTTACTTTATTTTTCTGTTTCCACACTATGAAATGGAGATAATAACAGTACCTACTCTTGGGCTAGTTTTGAGAGTTAAATGAGTTACAGGATGTGAGGCATTTACACAGTACCTGGCATGTAAGTGTTCAGTAAGTTGTAGTATTGAGACATATGCTGTTTTTTTGTTACTTTTCTTAGACGTCTATAATCACAGATATTTTTAGCTGCCAGCCAGTTCCATCTATAACTTTAGTACATCTATACACTTTAGTACATACCTTCATCTATACAGTGAAGGTTTGGTGCTTTCCTATGGGCAGGTAAAGTCTGTCATAGGCTGTGGGGTCTCTCTTATTGTGGTCTTCAGAGTTTTAAGGGGGGGGGGGATCACAGTGATCCAACCCAAGCAGTTGCCTGATACTAAAGTGCTGCCCAAAACTGACATACACAGTGTCACTGAAGAGTTGTTAAAAAAAATTGTGCATGGATTTGGATTAGCCTTACTACATGAAATAAAGATGGTGCTGTGTAATCCTGTAAAAATCTCTACTTATTCTGTGGATTTGATGATCCTTTTTTATTTAAGTATACTTTCAGAGTACTTCCCCCCCCCCCCATGTACCTGGAATATATAAACAGGAACATAGGGAATTTAATATTTGTGTAGCTTGAAATTTTTTTTAAAAAGCAACAGTTTTCATAATTATTCTTAAATTGACATTCTAAAACACTTTTCGTATCTTACAGGACAGTTCTTTTAACCAGGGTTGGAACAATCACTTTGAGCAAGTTATTCCCTTCTGTAAAGTGGGGATAGTAGTAGCTTCTATCTCATAAGATTAGATGAAAGATCTTAGAATGGTGTTTTAAAGCACCAGGTGTGGACTCTTATTGTTAATAATGTTTATTCTTGAATTTTTTTCTTACTTGCCGCACAGAATGCTAAAGATAAAAAAATGACTTTTTGTTCCAGAGCAAGTGGAATTACCTGCTGTGGCATCAGTCAGTGCTTCAGTAATTAAATCTCCATCAGATCCTTCACATGTTTCTGTTCCTCCACCTCCACTCTTACTTCCAGCTGCTACCACAAGGAGTAATAGTACGTCCGTGCCCAGTAACATTCCCAGTATAGAAAACAAACCTCCACAGGCTATTGTTAAACCACAGATCTTAACCCATGTTATTGAAGGCTTTGTGATTCAGGAGGGATTGGAGCCATTTCCTGTAAGTAGTAAGCAAATTTGTATTTTTTCAATTATTCAAGTGGCATTATCTTTAAATGTAGTGTATTTGTTCTTTAATAAAATGCTAATAATTTATTTCAAAAAAGTTGTCAATCTCTTATCTAGAATTTCTCTATATGTTATTTATATATTTCTAGAATTTTTTTATGCTAGCTATGTATAAACTAAGGAAAAAATTTCAGGATATTAAGGATATTAATTTTATAATTTTTAGAGAAAGATAACGGGAAGTTTACTCCAGTGAGATAAATATTTTTCTTTTTTTAAGAGGACTGAAATGACACCTAAAGTACATTATTTTTTTTTAAATGATGTTTCTTATATAATGCATACTTTGTGAACTTTAACTTAAGTGCATAAAATAATAATTTCCCAATGACCCGATACTTCTGAAGTTACCCAGTTGATGGTTTATAATTAGCAAGTAGATTTTCTCATTCTTAAATCTCAGCCTTCAGTCAAATTTTAAAAATGCCTTAAAATCTTCGTTTCACGTTGGAGATGTTATTTCTGTCACTGTAAGTCTTATAAGTTGAGACTAGCTGTATATAATTTATATGCTAATATCTAGAGATGAATATTTTTCCATAGAAAATAAATCAAAGACAAGTGGCCAAAGTCAAAGCCAAAATCTAAGACAAGAAAATAAAATAATTCATTTCAAAGGCCTTTTATACCCATTTTTTTTAGATTCATGGGTGGTGAATATTTTGCATTGTGTTCGTGGGTTGCCTCATCATTTGCTTTTGTATTCAGTTAACTGTGTTTTAAATTTGGATCTCCTATAAGAATTCTGAGAGTGGAGCAATAGTCTTTTTCCCCTGATGCTCAGGGTTTGGATCTTGGCAGTGCTGTATACAGTAACCTTTGTTAAGTCCCTCAACCTTTATGATCTTAAGTTTTGCTCATCTGGCAAACAGATGATGCTTGGCTGTGAGGGTTATTGTGAGCATTAGATGTGCACAAGTTGTTCTGTGTAGTTCCTGGCACTTGTACCCATAGCTTCTGTTATTAACAGTGACAATTACAACTTTTTTCCTGATTACAAAATTAATAATGTATTATTTTAAATGGAAAATATGGGAAATATACAGAGCAGATAATTCTCAGTAACACCACGTGTATTTTTTTACATATATATTTCATATGATCAAGATTGTTATATATATAGTTCTGCTTCTGTAACTTGGGATATTTAGAGCTTTTGTTTTCTTGTAAGATTAATAGTACTTTGGAAACATTTTGAAAGGTTAAATAATACTCCACTTTATGGAAATTGTAATTTATGTAATCCTTGCATTATTGTTAGACATTTTAGGTTTCCATATTTAGTAATTTCTTTAGCACGAATTCTTGGAAGTACAGATATAGAATCACATTACATATGTATTCATAAGGCTCATGGTATATATTGCCAAATTATTTTCTGGAAATATTACTTATTTGCAGGTTGCCTGGGTGGCTCAGTGGGTTAAACCTCTGCCTTTGGCTTAGGTCATGATCCCAGGGTTCTGGGATCGAGCCCCACATCGGGCTCTCTGCTCAGTGGAAAGCCTGCTTCCCCGTCTCTGCCTGCCTCTCTGCCTACTCGTGATCTCTGTCTGTCAAACAAATAAATAAAATCTTAAAAAAAAAAAAAGATTACTTATTTGCTTTATTTTTATTTTTAAGATTTTATTTTTAAGTAATCTCTACACCCAGTGTGGGACTCAAACTCACAACCCCAGGATCAAGAATTACATGCTCTTCTGACAGAGCCAACCAGGTGCTCCTGGAAAGATTATTTAAATACAGTCTCACACCAGAAGTGTAAACTCTTAGCAGCACTGAGTATTATAGTTTCTTCAGTGATACCCTTTGTAAATTTTACTTGAGGTATACTAAATTTACTAACTGAAATGAACAAAATTTAAGAGTTCATGGTGGATAATTCTCTGAAGTTAAATGTAGAAATTTACAATAAGCTATTCACCATCTATGTCAGATATTGGAGCCTTAACCAGCATTCTTTTTTTTTTTTTAAAGATTTTATTTATTTATTTGACAGAGAGAGATCACAAGTAGGCAGAGAGGCAGGCAGAGAGAGAGGAGGGGAAGCAGGCTCCCTGCTGAGCAGAGAGCCCGATGTGGGGCTGGATCCCAGGACCCTGAGATCATGACCTGAGCTGAAGGCAGAGGCTTCACTGAGCCACCCAGGCACCCTTAACCAGCATTCTTAAAGGAGGTTCTGTTTTAAATTAGCTAAAGGTTCACTTGCAAATCAGTAAATATTTTTGGTTTGGATTGTTTTTGCTGAAAACATTTCTAAAATAAGTAGTATTTATGACTTAACCATGTATATTGAATTATAAGTATTTTGTTACTGATTTTCATGTTAATGTTTGAGGATTTTTCCATTTGTTTTTGTGATTATAATGTATTAGGTTGCTGAACGAGGAGTCAGGAGACCTGAGTTCTAATCCTGATTCTGCTTTTGTAAAGAAACCACCTAAACACTAACATTAGTTCACTTATCTTTAAAGTACATATAGTAGTGATCTATCTTAAAGAGACAACCCTAGGAGTAAAAAGCTTTGTGCATGAAAAATAAATCTTAAAAGTTGTTGCACTAAGAAAATAAGGATACTGGCTAATCAAAATTTATTACAGATTTTATTTATTTATTTTAAAAAATACTTATATTTTTTATAAGTCACTTATACTGAACTTATATAGTTCAGTGAGAAAGAGAGCATGAGCTAGCACAGGGGTTGGGTGAAAGGGATCAAGGGAGAGGGAGAGTCATAGGCAGACTCCCTGCTGAGCGTGGAGCCCCAGAGCAGGGCTTGATCTGATCTCATGACCCTGAGATCATGACCTGGGCTGAAACGAAGTCAGATGCCTGACTGTGCCACCCAGGTGTTCCTATTACTGCATTTTAAAGACATTTTAAACTACTTGCCTAAACTAGGACACTAGGTGCCATTTGACAAGAGACTTTGAAGCATCCATAGTGCTGATGACTTGAACTACGAACTCTTGATGTCCAGATTGCCTAAAATTTTCTTAAGGAATAAAGCACTCAGTGAATCAGTTCAGCTGATCAGTTGAACAAGTAAATTAGCATAGAGACTGTCCATTCCAAGAGGTTTTTTAACCAAGTTATTTCTGAAAGTCCTCTTAAAAGATTATTTTATTTTTTTTCTTTTAAAGGTAAGTCGTTCATCTTTGCTAATAGAACAGCCAGTGAAAAAAAGGCCTCTTTTGGATAATCAGGTGATAAATTCTGTATGTGTTCAGCCAGAGCTACAGAATAATGCAAAGCATGCAGATAATTCATCTGACACAGAGATGGAAGACATGATTGCTGAAGGTTTGTGGATTTTACTCAAGATACTGTTTAAATTGACTTTACCATTTGAAACAGGATATGGATTTTTATTCTACACATATTTTCATACACTAGGAAGCTATTCACTTTATTATTACATAATGCATTATTTAAGTGAAGTAAATGAAAAGCTAATCAGACTTTTAATGGCCACATCATTCAAATAGAAAGACTGATGTTTAATTTGCATAATGTCAATTTGACTTTTGAAGGAGTGTGGGAGGGAAAGTTCTACAGTGTATGAAAGTAAGTTAGAATTTTAGCATCAAAGCAATCAGTTTCCTGTCTTTTTTTCCTAAGCAGAGTTAACTAAATGTTTTACTGAGTTTGCTTAAAAATTTAAAGCTCTTGGGTTGTTTGGTTTTAGACTTTTCTGTATCCTGATGTTTGATGTCAGGTAGGTGTTACAGTTGTATTAAGGATCTACTTGTCAATCAAGAGATGATTAAATTTATTGAAAGAGGAAAATATCACTAAATCTTAATGGCAGAGATTTCCTTTTTTTTTTTAAGATTTTATTTATTTGACACAGAGAGAGACAGACAGTGAAAGAGGGAATACAAGCAGTGAGGGTGGGAAAGGGAGAAGCAGGCTTCCTGCCGAGCAGGGAGCCTTTGGGATCACCACCTGAGGGGAAGGAAGGCAGACGCTTAACTACTGAGCCATGCAGGTGCCCCCAGAGATTCATTCTTTATAGATGTCAGTATAATAGTGAAATACCCCAGAAAAGTCAGTTGTATACAAAACGACTATAGGAAAACAAACACAAATAAATGCAGAAGGGATATATTTTATTTTTTATTGATTCTGAGCATGGCCCTGTAATTGTGATATAGTTTAGTCAAATAGCATTTAGTATAGCCAGAGGGCTCTACAGTAGTCATTTAATTAACATCTCTGTCTAAGTAATTATCCTTAATATCTTAGTATATTCCATGTAAAATTAATTAAGTTTCACATGTTTATTGAGCATATACTATATGTGCCTGTACTTCGGTGAATTAAGCAAAATAGTATGCTTGTAAACAAAATAGTCTTTGCCCACGGTTTTCCTGTTTCTTCAAAGCAAGGCACCTCTGTCATTGTCAGTAAGTTATAAACTGTTGAAATGTATTCATCACTGGTTTACCTTTTATTTGAACTACAAAGAGTATGATAGTAGTATAAAATTTGGTTTTTACTGCTAACTTATATTGAGAGCAGTGTGATTTTTGCACTTTAAAAGAATGTTAACAATGAAAAATTTCAAACATACATAAATTAGAGTTCTATAATGACTCCTCGCTCACCCAGACTCAACATTGTTACCCAATTTCAAATATTATTTTTGCCATTCTAGCTTCATCTATCCCTTTTGTTTTTCTCCCTCCATTCCCCCTTCTCTTTCTCTATTGCCTTTCTCTTTATCTTTTCTTCCTTCCTTTCTGTTTAAAAAAAAAAACAAAACATAGTCCTCATTTCATTTTACTGGTATATAATTCATTATGCATTTCTAAAAAATGCACATTTTCTTATGTAACTATAATGCTACATCACACAAAACAATATTAACAGTAATTCTTTAGGGTCATCTAGTACCTGGTTCATATTGAGATTTCCTTAATTATATAATTGTATAAATTGTTATAAATATCCTTTTATAGTTATTTTTCTAATCAGTATCTAGACAATGAATACATTTTGGCTTTTATTATGAACTTAATTTCATTTAATTCCTGAATACTTTGTTATGCATAGTATTTTATCTGAGAAAATGTTTCATTTGAGATGAAGAGTAGTAAAGGTGAATATGCAGAGTTTTTTTGTTTGCTTTGTTTTTTTCTTTTCTTTTTTTGGTTGTGGGGAGGGTCAAAGGGAGAAGGAGAGAATTTCATGCAGGCTCTATCCCTGGCATGGGGCCTAATTCGAGGCTTGATCTCACAATCCCAGGAGCATGACCTGAGCCAAAATCAAGAGTTGGATGCTTAGCTGACTGAGCTACCCAGGTGCCCTGCAGGGATATTTTTTTCCCTTGCCTATAACTACAAGAAGTGTATAAATCAAAGTGCTAAGCTAAAAAGCATATATAATGTGCCCTATTGTGTGACACATTGGAGAAAAATGGAAAACTGGTTAGGAAGCTTCACAGCATATGTCATGATACTCATGGTTTATAATATAATAGACATATAGCCTATGTTAGACTGTGGTTGAACCTGAGAGGAGCTTTTGATCTAGTAGGAACTAGTGAATTTAAGATAACTAAGGAGTAACATGTGGTAAGTTTTAAATGAATTGTATAGATGGTAAGAACTTGGGACCTAAAAACTGACTTTAAAACCAATTGATCAACCACGCTGTGGTTTTAAAACCACAATGAGGTATCAGCTCACACCAGTCAGAATGGCTAATATCAAAAAGACAAGAAATAGCAAGTGTTGGAGAGAATGTGGAGGAAAGGGCGCCCTCATGCACAGTTAATGGCAATGTAAATTGGTGCAGCCACTCTGGAGAATAGTATAGTGGTTTCTCAGAAAACTAAAAAAAGATGTACCATATGATTCAGTAATTCCACCTCTGGGTATTTACCCAAAGAAAACAAAAACACGTATTTACAAAGATATATGTACCCCTATGTTTGCTGCAGCATTATTTACAGTAGCCAAGATATGGAAGCAACCTAAGTGTCCATCATCAATAGATGAATTAATGAAGATGTGGTATATATACACAATGGAGTATTTCTTAGCCATAAAAAAGAATGAAATCTTGCATCTGTGACAACATGGACGGACCTATAGGTTATTACGCTAAATGAGATAAGCCATACTGAGCAAGACAAATACCCTATGATTTCACTCATGTGGAATCTAAAAAATAAGACAAACAAACAAATAACAATAGAAAGAAGCAGACTTATAAATATGGAGAACAAACTGGTGGTTGCCGAAGGAGAGGTGAGAAGATGGGTGAAATTGGTGAAGGAGATTAAAAGGTACAAACTTCCAGTTATAAATAAGCTACAGGGTTGAAAAGTGTACAGGATAGAGAATATAGTGACTAATATTGTAATATACTTGTAACAAGTATTTCATAATGAATATAATTGCTGAATGACTACCTTGTGCACCAAAGAGTAATTTTAAATATTACATGTCAAGTATATTTCAATTTAAAAAAAACAGGTTGATGGAATGTTCTGAATATGTCTGTTAAATTCATCTGGTCCAGTATGTCATTACTGTCGATTATATCCTTTATGTTTGTTATTAACTGTTTTATGTATTTGGGTGCTCCTTGTTGGGTGCATGAATAATTACAGTTGTTATATCTTCTTGTTGAATTGTCCTTTCATTATAGTGTCCTTTGTCTCTTCTTAGTCTTTGTTGTAAAGTCTCTTTTATCTGATTGCTGTCCCAGCTTTCTTTTGACATCCATTTGCATGATGTTTCTCCATCCCCTCACTTTCAATCTACAGGTGTCTTTCTGTCTGACATGAGTCTGTTGTAGGCAGCATATAAATGGGTTTTGTTTTTTATCCACTTTGTGATCGTATGTCTTTTGATTGGAGTGTTTAGTCCAGTTACATTCAAAGTAATTATTAATAGATATGTACCTGTTGCCATTTTGTTACTTGTTTTATGGTTGTTTCTGTAGAACACTTGAAAAGAATGCAAACTGGTACAACCACCATGGGAAACTGTATGGAGTTTCCTCAAAAAATTAAAAATAGAACTACTCTATAGTCCAGTAATAGCACTATTAGGTGTTTACCCCGAAAAAACCACCAATTCAGAAGGATACATGCACCCCTGTATTTATTGAATCATTATTTACAATAGCCAAACTATGAAAGCAGCCCAAGTGTCCATCAATGGATGAATGGATAAAGAAGATGTGGTATATACATATAATGGAATATTACTCAGCCATAAAAAAGAATGAAATCTTGCCATTACAACAACATGGATAGAGTTAGGGAATATAATGCTGTGTAAAATGAGTCAGAGACAGATACCATATGACCTCACTCATGTGGAATTTAAGGAACAAACAAGCAAAGGGAAAAAAGAAAGACTAAGAAACAAACTCTTAACTATAGAGAACAAACTGGCTACCAGAAGGGAGGTAGGTGAAATAGAGATGGGGATTAAAGAATATGCTTATGGTGGTGGAAAACAACGACAACAAACCTGGCTTTATTGCCAGTTTGCTAAGTTTCCTTTAGAGATGGGATTTGACCTGGGTCTTGGATGATAAATCATAGATAATAAACAGGAAGAACATTTCAGGTTGGAACCATGAATAAATGTACAAAGGATGTTCACATAACTCTAGGAGGGGACAGCAAGGAGTAGACTGTGGGCTTAGAGAAATAGAAGTTAGACGATAAAATCAGATTCTAGAGTATTTTGGATATTTGACTGAGTTGTTAGGAATTATCTTGTCAAGAGGATGGTTACTGAAGATTTTTAGACAGATTAAATGAAAAGAATGTTTTTGGAAACTGCTGGTAATCTGTAGGATGAATATAGGTTTGGTATGTAATTGATACTTGTAGTTATAGTGGGAAGAGGAAGGAAAGGGCATATGGAAGACAAGGCAAAGGGTAGTTTCACAGGGTAAGTTACCAGAGTAAAGAAAAGGAAGATTTAAAGATGATTAATCTATGCGTTGAGTAGTAAATAAGCCAAAGAGATCTAATGCATAGTGTAATGAATATAGACAACAGTATTGCTTAGAGACTAAAACTTAAGTATTCCAGTCACTAAAAAGAAAGGATAATTATGTAAAGCGATAGAGGGTGATGGAGGTGCTAAATATTGCTACAACAATAAGCATAATATGTACCAAATTAACACATTGTACAATTAAATTTGCACAATGTTATAAGGTAAATATAGTCAAAAAAGATTAATCTGTTTCACAGTGGAGCTTTATTTACATAGAGTATGCCAAAATTTCCCAAAGTAATTTATAAGGTGTTTCTATTAATGTATGTTTTAATGTTTAGTTTATGGGAAGTCGTATAGAGTGAAATGGCAAAGTCATTTGTTTACTGTTATTAGTAGTAAATACAGTTTAATTCAGTACTTTAAAACTTAGTGTAAGAATTATTCTCTTTTTAGAGAATAGTTTCTATTTCTATTTGGACTGGTTCTATAACTAGTATCTCCAACCAGTAGACTGTGATTACCAAAAGATCTTTTGTCTCCCATGGTAAATCATATTGATCATGATTTCTATCTTATTGCCTCCCTCTTTTGCTTCATACCATTAAGTGACCTCACTTAAAAAAGAGTGACCTCTTTTTTTTTCTTAAACATTTTCTTTTTTTTTTTTTAGATTTTATTTATTTATTTGACAGACAGAGATCACAGGTAGGCAGAGAGGCAGGCATAGAGAGAGGAGGAAGCAGGCTCTCAGCAGAGCAGAGAGCCTGATGCGGGGCTCGATCCCAGGACCCTGGGATCATGACCTGAGCCGAAGGCAGAGGCTTTAACCCACTGAGCCACCCAGGCACCCCATTAAGTGACCTCAAGTCTTAAGAAAATTAAAAAGTAACTACTCCTCCCACACAAAAAAATGGGACATCTCTTAGTTAGGATATATGTTTGGCCACTCCATTAGAAACCCAGAATAATAATTGATTAAATAAGGTAGAAGTTTAATTTTTGCCCAAAGGCATGCAGATGTTGAACACCTAAGATGTCAGCATGTTACAGTTCTCTCGTCCCTAGAATGTTGCTTTTGTTTCCAAGATAGCTAATTTTCATTTTCACATTCTAATCAGTGAGATGGGAGAAAAGGACACCACCTGGAATTTGCAGGCATTTTCGTTCACATGTCATGGATGGCTACACCTAGGGCAGTAACTGTAGTTTTTATTTTAAGAGCTGAAATTTAGGATTTTGTTACTGTGGGAGAAAAGCAAAGAATGGATGTTGGAGAATTACCAGCTGTCTATGCCATAGACTTCCATCTTTATTACCTAAAGCAACAGTTTTTTGTCTCTGTAATTTTTTTTTAAAGATATTATTTATTTATTTGACAGAGAGAGATCACAAGTAGGCAGAGAGAGAGAGAAGCAGGCTCCCTGCTGAGCAGAGAGCCCGATGTGGGGCTTGATCCCAGGACCCTGGGATCATAACCTGAGCTGAAGGCAGAGGCTTTAACCCACTGAGCCACCCAGGCGCCCCTGTCTCTGTAATTTTTTATTCACAAATGTCAAAAAGTAGTCTTGGTAATACCAAATTTGTTAAAATTCTGACAAACATGAGAACAGGGATTTTTGAATGTTAACGTTCCTCTTTTCTTTATGAGAAATAAAACTGATGTTCATTTTTTGTTACGTTGTCTGTCCTTAGACCATACCTGTTTGGATCTCCCTTCTCTCACCAGCAAAAACACATTCTTCTCCTTTGTAAGGAATTCTAACCTTTCAATATCAAGTATTACATATTGCTACCTTAGTGAATGAATACAGGCTTTTTAAAGCTTTCAGTATGGTCTGGAAATGGAACAACTTGACTAGATTCTTTGGGGCCAGACTGGTGGCATTGGTGGTGGAGTGAGAGGTCCTGTCTCCTGTCAGATCAAGTTACAAGCATGACAAAGTGAAAACAAAGCTGGAAATTATGACATCAGTTCCTGGGAATGTGTTGTTGAGCCGCAATTGGGTAAAAGCCATTTCTAGGTCATTGGAAGGAGCAATTCTAATTTTACTTGTTTTGAGACTCTTTCTTATTGCTACTCACCAGATAACTTGCTTATGAAGGTAGTCTTGAAAAATTTTTTTTATAGTGAACTCTTGCTAGTTCATGATTTGATCAGTCATGTTGGTATATTTGGATGTCCCTTGGAACTTCAGATTATTTCACAGTATGTTTTTTAGTAGTTCTTGCTGTCTTATCTCGACTTAGCACTTTGCTGTTTGCTTCTTTAGTAACACTAGGATAATATGCTTAAATTTTCTGAGTACTTGTCATCCATGTCTACATTTCAGAGTCCCTTTCTTCATTTTTTTTTTTTTTTAAGATTTTATTTATTTGACAGAGACACAGCAAGAGAGGGAACACAAGCAGGGGGAGTCGGAGAGAGAGAAGCAGGCTTCCTGCTGAGCAGGGAGCCTGAGCAGGGCTCAATCCCAGGATCCTGGGATCATGACCTGAGCCAAAGGCAGACACTTAAATACTGAGCCACCCAGGTGCTCTTGTATCTGTATTTTCTACTGTACACTGCAGACCTTTGAAAATGTTCTCTTACATGCTCCTCTAAAATCCAGCATACCAAAAGTTTAGCTTCTTTTTGAAGTTATCCTCATTTGCTCCAACTACAATTAAGTATTCTCTGCTATGTATCTTCATAGCACCATGCACCAAAATTCATATCCTGCACAGTACTTTTTGAGAGCCTTCTTCCTGAAGGTTTTGCCTTATTCATCTTCATTTCTTTTACACTGCTCAATAAAGTTATTTGCCCATTTTAAGTATGTTGGATTTCAGCAAGATGAACCTTTAAAAATGCATTGCTTATTTATACAGCGATAACTCCATAAAATGTTTATGGAGGAGTAAGAGGGAATTGATGGCTGCAGTTGTTTTGGGGGTATTTTCCTTGCCCCAATGGCTATCCATTGCAAAGTTAAAAGATCATTCCTTTAAGTTTCCTGGAGGGACTGAACTAGCTGTATCCAACTGAAGTAGATGCTAAAAGAAAATCTGCCACAATTAAATTTTTGAAAGTTTTTTCCTTTGTTTCTTTTTTAGAGACATTAGAAGAAATGGACAGTGAGTTGCTCAAGTGTGAATTCTGTGGGAAGATGGGATATGCTAATGAATTTCTCCGGTCAAAACGATTCTGCACTATGTCCTGTGCCAAAAGGTATTTCTATTTCCTTGACTTTCCTAAAGCGAAAACAAACAACCATTGTAAGAAACCCAGAAAACTTGTAGAGTTTACGAGCAGCCAAAACTAGATACTATAATATAGAGGAAGAATATCAAATAGGCATTATCTGGAGCTACTTTGATAATCATTTTAGTTATTAAATTTTGCTCTGTAAGAGTTACATATTCATAACACTTACAGTGAGTTTTATAGCATATTCTAACATAGAAGTAGCAATCTCCTGGCAAGAATATGCTTAGGAGAATGTCTCCTGTGAACTAGTCCTTAAGGTATCAAAACAGTATTTGTTTTATCACCTCATTGTTTGATCAGTATGAAAATACCAGGATTTAAACTGGTTTTGATTTGTTTTAAACTGTTTTCATTATATTCATATTATGAATATACTATATTCCTTATATTCATATCTCTTCATATGTTACTCCTGTTTATCCTAGGTTTTTAAGTGGGACAGCTGCGGCACAAGTTCCCCACATTGTTAAATCATCAGAGAGCAAAATAGGTCTTTTCTAAATCTATTTTCAATAGTAATTTTAGAGGCAAACCATATTCATAACTAAAGAAGTGTTCAGTATCTTCCTTGTTCTCATCACAGGTTTAGTTTACATTAAAAAAAACTCTGATTTTAATAATCAGTCCTAATATAGGTATTGACCATGGAGGTGAAGTGTATGTACAGATTATTTTGAAGTTTGTTCTCTGTTCCAGAAAGCGATTATTCTCTCAAAGAATAGAAGATCTTAATTGTATGTAGGAATTTTCTTGCATGAACATATTATATTGTATGGTGCCACTACAAGATACTTAGTAAAACTTAAGTTAAAAAATAATAAGAGTATTTTCCTCCAAAAATGGCTTCATTTGGTTTCTTAGTTAGTTGTCAGTCTTTTATTTACATATTATCTCATGTTATTGACAGCCCTAACCGAGTTACATAACTCCCGTTTTAACTTGGGAGTTTTCCAGTTTGCATACACCACAAAAAAGATGAGTGGCTCTCTGATTCTAAATGATTAAAACTCTGAGGGAAAAAGATGGCCTTTCAGAATATTTTAAATGTTTTGACTGTTAAATATTTTAGAACATTTAACACTACCATCACTCCTCCCAGAGGTGATTGATTGCTGAGTTGTCAAGTTACTATACCTTTACGTGAACCTCTTTAGGGGTGAGGGATCCTAATATAAGGGAAATGCAGATGAGAAAGGAAGGAGGAAAGGGTAAATTAGGTCAAAGAACCGCTATCTACATGTCTGCCTTGGATATCTAAATATTTAGGGACTGAATAGCAAGTGTAGGGTTAGTCTCTATTCTCTAGTCAGTGGGGAAGGATGTTTTGTAGATTGCCGTGACTGGAAATCAGAAACCTATAGAGCTCTGTGCACAGACCAGCGTATTGAACGCAGCAGAAGCTTATTGAGTTGTTTTAGGGTAAAATGAAGTGGCCGTTAGGGCACTTAAAAAAAAAAAAAGTTTTTAGGGAAAAAAAAAACCAGCTTATTCATTTTCATAGTACTCCTTACTTCCACCTCCTGATATTGTCATAAAACATAGATGAGGAATATTTATTTTGATATCTGTATATTGGTCCTAGAATAGTTATCAATAGCAGTGGCAGTTCTATATGTGTAAAAGAGGAACTATATGTATTTTTCTTTGCCTTTCTTTAGCTTTTCAGAAATTCATTTCTTAGATTATTTCTTTTCGCTCTTCTTTCTAGGGAAGGGGTTGGCAAACTGTACCCAGGCCAAATCCTTCATGTAGCCTATTTTTGGATGGTGCCTGAGCTAAGGATGGTTCTTAAATTTTGAGATGGTTGGAAAAAAATGAAAAGAAGAATAATATTTCATAACAACATGAAAATTATGTGAAATTCAAATTTTGGTCTAAGTAAAATTTTATTACAACACAGCCATGCTCATTCATTATTGTTCATGGCTGCTTTCATGTTAACGGTTGCAAAGTGGAGTAGTTTTGACAGACACTTGTATTGTCCACAAAGCTTAAAATACTTAGTGTTTGGCCCTTTGTAGAAAAAGTCTGCCTGCCCTGTTCTAGGCCTGGAAACCCAGTAAACAGCATAAGACTCATGCCTTATAAAGATCTATATTAAAAACTACTAGTCTGTTTTGATAAAATGAAAATACTCTTTCAGCTAATTTTAAAGAATTAGGTGTATTTGAATTTCGTGAATAGTGAGAACTATGAATTCCTTGTATAACTCCGAAATCTTAATGTTACAATATTGTCACTCTTTGATTTCAGTAATATTTGAAAAATCTTTTACTAGCCATTTGAGATTTCCCCTTCTTTACTCTGTTAACTTCTTTATATTAATCTCTCTTCAGAAATGATTTTGAGAAAACCCAAGTGTGAACATCTACATAATTATTTTCTCCTGAACATTGAATTATTTTGCAAAAAATCGGTTATCCTCTGTATTTTTCACGAGGTTTCCCAGCATCATACTGTTAATAGAAGAAAATATCAGCACCTTGTTATAGGTGTCAGTAATGTATTGAGAGCGATATTATTGAAATTTATAGCCATTTTTTGACTGTCAGCATAAGTAAATCTGTTGAACACTATGGTTTACTTTCTGAGGTATTACAGTCCTTAATGAAGTATTTGGCACTTACTGATTCACAAGTGCATTTTAAAGTCATAATTAAATACTAAATGGGGTGTTCCATCTATCACTTAATATTTTTTCTTACTTGAATTTCTTAGGTACAATGTTAGCTGTTCTAAAAAATTTGCACTTAGTCGTTGGAATCGTAAGCCTGATAATCAAAGTCTTGGGCATCGTGGCCGTCGTCCAAGTGGCCCTGATGGGGCAGCAAGAGAACATATCCTTAGGCAGGTCTGTAGAAACCTTGCTTCAATGTACTATACCCTTTTCCGAAATGCAAGGAAAGTGCAATGCTGTATTTTACTTGTACTACATTTTCCAGCTTCCAATTACTTATCCATCTGCAGAAGAAGACTTGGCTTCTCATGAAGATTCTGTTCCATCTGCTATGACAACACGCCTGCGCAGGCAGAGTGAGCGGGAAAGAGAACGTGAGCTTCGGGATGTGAGAATTAGGAAAATGCCTGAGAACAGTGACTTGCTACCAGTTGCACAAACAGAGCCATCTATCTGGACAGTTGATGATGTCTGGGCATTCATCCACTCTTTGCCTGGTATGTAATTCACCACTTGGGCCTTATATTTCTTGTGCATTGCCACACAGGAATGATGTTAGATCCATCTGCACCTATTGTACAAGAGGGCTACAGAAGTACTATGTATATATATTAATTGAATGGCATTTGCTATTGAAATATGATCTGTTTCCTCTTGCTTATTCCCTCAGCACAACTGGGTATTTTCTCATACCCCCCAAGTCGATAAAAACTGACTAGTCCTGCTTCTGCTGTGACACCTCAGCCGGTGAAGATCTTAAAGGTGCTCTCTTCTCTTCAGTCTGATTTCTCTCGAGAGGTCAGTAGAGAGATTGAGTCAGACACTTCTTCCCTTCTGCTCTTCTATTTTTCTATTCTATTTCTTCTTTATTTCCTAATTTAACCTTTTTAAAATAAAATAAGAGAGACTATATATATATATTTTTAATTTTTGAAAGCTAATCAAGACCTTTTAGAATATAACATTTTGGTTTCTTTTTTAAAAAATCAAGCTGGTTCTTTTAAAGGGAGCTGCATTCCTTGATTCTTTTCAATAAGTAGACATCAAGAACCCTTCTAAAATTTGATTTTTTAAGTAGACAACTAAGATTCAGTTATGATAGTCCATTCCAATATTGAGGTTAACTTTCTTATTTATGTTTTTCTGCTCTCTCATTTTGGTAGTCTTTCCATCAGCTTAATTCTTTATGTTCTTTATCTTTTTTTCTTTAACGCAGCAGTCTTTTATATCTCCTTTCTCCAAGGGGCTGGTTGCTAAAGATAACTGCACTATTGCTCATGATGAGACCCACACTGATTATGTGTGTTAAGACTATATTTTTTTAAATCAGCAAATCTTACTCATTTTGACCTTATGAATGTGGAAAACAAGATGTTTGCTCCATTTTGATTTTATTGTGAATCACACTATTCTCTTGATAGAATATATCCCCTTTGAACTCTATAGACTTACTAAAATTAATCCAGCTATTTTTGCTGATTAATCTTTCAGTGAAGATAACTACTCTCTCAGAAGCAAACTTACAGTTAATGTGCTGAGTAAAGAAAGAATATTCAGAACTATTAACTGCTTTAAAAAAAAAACCTATCTGCCATTTTACCTTATATAAACAGAATTCTATGACAAATTATTTTTTCAGTAGCTTGTTTCAGAAATGTTCAATAAGTTTTTTTTTTTAAACAAGATATGGTCACTTTTAAGGAAAGATTGCAGTTGTTTAAAGAGAGGATACATTTTTCATGGAAGATTTTTAAATACGCACCTTTGGAAACTTAGGTGTGAAGTAAGTGCTAACCATATAGATTTTGAACCTGCTTTAAAACCGATATATTAGAAGATGATGAGTCTTAACTGGTTGTGGTTTTAATATTTAATGACATAAATTTTAGTTTTTAGACCAGTCTAGATACCTTGAGAATTAACACTGGAATCTCTAATGATTCCTTGGCATTGGACTTTGATTCTGTCATCTTCAGAAGTAGTCTCACTCTTCCACCTGGGTGGTGTGAGCTGTTAGCTCGATTTCTCCTTTGGGGGTACTATTTCCTTTCCTTTGGGGAGGAGCATTGGTTCATATCCTGAGGAAAGTGATTGGTCAAATAATTACCAAATAATAGGTATCTGATTCCTCTATCATTTCATATGCATTTTTTTAGGGCTAATTTTCTGACTTTCCCCAATATCCATTTGCTAGGAGGTTACTCTTGGCTGCTGTATTAGAACAAAGGCTGAACTCCTTTGTCTCATTCTTGCTTCATTTCAGTTTAAAAAAACCATTGCTTATATTTGAGATGCTTATCTTAGTTCATCAAGATACAATTTTGTTGCCAGTTGTTTAGAGAACATTACTTATCATTAAAGGGAAACTGCTTTATAAAATTTAGAATTGCTTGGTGCTATGTAAGAGTCTCTTTTCCTTTAACTGATTAAATGGGAGTACTTCCAAACTCCTTTGACGGGCTAAATAATAGGCTTATTTGTGTGATCAGTTATAGCTTCCTTCTGAGTGTTTCTCTCTGAATAATCCCTAAGGCCTAAAGTAAATCTTGTATCAGAAAATGCTTTTGTCTTCATTTCTCTATGCTCCTCTGGCCTTTATAAACGTCTTTTGAGCCTCTTTCAGGCTCATTCTGGGCTGTGTTGTTTTTCTTTCCCCAAGTAGTCTGCTTCCAACCTTTTCTCATAGAATGAACAAGCTTACATATTTTGTAATCTCATGTATTTTCTTTGTTTCCATCTGAGACGGGCATCCCTCTTTCATCAGGGCACCTATATTTACTTATAGAGTTTTTTCTTTGTATAATGTCATCTTGTGAACCATCCTGCCGGGACCATATTAGAGCTGTATGCTGTGTATCTCATCTCAGAGTTGCTACCACAGTGAAAAATTACATTCTTCTGGGGGTGCCTGGGTAGCTCAGTCAGTTGAGTGTCTGACTCTTGGTTTTGGCTCAAGTTGTGATCTCAGGGTCTTGAAATTGGAGCCTGCTTAAGATTCTGTCTCCTCCCCTCTGTCCACCCTCCCCCCCGCAATGTGCACATGCTCTCTCTCTAAATTAAAAAAATATATATATTTTCTTCTAACTTTTGTGCATTAAAAGGTTCTCTATGGGAATGATTATTCTCAATTAACTGCAGTTATCTTCTTAACTTGTTACAGTGCAAAGGTCAGTTTATTCTGTACTTATTAATTTGTGAATCTGTAGTAGATTTGGTTTCTCTGTAGGAATATAAAATAGGAATTCACCTAAAAACATATGACTGTTGGTTTTCATAATGCTACATTAGGACTTGTTTCTTATGTAATATTAAGTGGCAAGTGATATATTTTCACCAGCCTGAGATCATTTCTGTGCAGAGTGTTTGGTTTTGGGTTTAGCTGGAAAAATGCCTGGACACTGCAAAATTCATTTGGGACTCATCCAGTTGCTGAGGTCCATGCCCATCCGGATAGCTGCTTCTGGTGACATAAAACCAGCAATGCTGACTGGTTGCTGCAGTTGGGATATGTTTTGTACAAGTCCCTGGGGCACCGTCATTTTAGAGAAGTAGATTCTAATGTCAGAAACTCATTGAATTTCTAGCTTAGTATACCTTGAGCATCTAAATATTTTTTGAAAATTTGTTTTTCTTTAATGAGTTTCAGAAAAATAATTGCTTTTGCCTAGCCCCCCCCCCCCCCCGCTTTTTAAAAGATTTTATTTATTTATTTGACAGAGATCACAAGCAGGCAGAGAGGCAGGCAGAGAGAAAGGGGGAAGCAGGCTCCCTGCGGAGCAGACAGCCTGATGTAGGGCTTGATCCCAGGACCCTGGGATCATGACCCAAGTTGAAGGCAGAGGGTTTAACCCACTGAGCCACCCAGGTGCCCCCCCTTTTCTTTTTAAAGTAATTTTATTTTTTCATTTCTATACTAATGTATAACTAATCTTTGTTGTGGTTGGCTTATGGAAGTTGTGATCTAAAATTCTTAAGATAATGCATTCCTCCATGATCATGCTGTTTCCTGAAACATTTTTTGTTCTTTATCATTCTACTAATACATTTACTTATCACAAGAAGACATTTGACAACCAAAAGACATCTCCCAGTACAGAGGAACAACAGATGCGATATATTTCCTTAGGGAAAACTCCTTGTTTCTATTCCCAAATGTAGCTCTTAACAGTCCTCATTACTTCTCATTGCTCCTATTTTCTGAATCTAAGTAAGTCCCGCCCTGTCTTTCTCTCTCTTCTTTTCTTTCCTGTGTTCTTGTAAGTAAGACTGAAGAGAGAAGAACATTAGTTCTTTCATAAAAAGAAGGATGAAGTCACAACTAGATGCAAGATTAGTCAGTTTTGTCTGCCCAGTTTTGAGAGCTACCTCTGGGAAAAGAAAGGGAGCTTTTCTATGGTGAGTAATCCCATTTTAACTATATAATTTCTTTTATATGGTAAATGGGCAAAAACCGTAACATTCTGCTTAGGGTACTTTTGAAGTGTCAGTTTTTAAGTCTGGAAATTAAAATAGAGAAGTTGAAAAGCTGGTTGCTATACATATGAAACAGTAAAGAAACAACTAACAGAGAAGATGGGAAAAGAAATAACCAAGAGAAAAGAGGGCCATACAGCTGAATACAGAAGAAAGTGTATCACTCTTACAAATAGCTCCTCCGTAGCAGATCCTGTTTTTGTTTATTGTTTGTTTATTAACTCATCCAGTCCTCGACTTATGCAGAAATGGATGTATCCAGCACCTAACAATGCTTTGTGCTTGGTACCCGGGTTATAGGGATGACATTATTATCTTACGTAAGCAAGTGGATGACACATTTGCAGTAGAAAGGATAATCATTCTAGCAAAGTTGGGCTCTCCAGTGGTGTAATGTAACCATTTCTATTACTTGTTATCTTTTTATTTTCTCATAGAATGCTGATTTGAGTAAAATAGACTTGAAGCTGTTAGTTTTTACTCTTAAATTCATTTCTATAATTTCACTGTCTCTCATAAGGAAGCTTCCCCATTATTGCATTCTCTCCTTTCTTGGTTCCTTAACTCATTATCTTCCCTGGTTGTTTCTTTATCCTTAGTGGGGAAGTTTATTGAATAACCTGGCTGTGGAAAATTTGGTAGACAGTAAAAACATTTGAAGTTGAAGTAGATGTTAGTATTGTTACCTGCTAAATCACCTGGTTTACACTGAGAGATAAGGTATTATTTGGCAAGAGATGAGGGGGCAAGTTCATAATTTCAGTGGGAATTTGTTTTTTTTTTATCAAAAGTGGAGACAAATCCAGTGATTTGAAGTTGGTATTACAAGTCAAGAAGTGTAATACATTTCAGCAGCATTGCAGTAGATTGATACTATGACCTTGTTGGTTTGGTTCTTTCACGAATGAAAAATAAAAATGTTCTACTACATGTACTTGGCAATTGAAAGTTGTAAATTAGAATAAGGTACGAATAATAATGAAAGTGGTACTCTGGTACTTGAAAAAATATTTCTAAATGGTTACTCAAATGACAGAACATTGTATTTTATTTCTCTACACCTGTATGTGAAGGGTATATTATACAAAGAAAAGTTCATGAGGTACAGTAACTAGTTAATCCAAACTTGTTATATATGTGGCATGCTTTGAGGTGATACCATTGTCTTTTTTGTCAAGGTATGTTATATCTGAACTGATAAATCTACATTTCTCCTGACTCTAATTATTTCTATAATAATAATATTTTTAGAACAAGAATTCCAAGTAAATTGCTTTACTTGAATTTTGAATTAATTTTTATTTTCAGAATGCCAAGAGATACTCTGTTCTTCAGGAGTGAACCCAAGACTACCATAAATAAATTTCATTTGTTTCTCAGCCAGTATTTCAGATACTCAGACCCACTGAGAACCTAACTGTGACTGATAGAAGTAACATCTAATTGTTATGTATTAATGCTAACTTCCTTCCTCTAATCAATTCCAGGCTGCCAGGATATTGCAGATGAGTTCAGAGCACAGGAGATTGATGGACAGGCCCTTCTTTTGCTAAAAGAAGACCATCTTATGAGTGCAATGAATATCAAATTAGGCCCAGCTCTAAAGATCTGTGCACGCATCAATTCTCTGAAGGAATCTTAACAGGATCATGAGGCTGTGAGAAAACAGCGGTTTTTACTCTTCTTAAACAGACTTGTAAGGTAAAGGCTCAAGTTGGCCTAGAATATTATCATACATTGTGGTGGATAGCCAAGCACATTGGAATCTCCACATCAAAAGCTGACATTTCTTCTACAGATATAATTCATCATACATTTTCATAAGTAGCCTACATTGGTAAAATTGCTTTTACAGGTTACATGCAACAATGAAAGACTGATATAGAGGGCCATGATATTTTTCAAAGAAACATGTTATACTAGATAATTTTTTAAAGGTGATGTTTATCGTTAATATAAAGAATCCTTTTAAAAATAATTTAATGATTTACATTTCTCCTGTTTTGATTCGGTTTTCTTATACATTTTTCTACCCTGTAAGTTTTCTATAGGTTGTCATGAGAGATATAATTTAGGAGTAATTTAGGACTAGTATAGGAGTCCAGTGACTGGAATTGTATGCAATGAGATATCAGTGTGCATTTAAAAAATATGTCTGTTAGACAATTGCTTTGTCTATAAAAAAGCATTGCATTCTAGCATGAATAATATTGATCTGGAAGTCAGAAGAGTTGGTTTCTATTCCAAACTTGACTAAGAATTTGGTGTGGCTGAGAAAGTTGGTTTTCCTCTTAGTTTTTGGACATTTAGACCAGTGGCTCTCAGCAGAAGTCAGTTTTGCTCCCCAGGGGACATTTAACAATGTCTAGGGACATTTTGGTTGTCATAGCTTGGAAGGGTTGGGTAGGGTTGTTATTGGCATCTAGACCGTGGAGGACAGGGACGTTACTAAATATCCCACAGTGCTCAGGACGGTCCTTCAAAACAAAGATTTATTGGGTCCAAAATATCAAGTAGTGTTAAAGCTCGGAAACCTGATGGAGGAGTGGTAAATGTTGCTCTTTTTTACCCAAAGGAATATTTTGAAAACGTGGGGCACAATAAGGAATACATGATACAGTGTAAGTATTTCAGATAGCAGATGTTCAAGTATTTTTCCTAATTTTACCCATCCTAGAAAAAAGGGGAAAGTCCACTAAATCGACCTGTAAAATAAGGACTAGCATACATATAATTTGACTCTCAGAAAGTACAGATTTCACATTATCTTTCATACCTGCTCCTCTGCACTGATGAGGGCATACTGTGATTATACCTTATGAACCAGTGCATAGCCTTTACAAGTAGTCCAAGCTACTTGGCCCAACAGAAGTTTTTAGTGGGTATGTGGTTGGTCTTGGATTTTTTTCTAACCTTGAACATGCTGGGTCTAGCTAGAATACACATTCCTTTTTCCTTGACTAAACCCTTGCATGCTTCCTACAAAGTACCCACCAAGTAATATCTCTTGGATTATCAGACCTAATTTTGTATGTATATGTTTTAGGGAAAAAATTTTTAAAGTAAAATTTTTCACTAAATAGTGTCCTATCAGAATTATGACAATAAAATAGTTGTTGTGGGAGCCGTGAGAGCCTTATAGTCCTGGACATAAAAAAAAATTTTAATATTTGCCACACGATGGAAACGTTTTAAAATAGAAGGAACATACACAGATACTTCGCAGAAGTTCAGTAAGTGGGGAAGAGTCCATGGGTTTCAGTCATTGTCACTGCTCTCTTTTCAAAAAGATTGTGTTGAGCTAGTAGAGGACTAAAGATGTCATTAAAGACATCACAGATATTTATCTTTTGGCTTTGTGTACATTAGAAAATGTTGATTATTTTTATACAAAAATACAGCGGGTAATTTTTTTAATCTTTAGATGCCTCTTGTTTGAATGTATGCTTTGTGGGATTCTTTTGTGTAGTAATGTTTTAAAAAAAAGATGTTTACTGATAGTTACGTGTAGGATTAGAAGGTGTAATATAGTGTAAGGCTCATGTTCCAGACCTACAATAGCTTGTAGTCTATGTCACATATTTCCTTATATCACATTTTTAATTGGATTAAAGATTCAAGGAAAGGCAGGTACTCTATAGTTAGTTTTCATTTGTTAGCAGTTAATCGTTATGACAGAGTTGTCATATGCTTGACTTTCCCCTGTCATCTTCCAGTTTCAGAACACAAGTATAGGCTGAGCATTAGTAGGAGATGGTCCACTGTAGGGGGGCATGGAGGGCACAAAGGAAAATCTCCCCCTGGAAGTAAAACTTTTTCATAGATAATCCACAAGCAATTGATTATTTGGGGATAAACTCCCCCAGCAATAATGATTATCTCCCATTACTATTTATTTATAGCCTTTAAGGTATTTACTTTGAACGATGTACAGGTTCTCCTTTTATTTACTCCCTTTTCTTGTATCAGTCATTAGATACTAACTGAAAGCCCCTGTGCCTAGCACTGTGTTAAATATCCAAGAAAGCTTACAGGAAGGGGGATTTCCATTTGATGAGAGCACCTTATAATCTTAACTCTTGTAAATCTCAAAAGTAGTCCAGATCTTCTCTTGTCCTCACTCAAAACATACCTAGAAAATATACTTAAGTTTTTCAAGTGAGCTATTTTATTTAGAAATGGCTCATTTGCTCAACTGGTAGTTTTCCCTATTGATCCATCTGTTTCTTTCTAGACATTTTAAAATCAGAGCTTCAGTTATATATGATGGGTATGGATGATAACACTGGGCATGCACCTCTCTCCCTAAGTTCTAAGCACAGTTCTGGTATGAATTAGGTGGGGAGAGTGTTATTTTCTTTTTCCTTCATGCTACTAATTGTTTTAGGATTTTCACTGAGGAGAAGGAATGACAAAAAGGGGACATGGGAAGTTCTTCCTATTTTTGCTACCTAAGTTTGCATTTTCTGACTTGTTTAAACTGATGCACTCTTTTCCCATTTAGGGAAATTAAACCTCCACATTTCAATTTTTATTTGCTTTAAGCCATGTGTTCCTAAAAAAATAAACACACTGAGAGAGCTGGTTTGTAAATGTTTTTACATGACACGAATTTTCATCAAGCCTGGTGTAGGCATGTGTCTGACAAGCCATGCAGCTTGGATATAATCACTATTGATTAAGGCAGAGTGCTGTCCATAAACCTGTCCCTTTTTAAGTGGCATGTAACTGTTTCCAGGATGATATTTTTAATTTGCTGTGATATCACTAAACAGATGTTTTTCTTAATCTCAGCTTAAGGGTTGTCACATAGGAGTAGGGAAGGTGGAATGGGGAAAAGACATTAGCGAAGAAGCTTGAGAATGGGAGAGAGGCGGACGAGAGATCTGTCACTTTGCTTACTCCACTTCAACACTGAACAGATTTCTGCACTTTTGAATATTCATGATTTACCTAGTTTTAAATAGAAAGGATTTTTGTAGATGGCCCATTGTTTGTTTTTGTTTCCTAGTGTGTTTAAACACTTACTTAGAACTGTATGAAGTAAGTACTGTTGTGCCTATGCCTTTGAATAATTTTTGACCTGGTTAATGCTCATATAGCTAGTGTGAAATTATAGTCCAACATACACTCAGCTACCAGTCTGAGATTGAAATCTGTCCCAGTGTCCCATATCACAGACTTGTTCAGTTAAATGTTATAAAGTCCTGTTATTTGCATTCTCAGTGTTCTGGTACCATCACGGCGTAAGTGTGGTAGGGTTGTTTACATGTTTACATGTGTGTACACCATTTTAGAAAGAATAAATTATGATCTATGGATGTGAGTGATGCTATCCTCACACCATACTGAGTAGCTGAAATTCCGGTTGGACACACTGTTAAGAAGTTGTAAAGACATTTTAATCTAGAACCCTGTGCTTATATCTTGTGGTTTGAAGATCCTCATCCTTAATGACTGGTAGGAATGCATGCTGCCTGGGTGCGGTGGGCCTGAGCCCGAGTGGACAGCCTCAGAGGGCCTCACCTACTGCTTCCCTCCTCTAAAAGACTGTTCTAGTCAGGAGGGAACTGTGGGAATACTTCTTAGACACCTTCATCTGAAAGTCCTTAGAGAGGGTTCGGTAGTAGGGTTAATATTAGGCAGTTGGGACAGGACTTTTTAATACTTAACAGTCATGTTTTAGTGAAACCTTTGGGCACAATGTTCAGTCTGTTTCCTGTGCACCATGGGGGAAGGACAGGGAAGTGGAGGAAGAGACAAAAGGAGGAAAAGCATCCCAGACCCAAGGGGATAGCACAGTTAATGGAGTGAGGTTGTGTAGTGTCACTACGGCCTTCGGTAGTTCAAAATAATACAGTGCAATGGTTGAATCCCAGTTACAGCAGTAAGATACATCTGTAATCATTCTCGTTCCTTTGTTCTCCATCAGGTGATCCTGCCCTTAGGAGGACTTCCTGTCTCTAAAAGAACTATTAATAAATAGTTCCAATGATACATAAGTTAGTGATTTTTTACTTCAAAGGTGACAGCTATTATACTTGGAGAGTATCTGTCAAACTCAAAGGTTAATTTTTATAATTGAGTTACTGCAATTGTAGAGGAGAGTATCCATTTTCAGATACCACAGTTGAATCAACCTTGTAGATTATTACAAAGGCATTTTAAGATAGTATTTTATTTGTTAGGTTGTATCTAGGAATTGGATGACTAAAGAGCTATAGTTTTTTCTTTATTAGTATGGATTTCAATGGGAGCCTACCTCTGTTTCTTTAATGCACAGTAGTGTGAATCATGAAATGAACTGTTCAATTTACATTCATCAATATTGGTATTTTATGAATCTATTTGAGAGCATTTGATTTCCTCTTAAAGACTGTGATTCAATTTAGATAAGCACAAAAACAGTATTAGAAAAATAAATATGCAATCTTAAGTTTAATTTAAAGCTACTATAAGCTGTACATCTTAAAAAAAATTCTTTGGGAAGATATTCCTTTTTTGTCAGGTCATAATATGTACCACTATATAGTTTCCTTCACAGCAGCAATACAAGCCATTTCTTGAATTAAAAAAAAAAAATGTTGAAATTATCTTCTTTGGAAAAAGTTTCCTAAATTTTTAAGAATTTAAAGTTTTACATATTAATTTTTAGAGCTTATTTAATCTATTTTAAAGTAATACGATGAGAAAGCTTTTTTTTGAAAGTTGTAAAGCACTGATACAAATTAGCATCATTTTCCAGAGCAGTGTTTGGCTTTTTCTGAACTCTCACTTGAGCTCGCAGACATTAAAGGGAGTGGTCTCCCTCCTCCTCAGATCTGAGGCCCAGCTTCTCTAATGAAGACCCCCGTTCTACTCAAACCCATGAACACACACCTCGTAAGTGCCATGTTTAAGGGACCGTTTAGGAAAGGTTTTCCATGAATGGTTCATTTTTTCTTTTTCTATATCTTGTGAACATTTAATTTTAAAGATGACAGTTGTCATCTCAGATGTTGGAGAAGAGGGTACATTAGAGAAGTATTTGTTCCCGCTGCTTCTGAAAAGTAGAACTGCTCTCAGTGATATTGATGGCGTCAGTATGAATCCATAGAAAGAAAACCTGTACAAAGGTTTTAAAATGTACTGTTGAAAAGAAGTCTAGTGATGAATTTTAATTCAGAAAGAAGAACTTAGTATAAATTTAAAGTACTGTTATGCTAACATGGCATAGTTTTAAATATAAGAGTAATTTAGTAAGTCCTTTTAGACCACCTATTTAAATTGACTCCAGTAATCTTCTTAAGGATTGATAGTAGCCATCATTTATTGGCTTAAAAGTTAAGCTTTAGGGAATATTATCCGTGTTAAATCCATGTTTTGTGGAGCTTTAATTAGTGGAGGTGAGGAAGTTGGTGTGTAAGGTAGTGATGGGGCTGATAGTGAAATAAACATCAACCAGCTTGAGAAAGAAGGAACTGGGTTTAGTCTTGGCCTCAGGCAAACCGGAAGTGTCCATTGTTGAAAATCTTTGTTTAGAATGTGTTGTTAAAGTCTTAATTCTTTTTGTTTTAGGTAGTACTAAGTAGTTTACTTCAGTACTCAATAATAGATGAACATAATCATTAAGTTAACATGATGAATGAAGATAAAACGCTGGTTGGGGGCTGGGAATTTTACTTGCAGTTGGTGACTTACTTAGCCTTTAATCTGTTCCATCTCCTGAATACACATTATGGAGCCTCAGCTACTCAAAAGGCTGATTTTGGTTTGAATCCTCTTTAGGGCACCTCCCAGCTCTAAAACTATGATTCTAGGCCACATAAGAGGGTATTTTTCAAGCTGTTTCTACTTAATTCTTTTTCCCTTTTTATTGGTTCATTTCATACTAAGAGCTTTTGCTAAAAGATACTTGTTAAGTGTCCATTTCCTGGGTCACTCGCAGTCTTTGTTCTCTTACAGATTAAAGCAGAGAAGAAAAATTGTCCAGACAAGCAAATGAGGGCATTTTTCTAAGTGCTTCCTACTAGTTCACAACTGAACATATGAACACATATGAACACTGTCATTCATGCATTCATCCATTCATTTAGCAAACCATGTGAACACTTAACTGTGCGCGCTGTGTGGTGTACATGACTTAAGGAACTGGTAATGAGTACACAAAATCTTCCCAAACAAAATTCTAACTGTGGCTTTAAACAAACATGGACATTATTATTATTATTACTTGCTGTACTGAATGTGAAGCTGGAATTGGGGGAAATTTTTATGCACTGGGTTAAAGTATTAAGCTAGATCTAAAGGGTCTGAGTGAATTACAGCACTATTCCTAAAACACATTTCACATACCAATCACAGTCAATCGTATATATACCTGATTAGGTTACAAAATCAAGGGTACCTGATAGGGATTTACATTTTGAGACTGTTGTGACAGCCCATTATTTCTCGGAATTACTTTGACACTTGAATCTATTCCAGAGGTGTTGCTATACAGGGTGTGTGACAGAAAATACAAAGAAAGAAGCTGGTGCTGGTTTACTATACATTAGTAACTACAAAAGCTTTACACCCAGTATTGACAGTGGAATAACTTTCTCAAACTGAGAAGTCGCATGGGGGATTGCTAAACAGGTTTGTTTTTTATTGTCTTTTGTTGATAAAGCAAGAAATTACACAAATTTACTGTTATTACAAATATCTACTTTTTAAAAAGCACACATGTATTATATAGTAAATGGGTTTCCTTTAAAATGCAGTAAAAAAACCATTCGATGCTTGAACTGACAGCTGTTTGGGGAATAAATACTGAATGGCATTGAGTAATTGATAAAGTTTCCTTACCACTTGGGGGTTCTGGGAAATGATGTTCTAATTCCTCTTGATCCAGTGATACAGATTAACATCATGCTAGCATTCTCCATAAAGATACCAGATGAAAATAATTTTTCCACCCCTCAGAATAAAAATATTTACTATTAAAAAAGATCTTTTGTGCATCATAGTTGCAGCTTTTAAAGCAGGAAAGTGTCCCAGTACGTTAGATTAGAATCTAAAACGGACTGAAAATAGAACACTGACATCCAAGTAACCAGATAGACTGGGTTTAAAATTTGCCATGGTCTTTGTTAAAATTTACTTTTAAAATGTTTTAATTTACCTAAGTTTTCAAATATTTTATGCTGTTAAAATATCTATTGCATACTTCTTGTATATGCATTTTTAAATTTTAAAAAGCAAGTATGCAAAGATGGTATAATTTTAGATGTCTGATTGCTAGTATACTAAATTAGATTCCCAATCACCTCATTCAGAAGTTTGGTCTTGTTTTATCCATAGGGGGGAATAAAAGTCAAAATGAGTTCTAAAAACTATCCTCAGAGTGAGGAGTGAGTGCTGTGGTTAAAGGCTGGAGCTGTAGACACAGTGTGCAAAGGCGTACTGATGGGAGAGGCGAGGGTGGGCATTTCAAGCCTCTATTAAATCACTGCTTTTGTCTTCTTGTTAAAAAAAAAAATACTACCTTGTTGATTTAACAAAGGCAAATTGTTGTGGTAATTTTTTTTTTTTTGAGGCTTCAAGCACATATTAACTGATTTTTAAATTCCTTTTGGTTCCTCCCATTGTTCTAAAATAAGAGTTTCATATTACTAAAACCTCAAAAGCTCATCTACCCAGGTTGAACAAAGCATCACCAAGGGGAAAGGAAACCTTTTTTAACTTTTACAGAAAACAGATGTTAAGATTATGTATAGATGTATTCTTTCCATTGGATATTGTATTAGAGTCCTCCTTACAGGAAATGAAATAGTTTTAGCACTCTTAGCATTAGCGTTTCTAGATTGGTGTCTAGAGCTACAGTTCTAAAATGTATAACCTGAAAATGAAGTTAATTTTGCATTATAAGAGCACACCATGATCTATGTAAAAAGACTGTCCATTTGGTGTATTTTTTTAAAAGAGAAAGCACTTTCATATAACAAGTAGCATGTGTATGAATTTTAGATTTTCATATTTGTTGTGTGTGTATTCAGTGAAGTAAAATTGAGCATTCAGATGTTTGTTGATGGCAACATTAACTGTTCAATTAAAGCACCTTATACTCTGCTGCTTAACCTTGCTTGTAATTGCACCTTTGTTACCTGCACATTTTCACACAGAATATTGTTGTTAACATTGCTTCATGTGGGTCTGGATGGAAGGTTAGTGGGCCTACAGGATCATTTATTTATATTGTTTATATTACAATAATATATTGTAGACCAGTTGTAAGTTCATTTCTTTACAAATAAAAGCCTCTTCCATTTGGCTGGTCTATTGGATAATTTTTTTCTTTAAGCTTATGAGGGCCTTGAAATATTTACAAAACTCTGCAGAGTGTAAATCTTTACTAATTAAGTACAATATATTTTAAAGTATCTCAGTCCTAGGTAAGGCCAGTTAGAAAGTGGTACAGTCAGAGGGAAAGTAACCCAGAGAAGCAGAGGGGACCAAGTTTAGAAATAGTGACAGTTACAGACCGTATCTACGTAGTGGAACAAAGTGACTTCAGATGATTCTGCCATCGAGGTGGCCTTACTCTGGCAGTTCTGCCCACCAGGAGAGATTTGGCAGTATCTGAGACGTTCTGGTTGGTGTGTCTTGGGCAGAGGGAAGGCACGTGCTGAAGGCCCTCCAGTGCACGGGGCAGTCTCCCACAACACAGAACTGCCCAACCCAAAATGTGAACAGTGCTGAGGATAAGAAATCCTCCTTTACTTTTCAGTGGGACACATTGCCCATGTGATTACGATTTGACATGCAAATATGTGACATACAAGTTATAAGTGAAAATGAATCTGGTATGTCATGGAAAGAGACCTAGTCGCTACTCCCAGTTCTGTAAGGTGAGCAACTAAAACCTTTTCTTCCAGGATTATCTGTATTAAAAACAGATATATTTTTGAAAATTACCTAAATTTAAATTGAGTTGATCTTCCCTTTATGTTAAAAGAATATTTACACCAAATAATTTTAACAAAATGATCTTGATTTTCTTGCTTTGAATTCAATAAAAATGTTTATTTACACTTGTATAGTATTGGCAGAGAATCTCAGATTTACATAGCATGTTTGCATCCGGTAGTTTTTTTGGGTAACATGAAATCAGTATGGCCTAGTATTAACTAATTTCACTTTTGTGTTAAATTAATATTGGTAACATGCAGTGTTCCTGAACAGGTATAACAAAATTCTCTTGGAATTATTTTGTTTTTACTACCGTAGCCCCAAAGACACATTCCGAAAAGGTATGAAAGGTGGGCCGGGGGAGTGGAGCTTCAGTTCAGTTCAGTCTTTGTATGTTCTTTCCCGTTTGTAAAATTATGATTCTTACTGTAGTTGTCAGTTTTAATTAGTTTTAATATGGCAACATTAACAAATTATTATTGATATAGGCTTTTCAATTTGCTCAAGATTATGAATTGTAAGTGGAATGAAGCAGCATTTCCAGTTGACGAATGGATCCACAGGTAATGCAATGTCTCTTAAATTAAGCTTGTGACAATTAAACCAATAAATTGTAGCAATTAGAAAACTATTGACAAAGTACAACCACGGAATGTTCATCTCAATATACGCTGGAATCTGTACTTTAAGTAAAAGGATAATTACTTGAAGTAGTACAAATGGTAACCAGGTACCGAGAAAACAGATAATGAACTTGGGCAAGAGCGTTTTTTTAGAGCTCAGAGTATAACCACAATGGGATGGAAAAGGGAAATACAGGATAGTCTCATTCATATAGGAAGTCATCCTAACAGCCTGTACCAAGGCAGTAACTTCTGACCAAGAGGTTAGAAAAGCCATAAACAAAATCACCACCATGGAAAATGACAGCCAGTAACTCTGAATGCTAATGTAGAAAGGACACTGATAAGAATAAACATTTTGTGCCTTCAGGCTTTGGTAGATAGCTGGATCTCCCAACACATAAGCAAGGACTGAAATCCAAATTAAAATTACTATAAAGAAATAAAATAGTTTTTGACACTTAAATGCAAGCTTTTTGGTTTTAGAGAAATTCAGGTAATAATCTATACAAGCTATCAGGAAAACTGGATAATGCAGAAAGCCGTAAGTGAAAGAAATAATTTGAGTAAATAGGCAAATGTGGTATTTAGTAAACCTAATGCCTAAAAGTACAAAATCCCTGAAATAGAATATAATGGAAATGTTTACTAAAAGTAAAAGATCGATGAATGCTAGTGAAATGCAAAAATATTCCATAAAATTCTGATAGGTGATTTTTCTTCTCATTCCTAGTGTGAAGATATTCAGTAATATTTTCCCAAGTATAATCAAGAATAGCAGACAGTTACCATCTAGAGACTGATTTGCTTGATGTAACTGGTACTGAAAAGAGCAGTTCTCTGAAGAAAGAGCAGTCATGGTTTTAGCTGAACTGCAGAAGGTCTGCTGAAGTACATACGATAAAACACTGCTTCATTTCAGCTTCCATCCCTGTAAGGAAAAATGAAAAGAAAACCTGATGCCATGTCTCATTTTACTAAAGCTTTATTCTCAGGGTGCCCGGCTGGCTCAGTCTGTTAAGTGCCTGCCTTCGGCTCAGGTCATGATCCCAGGGTCCTGGGATCGAGCCCCACATCGGGCTCTCTGCTCAGCAGGGAGCCTGCTTCCTCCTGTCTCTCTCTCTCTCTCTGCCTGCCTCGTTGCCTACTTGTGATCTCTGTCAAATAAATAAATTAAATTAAATCTTAAAAAAAAAAAAAATAGCAGCCTGAGAGGAATACTCAGTTAACAATTACTGATGGCTGTTAACCCAGTTTCACTCTGACTCCAGACCCACCCAGCTTTCTTTTTGTCAGTGAAATTTAGGATAGCATTTTGCTGCACGATCATCATTCTGAAACTTGAAGATAAGAAAGCAGATGGTAAAGCTGAAAATACTAGGGACATAGGTAAAGGAAAGAAAATTCACTTTGGGACATGGTCTTTCAAATATGGCACCTGGACAGACAAGAGGATCCGGGGGAAGGAATAGGGATTGAGTATGGATTAAGGAACATTTAGGACTGCCAGATAAAGGCAAAGGAACAGGAGTTGAGGCTTGAGGGACTAAGGCATTTGGAGGCAGAAAAAAAGGAGAAAATGATAAAAGAAAGGTCAAAGGGGAAGAAATCGAAAACAGGATGGAAGGAGAGGCACCTGGCTGGCTCAGTTGATAGAGCTTGCGACTCTTGATTTCAGGGTAGTGAGTTTGGGCCCCATGCTGGAGGTAGAGATTACTTTAAAGGAAAAAAAAAGATGGAAGGCCGTTTAAGAAATTTATCGTTAAAAAAAAAAGCACAAGTTTGACCAAAAGTTGTTTCTGTTCCACCCACAGTGTTTATAAATAATGAAATAAACAGTAATGAACCCACTCACAAATGTCAACAATTGGAGATGGGTTAAAAAATAATACATGGTGCGTCCTTACAATATACTCTAAGGAGGAAGACCGTTTTCTTTCTTCCTCTTCTGTACTCATTAAATGTTAAGCATAATGAATTTGTTACATGTTAAAAAATATAAACTCCTACAGTATGTCTAAGCGAATTGCAGGCCACAAAACTACGTAGCAACATCTAATTATTTAGACATTATACACGTACAGAAAAAAACTAAGGGTACACACTGAGTTATTAATATAGTGTTACAGGTTTCTCCAAATTTCTCAAACTTCAAGGAAAAAAGTTAATAAGGGAATATTAAGTCTGAAAAGTAAAACAAACTGAATTTGCCTAAAACCAGATAAATGATGATTTAAATAATTTCAAGGAAGTAGTTGAGGATAATGCCTGAGGGTAAAGAAAGATTAGCGTGAGGGAAGGCTATCTGTTCTCTTGACAGACTGAACTCTAACTTGACAGTCTTTCCATGTTGAGAAGAGAGTTCAACTGATTTTTTGAGCTTCTGTGTTCATCTTTTCATTGTCCAACTTCAGCAAGAATCCTGCTAAGAGAGGTTAGCCAGACTTATCCTCAGGATCTGATGTCCTTCAATATCTGACCAGGTTCCTTATCCTGCACCATCTTCTAATGATGACCTATCACCCTGTCCTGCCTTTAGCAAGAATCCTTTATTATCCCTGATGTTTCCTCAATAATATTCCACCCACTAACCTCCACCTTGTTCCTTGGCTGTAAATTCCCACTATTCCTCATTGTATTCAGAGTTGAGCCCAATCTTTCTACCCAACTGCAAAATCCCATTGTAATAGTCCCTACACCTAGGGCAAAGGTCCTGGGTAAAGTCTAAAGTCTGCTTTACTGTTCTTTAACAAGGGTCATGAATAATTTTTCCTTTAAATACTGTCACGGCTATAAATCTACCATGTCATAAGCTGACTTACTAAGGTACACAAATTATGTATTTATACACACAAATGTGTATATATGTAAAGAGTTATAAAAAAATCAGTTAATACCTATTTTCATAACTATAAAAGAACCAGTGAAACAAGCTTTTGTATGTATATAGTTCATATATAGTTGATACTTTCCCAAAAAGTTCATTCAGATTTGATGTAAAAAGGCATAGACTCATGGCTACCATGTTGATAAATGCCACTGGCTTTTTGTAAGTCGTGGTGTCTGGATAAGGAAGCCCAGATGGAATAAATAAATGAAGTCTTCCTTGTGCCAAGAAAAAAACCAGGCTGCTTTAAATAGCCAATATTGGTTTAGAAGGGGTGTGAAGAAGGTAGAGTAGGTAAAGACCCATCTAAAAAGATACCTTTAGGATAAAAGAGAATTATCTGTATAAAATGATTTTATCCTCTGTAACTCATCCGAAATTAAATAAAGCTAAGGAATCCCTGTTTAAGTGGTCAGCGACCAAGGGATATTTCCAGAGTTTTCCATTTCCTCACTGGCTCTCAGGGGCCAACTGCAAGGACAGAAAACCAGGCTTGTCCCTGGATGAAGAAAGTAACTGGGGAGAAGGATGATCAACTACAGCCACCAAGACACAGCCAGAACCTCTTTAGGAGAGGAGTGGAAGAATGAAGACGAGTTTGAAATGGAATATGTAAGAGAACCAGAAGGCTGTAAGAAACTAGAGCTGAGGTGGGTAAGGCCCTGGGAAGCTGTGCAACTTGAAGCAGTAAAGAGCCATTGAAAAGAAGGATATCAGAACACGAGGTTCTAGTCATTTTACACTGGCTCCTGAATATTGTGATCCTGGGAACCAATCAAAACTTTTTCATGATACCAATTTCATGCCACACTTCCCCTATAGTCCACTGAAAGTACTCAAAATGCCAGTATTTTGTTCTTTAAACAACCTCCCGAGACAAGACAAAAATATCCTTTGATAGGCTACCTGTACTGAATTTTCCCTTGAAAAATGTTCACATTGGGGCGCCTGGGTGGCTCAGTGGGTTAAGCCTCTGCCTTCGGCTCAGGTCATGATCTCAGGGTCCTAGGATCGAGTCCCGCATCGGGCTCTTTGCTCCGCTTCATCCTCTCTCTCTCTCTCTCTGCCTGCCTCTCTGCCTACTTGTGATCTCTGTCAAATAAATAAATAAAATATTAAAAAAAAAAGTTCACATTAACTGCAGGGATCCAGAGATTATAAGATATGGCTCTTTTCCTGAATGATTTTTTAAACTATGTATGAAACAACTCATGTGTTTCATATACAATGTGAATAGTTAACATGAAGTCCTTTTTTTTTTTTTTGATTTTATTTATTTGACAGCGAGAGAGAGAGATCACAAGTAGGCAGAGAGGCAGGCAGAGAGAGAGAGGGAAGCAGGCTCCCTGCCGAGCAGAGAGCCCGATGTGGGACTCGATCCCAGGACCCTGAGATCATGACCTGAGCCGAAGGCAGCGGCTTAACCCACTGAGCCACCCAGGCGCCCAACATGAAGTCCTTTTAAGGCATCATTGGGTTTACTTTATGATCTAGTCACTTTAGAAGAATTAGCAGGAAACAAACCATGATTTCTCTTCACTAGTCCCTTCTCCAGGCTCCTATTGAAAGCCCAGGGGCACCTGGGTGGCTCAGTCGGTTCAGCGGTTAAGCATCCGACTCTTGATTTCGGCTCAGGGTGTGATCTCAGGTTGGTGGGACTGAGCAAGCCCTGTGGCCCCAGGTTGAGCTCAGCAGGGACTCTGCTTATCCCTCTCCCTTTGCCCCTCCCCCTACTCAAGCTCTTTCTCAAATCAACAACAACAACAAAAACCAATGAGATGCCTGGGTGGCTCAGTCAGTTAAGCCACTGCCTTCGGTGCAGGTCATGATCCCGGGATCCTGGAATCGAGTCCCACATCGGGATCCTTGCTGAGTGGGGAGCCTGCTTCTTTCTCTGCCTCTGCCTGCCACTCTGCCTACTTGTGCTCTCTCTGACAAATAAGTAAATAAATAAAATCTTTTAAAAAACAAACAAACATAGGGTGCCTGGGTGGCTCAGTGGGTTAAGTCTCTGCCTTCAGCTCAGGTCATGATCTCAGGGTCCTGGGATTGAGGCCCGCATCCGGCTCTCTACTCAGCAGGGAGCCTGCTTCCCGCCCCGCAGGCCACCCCCCACCCACCTACTTGTGATCTGTCTGTCTCTGTCAAATAAATAAAATCTTTCAAACAAACAAACAGACAATTCTTGACAACACACGATGCTTTACTTACTCTGCTTTCTCCAGTAGGTCTTTCTTGGCTGATAATCTGTTTTACTTCCTTCAGGATCTTGCTTTTGGTGCGTGGCATTCCAGATGCCATGTGACTAAACTCTGTGTGAAAGAGAGAAAACATAAACCACCACCATTAAGAGCAGCGTTGTGGGATTCAGTGTAACTAACTGGCTCCAACTCGCTGCTTAGAAAAACTGTAACTTTCTGGGGGATTAAAGCCAGTAATTAACTGCTTATATTCTTTTTTCCCAGGGAAAGGAAGACGGGATACATTTAGGTGGAAGTCCTCAAAGACCCCGAGATATGGGTACATATCACATGACATCTATTTAAACAAGTCTTGCTGGCATTGCAGTTTCTGCCCTTAGGCTTCAGAGTCTAAACCAGTGGTTCTCAAAATATTTGGTTTCAGGACCTTTTGACACTTGTGGCATGTAACATAAGTAACTTTTTTTAATGAAAAAATTATATTTTCCCAAAAGGAAACATTTAGTGAGCAGGGGGCATTTTTCACATTTCACAAGCTGCTTTGGTGTTCAGCCCAATAGCACGCAGCTGAATGTCTCCTCTGTACCAGCTGTGGTATCACACATCATGTAGCTTTTGCAAAGTCCTGTGTTACATGATGAGAGTTCGAGAATAAAAATACATACTATTATAATCAAAGAGTTGTGTTATACCATCTCAGAAGTCTGACAGAACCATTTGCATTAAACACAAGTATTTAAAGAGGAGCAGGGTTAACATTCTGGTCTACTCTTGTATAGAAAATAGAATTAGTACTACAGCTAGATTCGCTGATCCCAATGAATGGAGAAAAACCTACAGTAGAAATCACGTACTGAGCCTTGTTCAGGGGTTTACATACCTTTTATCTAATAACATTTACAACAGTCCCCAAAAGGTAAATATTCTTCCCCAGGAGGAAAAAGATGCAGGGGTAAATAAGCACATTTCCTGAGGGCGGATTACTGATAAATGTTGGAGCTGAAGTTCAAGCTCAGGTCTGAATTCAAAGTTCATATTCTCCAGTAAATGACATTATGGCTCGACTCACAACTGGAAATGAAAGGGACCCAATTTATGTATGTGAAAAAATTCTGAAAAGGTGACATCCAAATAAAAGTGACTGTGTTGATTACTGACAAAGGACTATAACTAATCTATATGGATAATGTAATTTTATTCCTTCTAAAGGTAACTGTACATAAACTTTAAAATAATGGTCCTTGCTTGATATGTCAAGGTTCAGTTAAAAAAACAAAATGTCCCTCAACTCTGACAACTTTTAAAGAAACATGTTTTCATTCATTTACATAGTATAATGAAATTCAATATAGAAAGTTAAGAAAATACAGGAAACTGGTTTTTATTTAACTTGTTTTTAGAAATAGGGAATACAATTTACATGGTATAAAAGTCAAGTTATAGAATTATATGCTGTGAAAATTCATCCTGCCCGCTCTTTCAACACCCTTTACCACCAAACTCCTCACTATCCAGTTCAGTTCCCTCCCTAGATAAAACCATGGTTACCACTTAGTTGCCTGTCTTTTAGAGATACTCTAAAGCAAGGTTTTACAAAGAAACTTGAAATTTCCGTGTTGTTAAGGAAGCTAGCAAAGGATTCTTGATTTGCCCTTTTCAAAGTCTCATTCGTATACTGATAAAAGTCACATAAGAGTTTCAAAGGTAGAACACAACAAAATATGAACCAATGATTAGTCAGATTATAGCAGTAATTCCCACCAACCCCAAATATAAGGCTGGCCATGAGGAAGGAAGGTCATCTAGGCCAGGAAGGAAGACAGGAAGTAAGGATTATCTCAGAGTAGAATAACAGGTGCTCTTTTTTTCCCAGAGTATAGAATTACAGTGCTCACTCCTACCTACTTCTCTGCTTCTAGGCCCACATGGAGATTTCAGTTTCTTGACCCTTAAAATTAGGTGGGCCCATGATGTGGGTATTTCCAGCCAAAGGGTTATGAGGCTCAAGCATTTAATTGCAGAGAAGCCTCTGCAGTATTCTCTTCTCCTGCCACAGCAAATAGAGTGGCCATGTGTTCAGGTGGTACAGCTCGAGATGGTGGAGCCTTTAACCTGGGTCCTTGAGTGACTGTGTGGAGCAAAGCCCTTGATGACTCACAGCGGATGTACGGTGTAAGTGAGAAAAGTCTGTCACATTAAGCTGCAAGGATTCTGTGATTATTTCTTATTGCCTATCCTAACTAACACATTTCCATAGAACTTGAAATTTTTCAACAGCATGTATTATTTAGATTATCAATTTTAAAAAGCTATAGTAGAAAACAACTTTGAAAAGCAACAGTGCAAATGTCAGAAAATTGGTAAAATAAAAATTTAGTTTTAATTCCCAATATATGAACTGGTTTTGCATTGTTTTGTTGTGATTTTCTTTAGCAGAAAACAATGAAGTTTATAAAACAAACAGAACCAGTGAATCAAAAGCTAGTTCTTTGGAAAAACAACAACAACAATGAATTGATAAAACTTGAGCCAAACTAAGCAAGAGCCTACCAAAACTAGGAAAGAGAGGACCTCACTACAGATCATAAAACATTGAAAGGATAATAAGGAACTGCTATGAATAATTTTAATAACTGTCATGGAACATAAATTTCTGAAAGGACCAAATCTCATTCAAAAATATCCCTAACAATCTCTATTAAAGAAAGTGATTTGGGACTTAAAAACCTCACAAAGGTTCTAGGTTCCCACAAACCTTCCCACAAAGGTTCTAGGCTCATTCTAGATGAATTCTACTAAACATTTAAGGAAGAAAAAGACAGAAATACCTCCTAACTTCTTTTACAAGATCAGAATCACCCTGATACTAAAAGCAAAAACATTTTAAGAAAATTAAAGAGAAAAACTGTAATGATCATCTGAATCGACACAGATAAAGCATTTAACAAAATCTAACATGATTAAAACTTCCACAAACAAACAGTAAGAGGGAACTTGCCAATCAGATAAAAAGCAGCTATGAAAAACCTAAAACCTAGGGGCGCCTGGGTGGCTCAGTGGGTTAAAACCTCTGCCTTCGGCTCAGGTCATGATCCCAGGGTCCTGGAATCGAGCCCTGCATCGGACTCTCTGCTCAGCGGGGAGCCTGCTTCCCTTCCTCTCTCTTTGCCTGCTTCTCTGCCTACTTGTGATCTCTGTCTGTCAAATAAATAAATCTTAAAAACAACAACAACAACAAAAAAAAACCCTAAAACCTCATCTAACCTCATGTTTAGTGATGAAAGAGTGGCCATTTCCCCCCCTAAGACCCACCCTTCACTCAACAGTTTTTTGGAAACCCTATCCAGTACAATAAGGCCTTAAGAGGAAATAAAGGGCAGGAAGACTGGAAAGAAGTAAAACTGTAATCATGGATCATGTACTTAGAAAATCTGAAGAATCTATAATAAAGCTACTAAAAGTAACAAGTAAATTGGGGCGCCTGGGTGGCTCAGTGGGTTAAGCCGCTGCCTTCGGCTCAGGTCATGATCTCGGGGTCCTGGGATCGAGTCCCGCATCGGGCTCTCTGCTCAGCAGGGAGCCTGCTTCCCTCTCTCTCTCTCTGCCTGCCTCTCTGCCTACTTGTGATCTGTGTCTGTCAAATAAATAAAATCTTTAAAAAAAAAAAAAAGTAACAAGTAAATTTAGCAAGCCTGCAGGTTGTTTTTTTTTTTTAAAGATTTTATTTATTTATTTGACAGAGAGAGAGCACAAGTAGGCAGAGCAGCAGGGAGAGGGAGAAGCAGGCTCTCTGCAGAGCAGGGAACCCGATGCAGGACTCAATCCCAGCACCCTGGGATCATGACCTGAGCCGAAGGCAGCTGCTTAACCAACTGAGCCACCCAGGCAGTCAGGTTGCAGGTTTTTTAAAAATCGTATTTCTAGACACTAGTCATAAACAACTGAAAAATGAAATTAGAACATTTTATTAGCATTAAAAATAGGAAACATTTTGGGATAAATTTGACAAAGCTCATGCAAGCCCAGTATTCTGAAAATTTTAAACAATACAGAAATAAACTGAAGATCTAAATCAATGAGGATCTATACCACAGGTTGGAAGACTCAGTATATCTTTTTGTTGTTGAAACTGGCAAGCTGATTCTACAGCTTATATGGAAATGCAAAGGACTGAGCAGAGACAGTTGTTTAAGGACAACAGAGCTGGAGGACTTCTACTACCTGATTTTAAGATTTGGTTATAAGAGTACAGAAGGAAGAGGAGTGCTATCAGCATAAGATAGTCCTATAAATTAGTGTAATAACAGAAGAGGATTCAAAAATGGATCCACATACTTATGGTCACTTGATTTTTAAAAGGAAGGTAATTCAATGGGGGAAAGGACAGCCTCTTCTAAAAATGATGCTGGAGAGTGGATATCCATATGGGAAAAACTACATCGCATCATACCCCCAAATAAACTCAAAACAGGTAAGACTAAACGTGTGGGGGGGGGCAGGGGGATGGGTGAAACAGGTGACGGGGATTAGGGCATGCACTTGTGATGAGCAGTGGATGTTGTTGGAAGTGCTGAATCACTGTACTGTACACCCGAAACTATTACTATACCGCATGGTAACTAGCTGGAATTTAAATAAAAACTTTAAAAACACTTAAAAATTCAAAAAAAAACTTAAAAATGTAGAAATGAAATCAAAATATCCGGAAGAAAAAAGAAAATCTTTGCAGCCCTGGGCAGATGTATTCAATTCCTCAGCCTGCCATAACAAATTAACCACCGGGTGGCTCAAAACAACAGGAATTTATTCTCACAGTTCTAGCAGCCAGAAGACCAAAGTGTCAGCCAAGACACACTCCCTTTGAAGGAGGGGAATCCTTCCCCAGCTCTTGCAGCTTCTGCTGGCTGCTGGCACTCCGTGGCCTGTGGCGGGACACCACCCACCTCTGCCTCTGTCTCTGTTTCTCCAGGGCCTTCTGCAGTGTCTCTTTGTGTCCTCTCCTCTTTCTGTAAGAACACTACTGGATTTAGGGCCCACCTTAATTTAATCCTACATAACCTCACCTTAATTACATCTGCAAAAAAACCATTTTCAAATAAGGCCGCATTCCAGGTGGATTTTGGGGGCATCCTAGTCAATCCACTCCAGTAGGCAAAGCTTTTCTTAGGACATCCACACATACACAAATTGAAAAGGCGGGCTTGTTAAAAAAGAAATACTTCTCCTTAAAAACATAGTTATAAGAAGAAGAAAAGGAAAGCTACAGACTGGGAGAAAATATAATAAATATGTGACCAATGACTTGAATCCAGAATGTGAAAGGACTCTTAAACTCAGTAAGATAATGAGCCCATTAGCAAAATGGGCAAAAGATTTAAACAGACACACTGAGCAGACACAAATGCAAACGCAAACCACAGCGCACTGCTGCCACACACCACTACAACAGCAACATTCAGAAGACTGCCCGGATGTGTGTGGCCAGGAAGCAGAATGACCAGACCGCTCAAACACTGCTCAAGCACTCTGGAGCTTTCTGACAATGTTAAACATGCAATTACCATTTCATCCAGCAATCCCACTCCTAGCTATTTACCCAAGAGAAATGAAAACAGATGTCCACAGAATGTGCACACAAATGTGTGTAGCAGCTTTGTTCACTATGGGTCCAATCTGGAAATGTTTCATATGTCCATCAATAGGAAGATGAATAAACAAATTGTAGTGTACCCATATAATGTACTTCCCAGCAATAAGAAGGAATGGATAAAAAGGATATATGCTGCCCAAGCATAGATCTCAGAAATGCACTGAATGAAAAGAACCTGACACAAAAGAGATTCCATGGAATTCCAGAATAGCAAAAGAAATCCACAAGCCAGGCAGACCATCCATGGAAATGTGGGGCCAGGTTGGGGCAAAGGGGCACCAGGGAACTTTCTGTGGATATGCAAACGTTCTGTATTTGGATTGAGGAGGTGGTTCAACAAAAGAATATGTTTTTCAAAATTCAAACTGTACCCTGAAAATGGGTGGATTTATTTTTAAGGATGGTCATCTCTCAGTATTGGATATACAAGTGAAAGCCCAGAATTCATTTAAATATCCAACAATTAAAAAAATAAAAATAAAAATTAAAAAAAAAAACAAAATAAATATCCAACAATAAGAAATTGGGTGCATAAATTATTACACGACTTCCAACAAAAGATGGCAGTTTGAACAAATGCAATTACCTCTACTCGCTCTCATAATGCCCTGAAACTAACAGTAAATTGAGTCTGTACCTGATTCTAAAACAAATAAGCAAACCTAATTTGTCACGTGAGGACACGAGGGAACAAAGTCACTATGTTTTTGAACTGGTAAAAATAGGAAACAGGGGGGTGCCTGGGTGGCTCAATGGATTAAGCCGCTGCCTTCAGCTCAGGTCATGATCTCAGGGTCCTGGGATCGAGCCCTGCATCGGGCTCTCTGCTCCGCAGGGAGCCTGCTTCCTCCTCTCTCTGTGCCTGCCTCTCTGCCTACTTGTGATCTCTCTCTCTGTCAAATAAATAAATAAAATCTAAAAAAAAAAAAAAAGGAAACAGGTATTTTTTCCTGCCTTTTCTTTTCTTTTTTTTTTTAAAGATTTATTTATTTGACATAGAGAGATCACAAGTAGGCAGAGAGGCAGGCAGAGAGAGGGGGGGAAGCAGGCGCCCCACTGTGGAGAGAGCCTGATGCGGGGCTCGATCCCAGGACCCTGGGATAACGACCTGAGCCAAAGGCAGAGACTTAACCCACTGAGCCACC